>NC_064640.1:975916797-976244697 GCF_023864345.2 Schistocerca serialis cubense | reverse complement strand
GAATTGATGGCTTCAGGTGGGCCAGATACAATGCCATGAAGAATCCGTATGTGGAAGTACCGAGAAGAACGAACATTGCCAGACTGCATTTGTCATCATTATATGGGCACAACATCTAGTGTGATGGTATAGGGCCTGCAAACGAAACACCTCTGGTTGGATAGCCAGTGCTTTGGACAGTAGCTTCCTTTTAACAAGAAAACACTGTGGCATAGAGTCGAAGCAGCTTGGAATGAAATATCTGTCTCAGTTATCCAGGCTCAGTTCAATTCTATGCCCTGCCAGGTTAGACCCATTGTTGTCAATACAGGTTAGCTTAACCCACATTCTACTCTAGCTCCTGAGGAATACATTCAGTATCTTTAAGATCAGTTGAAGACAGACACTCTCCGTGATTAACATTTCAATTCTTGACACCCCCCCCCCCCCCCCCCACTCTCGCTCTCTCTCTCTCTCTCTCTCTCTCTCTCTCTCTCTCTCTCTCTCTCCGCCCCCCCTCCGATTTACTACTCACATTTAGATGGAATATATAACAATTCCCCCCCCCCCCCCCCCTGTCATACATAAATGGTTTCAAAAGTTCTGTAACCTAACACTTTCTTTTTATTTTCTGTTCATCCAACTCATGACATTTTATAATACTGACCAAATAAGACAAACATATCCAACTACTCCCAATGTTTATCAGTCATGCACTAACACTATTAGACAGAAGTATCAACAGAAGCTTAACACACAGCATTTCAATCAAACTTTTACCTGGCCACAGTTCCTGAATTTTGATGCCATTGCACCACCAACAGCTTTCTGAATGTCAGCACTGTCAAAGACAATGAATGGTGCATTTCCACCCAGTTCAAGTCCAATTCTTTTCACTCCTTGTGCACACTGTTTGTAGAGCAACTTTCCCACATTGGTGGATCCTTTAAATAAAAAGAATTGGAACAACTAATGAAAAAAAATCACTTAAAACGTTACTCAAGTACCCTATTTTGGCTTGATAAATGCTTCCATCTAGACGTGCACATTCTTTAAACAAAATTTCATTACAAACTGACAAAATCTTGACACTGTACAGAATAAATATATTGGTAACAAAAATGATACATAATATATAATCTTATTCAAGACATATTGAGGTAGTTAAATGACAACCTGTGACATTCTACAGTTGAGGACATACTGCATTAATATGAAAAACAGTTTTAACAGGGTATTATAAAACAGTTTTGATATTACAATACAAATATTATTTAAAATCTCATTATTTAAGAGAAACATGAAATACTGTATGTATTAAATTTTCCAAGATATAGGAGTAGCTTTGGTTTAGCAACAGTCACATTTCTTCATAGGACTGAAACGTCATTCGTCAAGATCAATCAAACTTTCCTGCTGCAAAGCCTTAGCAGCTACACAATGAAGCTTACAAATTCCTCCAAACTTTCTGTTTTATTTTCCACTAATTACTTACCGAAACAATGAACTTGACTACACTGGGGTACCTGCCTTCCGTAGCAGCAGTGGTTAATGGTTACTACTACAGAGTGTCTATCAAATAGCCTCCAGGTAGCTGATTTAAGCCCTTGTGATACAAGAAATTTTCACCATCAGTATTTGGCCACAAAAAGTGAGGAGGTGTTGACATTATAATGTTTGATAACTAGGCTGCACACCTGTGTCCAAGGCTAAAATAACACTCTCCAAATTCCTTCTGTGTAAGAGCATACAACACTAATAACAGTAATTCATCCATATGAAGTTTGCCAGAAGTAGGTTATACACTGGCAGTAAACTTTGCCAACACATGGCACCCTCCCCCCAAACCCCAGGTTGTCCGCAGCTCGTGGTCGTGCGGTAGCATTCTCGCTTCCCGCGCCCGGGTTCGATTCCCAGCGGGGTCAGGGATTTTCTCTGCCTCATGATGACTGGGTGTTGTGTGATGTCCTTAGGTTAGTTAGGTTTAAGTAGTTCTAAGTTCTAGGGGACTGATGACCATAGATGTTAAGTCCCATAATGCTCAGAGCCATTTGAACCATACCCCACTCACCCCTAAACATAGACAAGATTTTTACAAGGGGGCGCAAAAAAAAAAAAAAAAAAAAAAAAAAAAAAAAAAAAAAAAAAAAGTACATGTACAAATGGAAACATTCTTGTTAAGCAACTGAACAAACCCTCGACCATCAAGGCTCTCTCTGTGTGCGCGCGTGTACGTGTGAAAACACATTCCTCACATACAATTAAGTGCAATTTATTTTCCACACTAGAGGAAACACAAATTGGCTATAAACCAATGGGGCAACCTAGAAATGAACATTTCTTTGATGATTTTCCTGATGTTTTGCCAGCACAAGTGGCTGGCATTGTCAAAGCTTCGTCCTCCATTGCTGGTTGTAGACTGGAGTCTAGCTTGCAGCCACAGATTATATGTACCTGGCGCGCCCACGTCCAAGTGCTTTTCCATAGTCATTTCAATGCAGTTCTCCTCTTGCTATCTTTAACAGTCATTTGCTGCAGCACACGAATTCAGGATCTGTTCATCTTGTGGCTTTCTCATTTCTTGTTGAAGCTATTCTCACATTTGCATATTTCTATAGCTTCTATGAACAGGCAGCAAAGGGGATCTAACAGTGTCTCAGATCAGCAAAATGGAAAAGGGACCCACTTGCAATGTCCGGCATGCATAATTGTTGAGGACAAAGTCATGGTGGAAGGACAGTGGTAGTTTAGCTGCTTCTGCATAGACTCTCAACTGGGCCAGTGCAAAAGGCTCCAGTGGCCAAACGGATGCCACGATGGTGGCTAATATTGAGACAGTGTAAGAGGGACAGACGTGAAGATGCATGAACGAAACACCCACATTCTAATTTCAAATGGTCAAGGGACCAGTACAAACGGAGGAGGGTGGTTAGATCTGCTCCCCAGAAACTACCACTGAGGACACGGACACTGAGGGACTGCATACAACGGGCTGCCATGTGAGCCACACGAGAAGACCAAGAAAGTTTCCTTTCGAACAAGAACCCCAAGAATTTTGTAGTTTCAATGAATGGAAGAGCAACAGGCCCAAGATGTAACGATGGTGGAAGAAACCAATTGTGCCGCCAGAAATTCGTGCAAATGGTTTTGTCAGTGGGGAAGTGAAAGTCACTGTCGATGCGCCACGAGTAAAGACTATCGAGACATCGTTGAAGATGCCGCTCAATGAGACAGGTCCATGGAGAACTGCAGTAGATGGCAAAATTGTGAATGAAAAGAGAGCCGGAGATGCCCGGTGGGAGACAGGCCATTGTAGGGCTAATGGCGATAGCAAAGAGGACGACACTCAGGACGGAACCCTGAGGCACACCGTTTCCCTGGATAAAGGTGTCCGACAAGGCAGAACCCACACATACCTTGAAAACTCTGTCTTTTAAAAATTCCTGAAGGAAATTGAGTAGGTGCCCACGGAAGCCCCACGTGTAGATAGTACAGAGGATATCAGTCCCCCAGCAGGTGTCATAGGCTTTCTCCAAATTGAAAAACAAGGCCACAGTCTGAGATTTCCACAGAAAACCATTCACGACATGGGTCAAGATGATCAGCTGCAGAACGGCATGCTCAATCCACACTATGCAGTGGTTAGTAAACTGTGATAATCGAGCCACCGTACCACCTGGGCACGAATCGTACGTTCCATCATCTTGCAAACACAGCTGGTGAGAGAAATGAGGTGGTAGCTAGAAGGAAGATGTTTGTCCTTCCTGGGCTTAGGTGTGCGTATGACAGTGGCTTCATGTCGGCATTTTGGAAACATGCCCTCTGCCCAGATGTGGTCATACGTATGAATCAGAAAGTGCTTGCCCACAAGAGAAAGATGCTGCAACATTTGAATGTGAACGGTCTCTGGACCTGGGACAGAGGAATGTGACGAAGTGACAGCATGATCCAGCTCCCTCATAGTAAAGGCAGCATTGTAGCACTCACGATTATGAGAAGAGAAGGGTATCGCCCTTTCTGATGGAATAGGACAGGGTGATAGTGGGAGAAGCTCGAAATCTCCGCAAAATGGCGGCCCAAGGTGTTGGATATAGCAATAGGGTCCGTGATGACATCGTCTGTTAATGTCAGGCCGGAAATTGGGGAATGGAACTTGGTTCCAGAGAGCCGTCACAGGTGGCCCACATGACTGAAGAGGGAGTGGAACTATTAAAAGAATTAGTGAATGAAATCCAGCTAGCTTTTTTGCTATCCCGAAGAACGCGACAACACTGTCCATGCAACTGTTTATATTGAATGCAATTTGCCATCGTAAGATGATGGTTAAAAACATTGAGAGCACGTCTCCGCACGGGAATTGCATCGCGGCATGCCTCAGTCCAGCAAGGGACCAGGACATGGCATCGTAAAGAGGAAGTGCGACGAATGGAATGTACGGTGGTGGTAAGGATAATGTTTGTAAGACATTCTACCTGTTCATCACAACCGGGGAAATATTGTTCATCGAAGGTCACCAGGGAGGAGTAAAGCCTCCAGTCGGCCTTAGTAAGCTGCCATTTGGGTGTGCACCTAGGTGGGGTAGGAGTCAGCAAACGAATAGTGCACAGGAAATAGTCGCTCGAGTACATGTAAGAGAGAACGGAGCAATGGAGACAATGGGCAAGCTGGACAGTGCAGAAGGATAGGTCCAAATGGGAACAGGTGTGTGTGGAATCTGAAAGGAGGGTGGGTGCTCCAATATTAAGGCACATGAGGTTAAGTTGATGGAGAATGTCAGCCAAGAGGGCACCTCTCTGACAAGTTCTGGGAGAACCCCACAGGGGATGGTGCGCATTAAAGTCACCAAGCAGCAGAAAGGGGTGAAGTAGCTGCCCAATAAGGTTGAGGAAGTTGCCCTGGTGACATCAAATGATGGAGGGAGGTAAACAGTACAAAGGGAAACGGTCAAGTGAGGAAGGAAAAGGTGAACTGAAACAGCTTGAAGACAGGCAGTCAGAGAGATGGGTTGACTAGGAACGTCATCCTGTACGAGCAGCATGACTCCCCCGTGAGACTGAATGCCGTCTTTTTGGGGAGGGGTGCATACCGGTGACATGGAGGTCGGCTGGGCGAGGGTATCACGTGGCAACACCATCTAAGAGGATCTTCGAGTCGGTGAAGGAGAAGACCATTTGCCTTTGACTTCTTGGAGCCTTTCCGGTTGGCAGAGGGAGACTCAGATGTTGGTTGGCTGGAGGGACATAGGAAGTGTTTACAGGAGTATTCCTTCTGTCCTTTCCAGCCTGTCGGTTGCGTAGCTGGTGACTTCACCCCATGAGGCGAAAGTTTAGTGGCATATTGCACAGCTGGAGGAGGAGATGGGGACGCTACTATGACGCTGGGCGATTCCACAACTGCGATGCTAAATTTGAGGTCTTATTACTGCATGGCCATGTCCTCCGTGGAATGAGATACAGCAAGAACAGTACTGTAGGTGCAAGATGATAGAACACAGGGTTTCCAACCAGCCAACAACTTGCGAGCGACCGGGTGATGTACTTTTCCCTTCCCAGATCTCCTGAATAGCCTACTCATCAAGATACATGGGACAATCGCAGGAGGAGGCGGCATGGTCACCATTGCAGTTGATACAGCAGTGAGGAGGAGGTGGACAATTGCCCTCATGAGCATCCCGCCCACAGCTTACACATTTGGCTGGGTGTTGACAACACTCTCAAGTGTCATTGTAACGATGACAGTGGTAGCAGTGCATAGGGTTTGGAATATATGGTCTGACTGTGATAGATTCATAAACTGCTTTGATGGAAGAACCACTCTATCAAAAGTGAGAAAGAGAGTGCATGTGGGCATGAAGGAGGCATCCACTTTTCTCATCACCTGATGGACTGCAATGACACCCTGGTCAGAGAGGTATGTTTGAATTTCTGCCTCAGTCAGACCATTGCGCAGTCTAGTGTAAATAACACAATGGGAAGAGTTCACCATTTGATGGGCCTCAACACGAACAGGATAGCTGTGGAGGAGCGAAGCTGCAAGCAGTTGTGTTTGAGAATCAGAAGTAGTCTCCAAAAGTGAAGTGTCATTGTGTACACAAGAGCAGGATTTCTCAGGGCCAGCAACTGCATGAACACCTCTCTGGATAATAAACGGATTTACCACAGTGACGGACTGATTGTCTTCAGTGCGTGAGACCATGAGGAGTCATGGTGCAACTGGGAGGGTCTTTCAATCATTAGCCTCGTTCCATTTATGTTTTGTAGCCGTTGACTGTGAAGATGATCGACTCATTGCGAGAAAATCCCCATTACTGCCAGTGTCTCGGATGGCGCGCTCCTTCCAAGTGTGGGCTCCCTTCAGTAGGGGTGCACCTGCCTTAGGTGATCGTTCACACCTCCTGAACACTTGACAAAGGGGCTAATTGGCAATTTGGGAAGGTAGCAGCTCAGGCAATCACCACTCCCTGGGCCTGGCCCGTACCAGGGGGTATGAGCTAACCCTACCTGTTGACCCAGGGCTGGGAACTATGCGTTACCTAGTCACCTGTTACATGTCAGACACGTGGGCCAGCCTTCTGGAGCACAAAGGGAGGAAGAAGAAAAAAAGAGGAACATCAAACGCCAATATGGAGGAAAGACAGGAGAAGGCGAACAAATAAAGAAAAAAGTATCGACAAACAGTGGAGAGTATTCCGATACTGACTACTGAAAATGCAGACTATATTTCCAAAAACAGCCTTGACATGTTCCCCAAGGGAGGGGAAAAAGAACAGCAAGAGGATAGACATGCAGCATGGAAGAGAAAAGATACTGCAAAGGCAGGGGCCCCGTGGTAGCCAAGCACAAACCCTCCACAGAGCGGTGAGCCCCCGGGGAGGAGGGGGGGGGGGGGGGGGGGGGGGGAATCAGTGCTGTGCAACAGAAATACGAAGACAATGCTGCTGCGAAACACTTACTCCTTTAACAGTGCTTAAGTGAGACAACTCTTATAATGAAAGATGAGAGCATTGTAACTTGCATGTAGAACAACCTACCTGCAGTAAAAAAATAAATTTATAAACTTAGCATAACACCATATGGAAGGTTTCTGTTAGTTTTGACCATGAACACTGTCTGAAAGCTCAGCGATGTTCTCATTCCTGATGTATGCATTTCACCCGCCTATGTCTTGACTGTACAGATGATTACAATGATTGGTTTGTGGGGCATTCAACAATGCGATTATCAGCACCTTTACAAATTCCCAATCTTTTTTACAAATTCCCAATCTTTTCACAGTCCAGTCTTGCCATTTTCCCGGATGATGATGAAGCCAACATGAACAACCAGATCGCATGTGGAGAAAATTCCTGACCCGGCTGTAAATCGAACCCAGGACAACGTGATCCGGAGGCGGCAATGCTAACCATTAGACCACAAGCTGCGTTCTCAATTATATAGTTCTTATTTACTGTACTCCTTCCATTATTTGTATTCCATCTACAACTTTTCAATTGTCACATTTTACTTGTCAACAAATCAGAATATTTGATCAAGTTGACAACAGTACATGAAATGAATATAGCTGGACAATTTAGCATGACAACAGAAAATAGGTGGGTGGTAACAAAGTAGTTGCGACTTGAAAACATCATGAGAAATGTTTGATAACTGAGAGAAGGAAGATCTGTTATAGTGGCTGAGGTGTTTCTTGAGTGGACCCAAATGTTTTGTGGTCAAGCAACAAGATTACCACAATACAGTAAGATACCCAGCCACCCATTGTCTGCTGCCCCAACTTGAGTTTTATTCCCATTTTCGTAATTTACATCATATTTTCGTAATTTACATAATGGACCATAAGGTAATTAATAGTGTTTAATCCAGTTCTTGACAGTTTCACTGTCTTTTAAGGTACTCAAACATTAACAAAGAATTAAGATAGATCTGTCGTCAAGTCAACCCGAAGGCTCATTTGAACACCACAGTGCTTTATTAGGCATTGTCCTATTGGAGATTGTATGTGTTGAAGTGAGTTACCCAGCCAGTTACAGGAGGCCTACAGCTTAATGTCGACTTTGAGCCATGACACAACTCAGTGTTTTTCACATTCATATTACCACAGGTGAAAGAAGTGGCAAGTGACAGGACTGACCGAGGATTGGAAACAAATCCTTTGGATCCATAGTCTGGCATTTCAAAACTCGAGCCACATACCAAGAGAATTATTGAGATGTAACTGCTAGAACAGACATATATCTTAAGTTGTGTTCCATCTACAATTGAATAGGATTCACTGGGTAATGATACTGTTGATTCCAGTCCCTCCACCGATGAGATACTAAATAAATACAAACTGATCTGAATGTCAACGAACTCATGGCGTTCACCAACGGTTGAGTCAGCTAACTATTGGATGAATGCAGAGCTCTTGACTATTATAGTTTGTGGAATCAAATTATCTTTGTTGCACGTTATTTGGTATTACTTAACTACATAATTACTGTACCAACTGACTGCCTGATGTAGCAGACAAATTTCAACACTATTCATGAGGTTTTTGGTGATATTAACTCAACACCCAACAGGAACATTCCTGTGGGTCCTGTATAATAATAAAACTGCTTTAAAAGAACCCTGGAAAGGTACTATCAATGACAGAAATTTTGGTCAATTAGGAATTAAACAATACGAGAAAAAAATTACTGAATCAATGTGCAGACTAAGTGGTATCATTTCTCTGTGGTAGATCTTGAGATAAAAAACCAACTTGCATAATTATTATGTTGCTCATATCACTATTTTTTCGAACTGCCACAACAATTTCCAGCTTTTTCTCTTTTGGATGGTTTTAAATAATATATTAATTATGTTTCTTTATATATCCTCTCTTCTTTCTGCATCTAAAGGATGACTCTGCAATTCATAATTAAGTGCCTGGCAGAGGGTTCATTCAACCACTTTAAAGTTATTTCTCTACTGTTCCGCTCTCAAATGGCACGCAGAAGAAACGAGCACTTGTTTCCACAGTTCTTGTGATACACGTGTGCTCTGCACACCTTTCCTGTATCATCCGAACCATCTGACCTACGTGATAAGCTGATAAATAAAGATACTCATTTACAACCAAGGTTTTCAACTAAGGAGGGTTTGGGCCTAATCTTAAGCATTTTCAAAGCACAAGGCCCGTACGTGGTAAGATCTATTCATGCCATGGCAACTGAAGACCTTATATCAAACCAGGCAGACACACCCAATTCACATCAGCAGTGTCCAGGTTCCTGTTATGGTGTCACACAGACTGAGTATCACTAATCATGTTCCAGTTGCACACTTCCCTCTTCAACTTGCTAGTGGAGTTGCTCCAGCGTACAATTCTAAGGTTCAATGGATAGGTTTCACGACTGGCTCAGGGGTAGGCATGCAATTTAAATGCTTGGACATTGAGCAGAGGCCCCAATGAAGAACCTTGTCTACCAGCTACAATCTTAATGGCTGAAACTTTTTTCCTCAAAAATTGGTATTTTACTCAGCAAACGATTGCAGTGGTCTTGTGTGTGTGTGCACATGCACCATGCATGTGCACAATTATTTGCATTTATTTGGAATGCTTTATAGGATAGATAGTCTGGTTGAAGCTGTACAATCTAGTAATATTATGAATAATATCCTGTGCCCATCAGTACAACAATAACAACTGGAGGAGTAATCTGATACGAGAAGGATCAAATCAGTGATGGCACAGGGATGCTTTACAGAACAGAATGAGACAATTCTTCTTGACTGTCTTCTTCCTACACTTGGTGTTAACCTTGTTGGAAATGAAATGGATGATGTGAGAAAACTGACCCGATTCCATATCAAGAACTTGATATGACCTTCGGAATGTAATCCTACATGCCTGGGAGGAGGCGATACAAAATGAGAGCTTTACCGTCGATCATATAGGTTTCCTTCCTTGCAGAATGCTGTAATCACTGAAATCAAAGTATTTTGGATGTGATTAAGTGATGGTGACACCATTTGCTCTGTTCTTTTCAATTTAATAAGAACTATAATCTTTCCACTGTTAATTCTGCATTCTCTATAGATGCTACATAGTAGCATTATAACTGTGAAAGGAGTCAAAAGACACTTTTCAACTTTTATTTCTGCAATAACAAATCCAGTTTTTAAACATTTTACCACCAAACTATGTGACTTTTTCTTATTTCTTCTGCTTTTGACAATGATGTACTGCAACTTGCTATGATTTCATGGGTACAATGGCAAGGGTCAAATGAAGACGGGCATAATTCCTTCTACAAGAATTACCATTTCCATAATTAGATTGTGCTCTATTTTTCTTCACGCTACAATAAATGCTTCGAATGATGACGTATGCACTGTTCAAAAGCTTTGGATTCGAGGCATTATATGTAACTTTTCAGTGCTATTTTGGGTGTTGCTGCTGTTATTTACCTGCTCAGTTTATTTGCCTGTATCAGGCATTTTCAATGTCATGTTAGTGTGATCTTATGAATGAAGAAACTTTGCAAATTTTCGAAAACTCTGAAAAAGAATCGGAAGTGACTTACTAGATTCAGATGGCACTTTGCTGCCAGAGACAACCGATGAATATAGTGAGACAGAGAAAGAGTTACAATATGTAAGTGTCTCAATTCTCTTGACAGTTGTCTTAGGAGTCAGTTGATCCAACAGTGGGGATGGGTGCTAAGGATATAACAGAACAGAAGGCTAACAGACAAATACCTAAAAAAAGGGCTGCTTTGAACATCCTGAAGGAGAGAAGGGCCCATTGCATGTGCCTGCCACTGAGTGGATGACACAGTCATCAGTGCCTTCATACTTCTTTCTGATGAGCTGATGCAGCATACCATACAAAAACCTGCAGAATCATATACTCAGTATGAAATAAGACACCACTGGGACAGTGTCGCAGGGGGAACTGGAGACAATGATTGTTGTCATGCATGCCAGAGGTGCTATTTTTGCTAAAGGTTATTAAAGATAATGCGAACAGGTACATTCCATAAATTTATAAGATTCTTCCACTTCAATGGGAAGGCATTCTGAGCTTAATGCATCTCTGCTGAAAAGTTTGGTCTTATTTCTGAAATACGGAACAAGTTAATGGAGAACTTGCCTTTGCTGTTGCCACGCCGACAAAAATATTACAACTGATGGGCAGTTAGTTTGAAGCAATGCAAGGTGCAGGTTTACCTAAATTATGGCAAACAAACCCAACAATATGGACTCAACTTTTGGATAGTTGCAGACATGATATCAAAGTATATTTACAATGCCTTCCCACACCTCGGTGAGCAGGAAGGCCCACCAGACAACACCACTGGGAGATTATGTCATTCTCTGCCTCATGGAGACATTTCTAAATGAAGGAAGGAACCAGACAATTTGTTCATATCCCTTGAGCTCGTGAAAAAATTTTAACAGAAAAAAATATTATTACTGGTACTAATGAACAAGTTTTACTGATAACGTCCAAGTTGTGTGAAAAAGATTATTTTTGACATCCATTCCATCTTGGAAAGCATAAATATGCCAGAATAGGCCCTTATAGTGTACCAAGGGATGAAGAATAAGAATGTAATTATTCTCACCACATTACATCCTGAAGTAGCAGCAAGTGAAGCAGCAGAGAAAAAAAAACTTATCTTCTGTAACACCACAAAGTATGGTGTGGACGTCATAGATCCAATTATTTGTAAATACTCAACTAGAGTTGCTTATAGGACATGGCTGGTGCATGTCTTTTACACTATCCTAGAAGTGGCAGCAATGACTGCATGGATCAAAAGCATTCATTCTTTAATTTGTAAATGAACGCAAAAGTGGACAACAGAGAGCAGCACAACAGCAAGAAAGTCAATTAAACAAAGCAGCAGCTGTAGGGACCATGCAAATAAAAAGGCAAAATAAGTGTCAAATTGGTATGTACAGAGGTAACCAGACCAATGATATAAGTAAGGAATCTAAAAATACTATCTGCAGGAAATATTTACGAAAATCTGCTCAAAGGGTGATTTCATTGCTTAGGAAAAAAGTGACACACACGAATAAATGTTAGAAAACGTAAAAATACTTCACATTACTGTATAGACAAGCAATTACTTTGAATTCAAAACATTAAGCAAAATGTGTCATAATGTTGGGATAAAGCATTCATTGGAAAGTGTACATGGCATATAAATAAATGGAAGAAACGTCTTGCTTCAACCACAAAATAAATTTTTAATGCAAATTAAATCAAGAGTCTCGTATATCACATTTTCCCCTGTTCTAGTACTGAGTATCAATAAAAGTTCATCTTGCTGGTTGAGGGAGTGGGAAAGAGGAGCTGATTCCAAACACACACACTAATAGTTTTTGCACAGCCTTTTGAGAAAGCAGCTGCACCACTCTTACACACGGTGATGGTTTTACCAGTATCAAGTTATTTCTTATTACTGTTCCACCTGACTCGGCATCACCACAATGTTTACATGTAATACTGGAAATTAGATGACACAGGTCTCCTCCTGTATTTTTTCACTCAATTTTTTTTAACTGATCAAAGGGGATTTTGGTATAAGATAGTATTTCAAAGAACATTATACTACAACCACTAAAATTCTGCATCATAAGGCACTGTGCTACCAAGACCTATCTTCTTTTTCATAATTGGTTTATTTGTTGAGATCGATTGGTTATGCTAAACTGGGAGAGAAGTTAGGAAGATTTTTACTATGACTGCTAAGAAGTACTGCAAGTACACAAATTACTGTTCTTACAAAGAAATCTCACATACCGTCCTCAATGAAATTTGCATTATTTGTAATACTTGAGTATGTACTTGAATAGCACCATTTTTAATTCAAAGTGACCAAACAATTTGTAAATGCATTGAACGATCCACCTTCTGAAAATTTAAAGAAAATAAATTTTTTTATTAGTGAAATCCCCTCTCAAATGACATTTGAGTTCACACTTAAGGGAAAACCTATGAAAGGTATTAAGTATTTTACTTTATTTTTAAATTTTTATTTTTAAATTATTATTTTGGCACCATGCAATGATTCAAATCAAACCATTCTGCTCAGATGTGAGTATTGCACTCGTTGCATGTGTGTATCACATTTCCCGATTAGTCGGGAGGTAAACCATTCGTCAAACAAATGTTTAAACAATGGAGTATACTATTTCTACACACTGTCGATAATATGTCCTTGTCTTCCTCTCTGTAAACAGTGTATTGCCAGAACTCATTTTAAGTGTCAGGAAAATTTAATCCTAAGAGCAACTGGGAATTATATTGGATTTTCCAGGCACCTCATCTTGCACTTAACCACCTAAATTACCAAGTTACACACCACATATAACACAAGAAAATTGTACACAGTAGTGCCTTTCCGATACAACTTTACCAGGGGCAAATACTAGATCTAACCACATTACCTGTCAAGGATTAAGCAGTGGGGGAAATGTGCCCCACTGCAAGCTGAAGACATGGACCAGATATACTATTTTCGCATACAGATTGACACTAATATGAGCAGAGCATCTGATATTCACATGCATTGCAGAATCTTTACTATATGCTTTTATTAAGTAGAATGGTGACATCTTCAAAGAAATTGCCACAGGTGATACAATCTCAAAGCAGAAAAAAGTTACTGCTTTCTTGAGTTCTAGAAAGGAGGAGAACAGAAGTGTCTCGCTATTTCTTTACAGAACACTAATGATACAAACTGTTCTACCTATGGTAGGAGGTTGTTGGAATTAGTCTTTCCAAACCTCCACGAAAGATCTATCACTGTACTCGACAATCCCCTGTACCACACAGTTTAAGGGAATAAAGACAACACTCATTTGCACTAAATGTGATAATTGTAACTTATACAAAGTTGTATAATAGACGTACCTGTAGACAATTTGGCAAATGTAAGAGTCCATGTCAAAATATTGACAAGAATCATTGGCACTGTGATGTTTTAATGGAAAGGCAGTTGAAGTCAAAACACAGATTGCAGTAGTGGCAAAGAAAGTGACCAGGACACTGGTGTTATCTTATCCAGATAATTGGGATGACACTGTAGCACTAAAACAGTTTACTTCTATAAGCAATAAATGTACAATTTAAAGACTTAATTTTACAACAGAATTAATGACTGCATACAGAAATCACAAAGTAGCATTATTGTTACACAGTGTTTGTAGGTTCTCCTTCGAAGTATACGGATACTTTCTTACAATAAACATGATTACACACAGTACCAGGTGTTCTGAAGCTATACACAGACAGATAATTGTATTGCAGGATAAAAAGTGTATATGTTACTCACTATAAATCTATAAAATACTGAAATTAAAGTTTGCCAATAAACATAACACAATTCCTTGAAAGTCGGGTAAAATGATTTAATAATTAAATATAGCATTGACAATATTAGACTTTTGTACCTGTGAATGATATTCCAGCTACTTTTGGACTTTCACATATTAATTTTCCAACAGCTGGTGCATTGTCACGACTGCATGTAACAACATTGAAAAGCCCTTTTGGGAAGCCTGCCTCCTCCGTCAGCTTAGCTAATGCAAGGGCTGTCAGTGGCGTATCTTCTGCAGGTTTAACTACACAGGTGCAGCCAGCAGCAAGTGCAGCTCCAGCTTTTCTGGTTATCATTGCAATTGGAAAATTCCACTGCAAAAATTAATATAACATGATTTTACTATAAAATATACTCATGGAATATTATCCTAGAGTGCAAAATAGAAAATACTAAATAAATAAATAAATTGGAATTCCAAATCACGATATGTATTGGTAGATACTGTTGCAAGTCTAATGCACAATTCTTAGAAATATACTGGAATTACAATCCTCTGACTATTACATACAAGGCCCTGCTACAATAAATAACACCAAGTAGCTATATAAAATCTTCCTAAAATCATTAATTTAACTCTTCATTAACAGAAGTTTTCCGGTAGATCTGAATTACCGAACACCAGTATTTATGTATTCAAACAAGACTAATGACTAGCCTTTTGTCATAACTTGATATTACGAGGGTCAATCACATATAAAACAGGGTTTTTTTTCCAAGTTAAATTAAGCTTCAGAAATATTCACACACATGAACTTATTTTTGCTATATAGTCTCCTGAATGGGAAACACATTTTTCCCAGCAGATGGGCAGTTTCTTGACCCTGTTTTCATAAAATGAATGTGGTTATGACAGCAGCCAGTTGCACACGAACACTTTGACAGTACCATCATCGTCACATCCGTGTTGTCCAGCTGCTTCCTTTACTGGTCTAAACAAATGAAAATCAAAGGTGTTACGTCAGAACTGTAGGGATGAGGTTCTAATATGGTCCAGAACAGTCCCTGAATATTTTATTGAGTTTGGGCAGCTGTGTAGGGTCGAACATTATCATGAAGCATGAGCACATCACAGATTGGACATGGACTCTTCCTCTGATGTTATGCACATTTTGTTTAGTTCAAAAGTTGGCAATAGTATGCAGCATTCACAGTATGGCATTCGTGGGGAAATCTATGAGAACTCCTTTACAAGCAAAAAAGATCGCGCTGGTTCTTGGGCAATGACAGGGAGCTGCATTCTCAACCGTTTCTCATCCTCGTAAAAACTGACTGAGCCATGCGTACACTTGGGAGTCTTTCTCAGGTTGTTATCCCTGAACCTTCACACATGCCTTTTCGAAATTTTGGATGGTTTTACACCTTCAGTTATCAGAAACAATGTGACAACATTCTGGCTGTGGAGAACAATCACTGGAAACAAAAGCAACAATGGTTGGGTGGGTGGTTGGTTGTGGGGTTTAAAGGGACCAGACTGCTATGGTCATCAGCCCCTTTTACCAAAAACTAAAAACACCCACAGAGAATAAAAAATGAACAACAGAAAAGACGGCAGACGATACAGGACAAGAAAGACTCAGACACAGATCAGACAAAACGAATTAAAATCACACAGAGTGTGACCGTGGTTGGCCGACCATAGAGATAAAAAAAGGAAAGACAAACACCGAGAAACACACTAAAACTCAGTCTAAAATTGTAGGCCAAAGGTCAGACTCAAAACAAAAAAAACATAGCAAACACTCAGATTAAGTTATAAAAACCCCCTGCCTGAATAAAACGCAAAACTAAGCCTGCCATAGCAGAGTCATCAGTTAAAAGGGCAGGGAGCGTATCAGGCAGCGCAAAAGTCTGCCTAAGCACACTTAAAAGTGGAGAGGCCAGCAAAATGTGGACCACCGTCAAAGCCGACCCGCATTGACAGAGGCGGGTCCATACACTGCAGTAAATGGCTGTGTGTCAAGCGGGTGTGGCCAATGCGGAGCTGGCAAAGGACTACTGAGTCCCTGCGAGTGGCTCGCAGGGATGACCGCCACACATCCGTTGTCTCCTTGATATGACGGAGTTTGTTTGGTGTGCTCAGATCGCGCCTTTCAGCATCCCACAGCACGAAAACTTTGTGGCGTAAGACTGCTCGCAAATCAGTCTCTGGGAGGCCAACGTCCAGAGTTGGTGCACTGGTGGCCCATTTGGCCAGGCGGTCAACATGTTCATTACCCACAATGCCGACATGACCAGGGGTCCACAAAGACAACAGAGTGGCCGCAGCGGACAAGAGTATGAAGGGACTCCTGGACAGCCATTACCAGATGAGAGCGAGTGAAGCACTGGTCGATAGCGCGTAAACTGCTCAGGGAGTCGCTACAGATAACGAAGGACTCACCTGAGCAGGAGTGGATACACTCTAGGGCACGAAAGATGGCGACCAGCCCAGCAGTGTAAACGCTGCAGCCAGCCGGCAATGAAAGTTGTTCGTAATGGTCACCTAGAGTTAGAGCATAACCATCGAACTGTCAGTGTAAACAACGCCAGAGCCCTGATAGGTGGCGAGGATGGAATAAAAGCGGTGGTGGAAGGCCTCCGGAGGGACTGAGTCCTTCGGGCCCTGTGCCAAATCGAGCCGAAGGCAAGGGCGGGGCACACACCACGGGGGTGTACGTAGAGGGGCCCGGAAAGGAGGTGGAAGAGGGAAAACCCCAAGCCTGGAGAGAAGCTCTCGGACGCGGACTGCAATCGTACAACCCGACCGGGGCCGACGTTCTGGGAGATGGACAACCGACTGCGGGAACAGGAGACGATAATTAGGATGCCCAGGCAAGCTACAAACATGCGTAGCATAAGCGGCCAGTAAACGTTGGCGTCGTAACCGCAGTGGAGGGACACCTGCCTCCACAAGTATGCTGTCCACAGGGCTGGTCCAGAAAGCACCAGTCGCAAGTCGGATCCCGCTATGAAGGATTGGGTCTAGCACACGCAATGCAGATGAGGATGCTGAACCATAAGCCAGGCTCCCATAATCCAGACGGGAATGGATTAACGCCTGGTAGAGCTGGAAGAGGGTAGAGCGATCAGCGCCCCAACTGGTGTGGCTCAAGCATCGCAGAGCATTAAGATGCCGCCAACACATCTGTTTAAGCTGCCGAATATGTGGGAGCCAAGTCAACCAGGCATCAAAAACCACACCCAAAATATGATGGGTCTCCACCAGAGCAAGAAGTTCGCCAGCAAGATAAAGCCGCGGCTCAGGGTGAGATGTTCGTCGCTGGCAGAAATGCATAACGCAGGTCTTGGCAGCCGAAAACTGGAAGCCATGCACTACAGCCCAAGACTGCGCCTTGTGGATCTCGCCCTGCAGCTGACGATCAGCAGCTGCAATGCCAATGGAGCTACAGTAGAGGCAGAAATCATCAGCATATAAGGAAGCTGAGACAGACGTTCCCACCGCTGCAGCGAGCCCGTTTATTGCAATTAAAAACAGGCAGACACTGAGGACAGATCCATGTGGTACCCCATTCTCCTGGACTCAGGAGGAACTATGGGAGGCCGCGACTTGCATGCGGAAGGTACGATACAACAGAAAATTACGTAGGAAAATCGGCAATGGACCCCGAAGACCCCAATCATGAAGTGTAGAGAGGATGTGATGGTGCCATGTCGTATCGTATGCCTTCTGCATGTCAAAATGACAGTGATGAGGTGCTGACGGCGGGCAAAGGCCGTACGGATGGCTGACTCCAGGCTCACCAGATTGTCGGCGGCAGAGCGGCCTTTACAGAACCCACCCTGAGACAGAGCCAGGAGGCCCCGAGACTCGAGTACCCAACTCAATCGCCGGCTCACCATCCGTTCGAGCAACTTGCAAAGAATGTTGGTGAGGCTAATGGGGCGGTAGCTGTCCACTTCCAAAGGGTTCTTGCCATGTTTCAAAACGGGAATAACAATGCTTTCCCGCCATTGCAACGGAAACTTACCCTCGAACCACAGACGGTTGTAAAGGTCGAGGAGGCATCGCTGGCAGTCCACTGAAAGGTGTTTCAGCATCTGACAGTGGATGCGAGATCGAGGTCCTCAGCGGATGCAAGAATCCCCACCTCATCCTCCGACGCAGAACTTGTAGGCAGCAGCGGAGTAGGTGCCACCGCAGGTGCCTTGGTCTTACGGGTCTTGAATGTCGTTTTCTCTCACTGTTCCTTTGGTTGCTGTTGCCGGGAGGGCTTATTGGAGTCAGTCTCCGGGACCAAAGATGACCGCGAAGCTCAACGACCAGCGACTTGTGGCTTCTTCAGCCACTGGTCGGTGTCTGCTGTGCCGCTGGTAGGAACCTGGGAAGGGAGTGACCCAAGGGACCCTTCCAAGCGAGAGAAGCCGAAGAAGACTTACGCTTCTCCAGCTTACAAGTGGGGACTGG
Organism: Schistocerca serialis cubense; assembly: GCF_023864345.2. Taxonomy (NCBI): domain Eukaryota; kingdom Metazoa; phylum Arthropoda; class Insecta; order Orthoptera; family Acrididae; genus Schistocerca; species Schistocerca serialis. The sequence goes on along the minus strand of NC_064640.1, from coordinate 976,225,948 downwards.
TGTCCCCGGTGGTTGAAGGGGTGCTGCTCCTGAGGTAGGTGTTGTGTGAGCAACAGCGAGAGAAGTGGCCCCCATCGTCAAGGGGGCAGGCGAGGTCCTTTGACTCTGAGAGCTGACTGTATGTGGTGCAGCTGATGGAGCTGCAGCAGGAGTGACAGTGGAGGCATAAGACATCATGCGCACGGGATGAAGCTGTTCAAATTTCCGCTTAGCCTCAGTGTAGGTCAGTCTATCCAGGGTCTTGTATTCCATTATTTTCCATTCCTTCTGTAGGATCTTACAGTCCGGCGTGCAAGGGGAATGGTGCTCTCCACAGTTGACACAGATGGGAGGTGGGGCACATGGAGTATCAGGAAGGGATGGTCGACCACAATCGCGACATATGAGGCTGGAAGCACAGCGGGAAGACATATGGTGGAACTTCCAACACTTGAAGCACCGCATCGGGGAAGGGATATATGGCTTGACATCACAATGGTAGACCCATCACCTTGACCTTCTGAGGTAATGTGTCACCCTCAAAGGCCAAGATGAAGGCACCGGTGGCAACTTGATGATCCCTCGGACCCCGGTGGACGCCCCAGACGAAATGGGCACTTCGTTGCTCTACGTTGGCGCGAAGCTCATCATCGGACAGTAAAAGATGATCTCTGTGGAAAATAATGCCCTGGACCATATTTAAGCTTTTATGAGGGGTGATAGTAACAGAAACATCCCCCAGCTTCATACAAGCGAGCAAGGCTCGTGACTGGACAGAGGATGCTATTTTGATTACGACTGACCCTGACCGCAGTTTGGACAAGCCCTCCACCTCCCCGAACTTGTCCTCTAAATGTTCTAGAAAGAACTGAGGCTTCACAGACACAAAGGAGTCCCCATCAGCTCTGGTACAGATGATATACCGGGGCGAATACCTTTCGTTGTCATTCATAGCCTGTTGTTCCTCCCATGGTGTGGCCAGGGAGGGGAACGATTTGGGGTCATACACATTAGCCTTAAAGTGAACTTTTGAATGCTTAGAGACTGCTGGTGGCTGGCCACCAGCAAGAGACGATGTGCCACACTTCATTGCGTGTCATCCACCCTGATGCCACCTACTCCGACCAAGGGCCCTCCCCACGGGCGCCACCCAGCCACAGCAAAGGCCACCTGGCAGGATGGCCATTGCCGGGAGTCCCAATGACCCAGGGAGATGTGCATCTACTCCTTGGCACACATGGGGAGTTAACGGCACAGGCAACAGTAGAGAGATCCCTGTGTTGTCAGGGGGCTACAACCAACAGGGTACATGGCAGCCCCACCACAACGGACTGGCTACCGTGCTGGATATTAGGTGCCATAAAGTCCATGGTCATCGTCTCCGCAAAAAGCAACACTACACAGTGCATAGTGAAAATTGCACCAAGGAACACATCTTCGCCCAAGAGATGGAGAACGAGCAGGACGGCAATGCGACGACGAGAAAGCTGGCTAGAGGTCTTAATGCACGATGGACAAAATGCACCATGTAAGGCGCCCTTCCCCAATTGGCTCGCTCTGCGGAAGAATTTGGAAAGATGGAGGTCAAACCCAAGAGGGGACCATCACATAAAGACCGAAATGTTTGAGACTCCTTTTAGTCGCCTCTTACGACAGGCAGGAATACCGCGGGCCTATTCTTACCCCGGACCCGCAGGGGGGGAAGCAACAATGAGCAGAGATCACACCACTGTTACAAAGACACAAGGAAAAAAAAAATCAAGTTTATATTTGATACACCCTCATAACTTACATCAAACTACAGTACATGATGACTATATTGCAAAAGCATTGGAGATATCTGTCATCCTAAAGCCACAAAGACCGTAGGAATAAAGAAACAATTTTTAGAGTTTAGTTCGGAACACAGAATATGTTATTCTGAATAGAAAAGGCTAAGAATACAATACTTTTACTGGCAGAAAAAAAAATTTTCTAAAGCTTGAATCTTCCGAGTTATTAAATAATAATGGTGATAATGTGAGATACTGGAAAACAATGACAGTGACACTCTAATCTAGTCTGTGCTGTAAGTCTACAGTAACTGAGCTGTGTACATATGAAACACATTTTTATAGCTGCCTATTAACTACATTTATTCTACTCTGCATAAAGAAACACTTTTGCTATTGAAATAGACTTATCAGATGCTCTTACACGTGGAGCTGATAAATTCATACTGGCATTAAGAAAGTATTGTATTGTAGTGTCACAATAAAATAACAATGTAACAAAATATCAACACTTATGTAACACTCACGATTTTTGTTTGTGACAATCCCGTATCTTACCCAATACATTCTAGGATCCCTGTTTTAGTTCTCTATTAGTCATTTCCACATTAATAGATAAAAAGCTAGAGCGTAAGAGCAATAATTTTGTATATACTCTGGATAAATAACTAATTAGCATTAAGAATGTTATGAAAAGGATAGACTGTTACCCGCCATACAGGCAGAAAGAAACGACTGCTAAGATTTTGGCCGAAAGACCTTTTTCTAAAGTAAAAACACACACACACACACACACACACACACACACACACACACACACACACACAAAAAAATCATCGCAACAGCATGAGCTGTGCTTGCACAAATGTGTGTGCATGCTTGCGTTGCGTTCTGCCTACTTTAGAAGAAAGCCTTTTGACTGAAAGCTCATATGTTATCAGTCTTTTTGTTGTGCCTGTCTGCAACACCTCATCGCCTTCAAACGGCTCTGTGCGCGGGCCCGCCACTTTCAAATGGTTCAAATGGCTCTGAGCACTATGGGACTTAACATCTGTGGTCATCAGTCCCCTAGAACTTAGAACTACTTAAACCTAACTAACCTAAGGACATCACACACATCCATGCCCGAAGCAGGATTCCAACCTGCGACCGTAGCAGTCGCGCGGTTCCGGACTGAGCGCCTAGAACCGCAAGACCACCGCGGCCGGCGCCCGCCGCTTTATGCGCCAATGCAAGCAGGAGTGCTGGGAACAATATGTTTCCACCATATGATGAGTTGCACTCTATTATTTTCGAAACATTGTCATTGTTCCATCCTCGATTTTCCATTGTTTGATTTTAACTGATTAGAATTTTATGAGTATCACATTAGGGCTATGTTTACTTTTCCATTATGTCTCAATTTTTTAGCCCAATTCTGATATGCCTAATTTTATTTATATGTCAAGGCTCTTCTGGTTTCCTCTAGTTTATACAGTTTTACTAGCTGACAATTTCTTTCCTAATAAACTATTTTTATTTTAGAAACATCAGTAAATTTTATGTAATGTTTAAAAATATGATACTTACAGGTGTTATTAATCCAACAACTCCTATTGGTTGTTTTACCACCATTATTTCCCTGGTGCCAACTGGACTTTCTATGATTTCACCCTGTGGAGGTAATTTGAAAGCAAAACATAATGAGAGTTTTTTTTAAAAAAATTGTTTTCTAATAAATACAAAAATTTAAATCCCATTTTAAAGGGTCCTGAAATATGTTTCTGTTTCTCACAACACAATGAATATAATGGTGACAACAGCTAATGAGTTCATATGTGACACAATGACAAAGATTGTAACTATGAATTAATAAAAATGTGAAGAAATTATATTTAACACAAACAATAAAAGATGTTTTTGATCATAGTCCATACTGGATGCACACAACCACATATTATACGAAAGAAATTAAATTGCATGTATCCATTCAGTACAAAAACTATCAAGTTTTTAAGACATTGAATCAACTCTTTGCTGTTGCAATAGCTCTTTGCCAAATCAAAAGACTAAAAATTTGTTGCTATACTATAGTCTTTAACTTCATCTGAATCAACTGCAATGATTGTTCAGCGTATCTGAGGGCATGCTGAAAAGTAATATCCCCCAATTTATGTGAAAACTTACAGATTTTGAAATAAAACAAATTTTATTAAAATCCTTCCTCTTTATTCCTCAGGTCTAAATATTTATTTCTCAACTTAGTCACCCTGATGAAAAGCACATTTCTTCCAACAGTTTCTTGAATTTGTCAGTGTAGAATGTTCGACTTTGTCGATGAATCTGCAACCTCACTTCTGCTTGCACCTTTTCGTCACTATCACACTGAAGTCCTCGGAAGGCGTTCCTCAAGTTTTGGAAACAGATGAAAATCAGATGGAGCCATGCTGGGACTCTATGTAGGATAAACAATGACACAGAACCCAAGGACTCAGATTATTGTAGATGTCGCAGATGTGGTCTGGTACTGTCATGTAAAGGGTGCTCTGTCTGAGGAGAAACTCTTTGAATTTAAGACTCACTCACGGCAAACTGTTTCTCACACGCTGACACAGTCACATTACACACGATCACATTACATGCTACAATTCAGAGCCATCTAGTGACACAGGGATGCAAATGTGTAAACATGAAGAATAAAGATGTAGAATATAGTGTTTGTTTTATTTAAAAAGCTTTATGAGAAGACCAATATTACGAACATGATCACACAGATCCTTACAAACTATAGTTAACATGACTGGGCACACCCAATGTTTTGGGATCACCAGAATTAAATTTAATATTGCTGTACCTTTCCACGTGCTTGAAAGTACATTATTAACGAATTTTGTTAAAAGGTGACAAGTAATGCTGGGTAAATGCATTTAACAGAAAGCGTCCACTTTCCATAACTGTCACAATAACATGAATAACATGATTCACAACTTACAGATGGGAACGTGAAATGGGAACAGTAGGTGGAAGGGAGAACAGGTGTGGCCTTACAGAGGATCAACTATATAACCGATAAAACACACACACACACACACACACACACACACACACACACACACACACACACAAAATAAACAGTACAGTTTGTTTTCATATATAAAAAGGAGTCAAGAAGCAGGTAGGCATGTCACACAGATGATGATGATGATGATGATGATATTATTCTCATTATTATTAATAATATCTCCCCAGTACTTTAGGGATTTCACAACATTTCAAAACTGGTGTGACACTAATTTCAGTGTTGGTGAGTATGGTGGACATGTCCAGCAAAACCAAGGCTGCACTGATGTCAGTATATAACGGCCATTGCGAAGACAAGCTGAACAGAAAATAGTATGCTACAAACTTCACAGGAGCACCTTCTTCGATGTGGCTAGCATTAATTCCACCATGTATGTGTGGCGAATTTGAATGACTGCAGTTTGTTGTTTGCCACCTACAATCATTCAGTTTCCTACTTGTGCACGATTCTTCTGTCAGATAATGAGATGATGGCATGCAATGGGATGGTACATCAACGTAGACCACCACCCTGAAATGCTTCTTTGGTTGCTGTCAGTTGTGCCATTTGCCTGCATGCCTAGGTGTTCAGGTACCCAGCAAAAGACCACCACCTTGACTTAGTGCTGTACTGCTGTCACCAATGAGCTGAAGTAACTGGTCTACTGAGTACATTTGGTTGACCACTTGTAGCACACTGAGTGAGTCACAACAGATGAGAAACCATGTAATGCAATGACTGAACTCACCCCAGGACCTTCATAAGGCCATACAACTCTGCATCGTAATTTGGAAACTGTTCCAGAAGGCACAATTGGAAAACAGTTGAACAATCAAGGGTATTCCCTTGCTGGGATCCATTGTTATAAACAACAATAAAACTGTGGTATATACATACTTAAAACTGAAGAAAATATCGATTTCGCCAAACATAATGTGGAGTACAAGTTTTCTTGTACTTTGTCAGGCTAAAGATCACTTTGGACCTTTGAAGACTCCAAGGTCACAATTTGTTCCATCCCTGGCTGTGTATTTGGAGGGCTGGCATATTCAGATCCACAAGATGGTTGGTAGCACATATCCTGAATGGCTTGGTCATGGGGAAAGGTTGATTCCTGAACAGCTGCTCCAAGTTTGGGGTGGAATGCTGCACTAAATGCCAATCACTGAGGAACTGCTCAGATTTCCAGGCCCTGTTGAGCCACAAGGAGGTGTTGTCAAATGCGGAGTGATGGTTCACCAGTTTCTGCATAGACTCTGAAATGGGTTGGTGAGTTGATCTGAAAGGCTCCAGTCGATACTGTAATGCCCTCATGGCACACATCTTGAAGACGAAAATAAGGGCTGATCTATAAACCACACTGCCATAATCTCACCCTAACCTGACAAATCCCCTACAAAACTGCAGGAGATAGCACCTGTCAGCTCTCCATACCTTTCTACTGAGGCATTTTAAAATATTCAATGATTTGAAGCTCTTTATTCACAGGCTATTCAGAATCATGTAGTAGACTCAAAAAGTTTACATTACCCTTAAAAATTAAAACAGTGGCCCCAATTGTGAGCTCTGTGGGTGAAAACTGCGATGAGCACAGAGTTTACATAAGTAGTCTTCTGAAATGAGAACTGAAAACCAGTTTTACCGGCACAAGTTTCCAGCATCCTTATGGTCATCTGAAGTTGCCTGTGAGATTGGAGGAAGAATAAGAGATCTGCAAAGAAAGAACTTTTAACTGGGCTTCTGACTGTAGAGGAGCATGGTCCCTGCCCATTTTCCATAACTGAATTAATATTACTTCCTTCCAAGTGACAGGGTACGGTCCTTCAAACCAGCTCTGACTGAAACATGATAGGAGCTTTTTTTTTGTTGTGGTTTTAGGGCACACAACTACAATGGTCATTAGCGCCCAGACTAAATTATGAATGCACTGCGAGGCACAATGTTAAAACAGCAACTAAGAAGGACAACACTATAAAAGGCACATTAACAGGCAAGGGATTAAAAGAAAACAGCATAATCAAATGTCCTTAGACAGGTTTGTCAAGTGGATAAAATGAATAACGCGAGCAACTGCTCCTGGGTCATCCGCTAAAATTTCATCCAGAGTACATGGCAGGCCAAGATCAATGCGCAATGTATTAAAATTTGGACAGGACCTTAAAATGTGGCGTACCATCAGCACTTGCCCACATGGGCAGAACGGCGCCGGCGCAACCGTCAGCAGATAGCGGTGGCTGAACTGGCAGTGTCCAATCCATATCTGGGCCAAAACAACCTCCTCCCGCCAAGAAGGGCATGAAAAGGTCATCCGAGCCGTGGGGAGAGGCTTCAAGGTCCGAAGCTTGTTTTCAGTGAGTGTAGACCAATCAGCATGCCAGAGCGATAAAATGCGCTGACAAATGACCCTGCTAAAATCAGATGAAGGCACACAACAAGAAGCTGTCCGAGGCTGGAGGACCACAGCCTTGGCCGCGGCATCTGCAGCTTTGTTCCCAGGGATACCGACATGGCCAGGAATCCACATAAAGGTAACCGGAGAACCGTCGTCCGCCAGCTGCTGAAGAGAGCATCGGATCTGGTGCACGAAAGGGTGAACCAGATACGGATCACTGAGGCTCTGGATGGCGCTCAGGGAATCAGAGCAGATGACATAAGCAGAAAGTCGGTGGCGGCAGATGTAAAGAACAGCCTGACAGAGGGCAAATAGTTCAGCTGTGAAGACCTAACAATGGCCATGGAGCTGGTATTTGAAACTGTGTGCCCCGTCAATAAAAGAACACCTGACACCGTCATTGGTCTTAGAGCCATATGTATAAATGAAGATCATATTAATGAACTTCGAACGAAGTTCAACACTCTGTGAGTGGTATACCGAAGCTGGGGCAACCTCCGTTGGGAGCGAGCTGAGGTCAAGGTGAACCTGAGCCTGGAGCCAAGGTGGCGTTTGGCTCTCACCCACTCTAAAGGTTGCAGGGAGTGACAAATCAAGGTGCTGAAAGAGGCAACGAAAGCGAACTCCAGGGGATGATAGGAGCTTGTCTTTAGCTCCAGGCCACGGATGACGTGCACAGAATAATGAATCTGATTTGGTCCTGCAGCAGATTCTCTGGCTACAGGAAAAGCCAGTTACAATTCCCACATGGAGAGTGAAAGATTGTAGACCATCTCATTACACGGGAGGAAGCAGAAGTGCCTCATATCCACAGTCCCATGGAAAAACTGAAACTGACAATTATTTCAAGACGATGCAGTAACAGTAAAAAGTGTCCAGTTAAAACCTGAGCCATGTGTTTAGGCGCATACACGACGACTATTTCTCAACCAGGCTGTAAGGAGAGGTGCACTGCCATTGTCTGAAATCCGCCTTATTGATTACCAAACTTGTGCAGTGACGTCACTCAGAATCCTCAATACGAGGAACCCATGAGGTGCCACGAGGAACATAAGGAAAGACAATTAAAAGGGGCACAGAGGTATCATGAAGTCAAAATAGTAGAACAGTAAACATTGTGGCAAGGTATGTTCACAGAGAATAGAAGGTAAGGATACAGTAAAAAGTAAATATCAGTACAGAAAAGCGAAATAGGAAGTGAAAACAAATTATATTAGAATTAAAAATATAAATAATGTTTAATAAATACTTAATCCAAAATTGTGTCTGGAAATAGAAGGAAAGGGAAGGATGATGGACTGACAAAAGTTGATTCCAGGAAGGAGCTTATATGAAAATCAATTTACTTATTATTTAAAAATGAATACAAACAGTCAGAACTGCAATAAACTTTTTTATGTAAGGTTACCGGTTTTTGTCTGTTCTAGACCATATTCAGACCCACACCATGATGATAGATGGTGGCTGTGAATGGAGCAAGCACTACATCTCCACGAACGCTAACAGAATGCTCAGTGACTGGATACTGGATGTTGCTAATGTGGACAGTTGGTCTGTGTTTATTCATAGCTTCTGCTAGTTCAGTTGTGGTCATCCTTACATAGAATGCTGTGCCATGAACACATCAGACATCAGTTAATATATGTAGTCTCACATGTGGTAGATCTAGAGTCTTTTCCCCTTGGGTCCATGCAACCTCTCCCTCTTTTTTTCCATTCCCAAAACTATCTACCCTTTACTGACTACCAAACCTTTTCTTCTTTTTCACTCGTGAAGAAGAAACCCATGGTTCCACAAGCTGGAAGTGCTATTTATTTCCTTAATCATTCATTCATTCATTCATTCACTCACTCATTCTACTATTTGTATTGGGTGTTGTACCTCATACTAACTCCATTGGTGAGATTTTGGGTCTCTTGAGGTGCAGAGGCTGCGGCAGTTGCAAACCAGTGCATATCAAGGAAATTTTCTGGCAAAATTTCTTCAGTTCTTTTGTGACGATCCGCAAATCATAACCATTTATCTCACACACTTTACAAAAGAGATTCTCAGACCAAGGTACTTCATCTAACGCAGAATATTTAGCACAAATAGAATCAATGTAATGCAAGTTCTTAACTCTATGGAGCAGAAAATATATGGAACTTCTAATAGTTTAAAAGTATAATATGCGTACACTGTTTGCAAGCCAGGCCACAGTTTTCACTAAGAGTACTATTTTCACCAGCATGTTGTCTGACGATAAAGGGGTCCTCACATGCACAATATTTATTGTGCAACAATATTGTGTCAATATATTTCGTGGGACTGTAGGGTCCAAAAAATGGCACATTATTATTGTGCAATTTTTATGATCAGAACGCGTCAGTTTGCACTCTGCCTCCATAGTAAACATATCGGCGCTTGATAATGTAGAACTCGTGTATCGCAATTGCAGTCACGTCGTGCTGCATAGAGAACGGTAAGAGGAAGCGGTGATGGATGGAAAAAGTGGGTTGAAAGACATTATACACACGGCCATAACTAATATTCTTAGAGAACGTGCAGTAGAGCCAGATAACTACTGGAGTAATTTAAGGATGAACGAAGAATCATTCATTTAAGGAACTGGTGAACTTCATTACACCTTGTTACACAGAAAAGATATTGTTCATATACTCATCAGATTTCACTTTCCACAATGCTATAAGCAATCTATAAACCTGAAAAGATAAAGAGAAATTATTGTAGATGATCGATAGGTAGTGCTTTTATCCAATTCTGCAATAAAAAGTTCAAGCTTCTGAAATGAACAAATAAGCAGTTGCAGTGTTATTTACCTACACAAACACTTTCATCGAATATTTCTATGGCTAATTACTGAGTAAGTATTAAATACACAATGAAACTACTAGACCCATTGCATTTCAACAGATGATTTCTTTCATCTGTCTTTCCCATGTGTTCATATTCATATGGAGTCACCGGATCAGTTGTTTACACATTCACAAATCATAAGTCTTGGCAGGAATGTGTATTGTGCAATATCACCCTTACAAAGTGTTACGCAGTATATCAACAGAACATCAATATTTTTAAAGCTCTGCAGTCTTCCCGCACAAACATCAAGATCACTCTCAGATGGTCAATATTACTGCAAAATACTCAGTATGGCACAGTAAATATACAGCGTGTGAGGAACCTTAAGGAGGAGTATCTTCGAAGTATGTCATAGAAACTTATCTGTAGTAAATAGAATATTAATACTGTCACAGGTGAAAAATCTCCACCAATACAGCACAGTGAAGAGCAATTTCGATTGTTCCACACCTAACAAACCACACACTATTGTGGAGTACGTAAATCTCACAAGCCAAAGATGAAAAAGTGTACACTTTAGTGCAAATGGCCATGGTATACTTGTACATAAACAGTCAAGTGGTAAGTGCAACATGCAAAAGGTTTAGTATAAGAATTTCATTGAGGTTTCTAATTTTAAACAGGTCACTAAGCCAAGGTACGTATAAAAACATTTCTGAACAATTTCAATGAATGATTAGGCAAATAGACTGTCTCTGTGAGGCAAATACCTATGAGATATTACAAGAAAATTTCTTTGTGCATAAAATTACACACCAGCAATAACTACCTGAATATGGGTAGGTAAAAAGACAAGGCTTTATGTACCTTCCCTGGGCTTCAACTGACAGCTGCTGCTGCTGCATACTGATATGCTTAAGGAGGTTAATTAAAATTTTAGGTAGGTACCCCTAGACTTACCACTCCAGTTTACTACTACAATGATTTGTGGTGCAAGCGACTGGAATTTCCTATACCCACTCTGACAATGCACCTACCTATGTATCACAATCCTTACATCTACTTCTTGTAGAACATGGCATCCATGCAGAATATTTATATACCAATCTATCGTCTCTTCCAAATAACTGAAAATTTATTAAAAATATATGGTTGTCAAAATGTTTAAGAAGTATACCAAAATGTAACAAGGCAGCCATTTTATGTTTCAGAACATGACATCAAAGAATGAAAGTGATTTAACTGTGTTGTCTGAGAGCTTAAAATGAAGTAGACTATGTGGCAAAAGGTGTCTACACATCCAATGCTGTTTGTTCCTAGGGCATCAGTCATTTAACTAATGACAAGTAAAAAATTCATTTTGCCTCCCTTACATTTCAAATTCACAATAAAATTGCTAAGAATGCACTCTGGCAAATAGTTCCTGTGCTTAAAAATACACACACACACACACACACACACACACACACACACACACACACACACACACACACACACACAAATCCAGAGCATGAAGACATACAGAACAAATCCTTGTGCCAAGATAAGTGTTGTGTTGCCCTGGTACACTGGCCTACCTGAAAGGTATTTTTAATCTGTTTAGCAAATGCTTTTGGGCAAACTAGCTGGATCTCTCACAAATGCAACATACATGAGTTAAAATACAAACAAAGATATAACAATGTTCCCATTATTCATGGGCAGATGGTGCACACAACTTTCTTCCCTTAGGGCAGCTGATGATTATAACACAAAAGGAATCCATCCTCAGAATTAAAACAAAAAGAATTGCCAAATCAAACATGGGCAGTTTCCCATCATTCGTGAACCCTCCCACAGACAAACAGTACAGTTAATACTGGACTGTTACAATCCAACACACTTTGTAGCTCTACAACCTCCAGGCACCACTAATGACAACCCTGTATCTCCAAATCCAAGATGAGTTCTTTCCCAATATTTCATGTTCACAAGTAGGAGGTCATCTTGCATTTATGGAATGATGTGGAGTTTTTTTTCTTTACCGAATGGAACCTCAAGCTCCCATTAAGCTGTAACTCTACACTCTGCCATGCCCACCACTTAGACCTCGAACGTATGTCTGCTCATTGAGCATTGTTGCACAATAGCAAAAATGTGTGTTGCAGCAAAAATTTTTTATCAGTTGTTTGACTTTGGAGACCCCACTTGTAAACTGTGTAGTAAAGTGTGTAATGGATTGTGGTGTGAAACAACATGCTTCAACATCAAATTTTTCAACAGGATGCAGGTGTTACTATGACACAAGTTTCAAAATAATGATTGTTCAGCATTCAGAAGCAACAAACAATTGTGTGGCCTTGTGGAAGCATGGAATCAAAGAAGGCAATGTTCAGAGGTGGTGAGAGGACAAAAGATGTCTGAAAAATGTAAAGTTGATTAGGAAAACTTTCAGTGGCCCTATAGAGTGGGCGTTTCAAAAATACTGAAATGGAAAAACTTAACAAAAGAATGGCAGTACCCCGCAATATCATACGAGATAAAGCACGTGAACTGGCATAAGAACAGTGTCCTATTTAAAGCCAGCCCTGGGTGGTATACAAGGCTGATTTGACGCAATGGGCTTGTGCTGCAACATTGAAAATCCCCCGTGTCTTTCAGCAACATATGTGGAGAAGCTCGTCAAGTATCAGTGACACATTATAATACTGAGAAAGGAATGTGCCTAACTCTTAAGGCAAGTCAGAAACACTGATGAAACTACTCTTTACCTTGACGTGCCATCCAGTACAACATTTGAAGAGAAAGGCATTAAAAGAGTACTGGTTCACATTACAGGCAACGAGAAATCATGAATCGCTGTGCTGTTGTGCATGCTTGGCGATGGAACAAAGATGTGAGCCTGTATCATTCTCAGTCATAGAACTATGCCACAGCAAAATCTGTTGCCTGCTGTCTTTTTTTTTTTGTTGCTATGGAAAAGGATGGATGACAACGGAGTTGGTTACAGACTGGCTTCCTATAGTCTGGAGCAGGAGGCCAGGTGGTCTTTTAAAGAACTGTGGGATGTTAATCTTTGATGCTTTCAAGGGGCATCTGACACCAGCAGTGAAGGCAGAAATCCTGAAGTTAAACACACATCTTGTTGCCATTCCAGGAGCCACGACTTTGCAACTATTAGTGTTAGATGTGGAAGTGAATAAGCCATTTAACAACCATCTGAAGCAGCTGTAAATCAATTGATTACTTCAAGATGGCCAAGCCCTGATTCCTATTGGGAAGCTGATGAAGCATTTAGTATCTCTAATTACTGAATGGATCCAGACAGCTTGGACATGCATACCCAGTGCATCAGTTGTGAATGGCTTTAAGAACTGCTGTGTAATAAATGCATCAGATGGGAGTTGAAATGATTTGCTAGGGAAGAAATACAAGATCACCATGACAGTGGCAGTGACAAGTACAATTCATATGCAAATGTAGACAGAATACAATCCTGTAATTCCGAGTCATAACATTCACTAAAAGTTGCACTGAACAAAAGGTGGAGCAGCTTGTACTACAGTCTCATCAGAAGAAACATGTTCAATAGGTGTACTACGTGGGCTACTGGAGTAGTACTTAATTGCAAGAAGGAATGTTCACAGTATGTAAGTTTTGAAAGTCAAAATAAAATGGCAATAATTAGTCGTTTAAATAACTCACCTAATAGTTGTTCTTTGTAGGTTACTAGTCTTTTCACCTTGTGTCCATGTGACCTCTTCCTCTTTTTTTTCCTGAAACTATTTACCCTTTCCTGACTTCCAAATTTTTTCTTCTTTTTCTTGCTCATTCTTGGAGGTGAAAGATTTTGATATGTATATGCGAGATAAAACTTCTCAATTGTATCATTATAAGTATGGTATCAATGTATTAAATTGGTTATCTTTGTACTGCCTTTTTTAATTATGCCTACCATGCCATATCTTCACGCACACTAAGTACACTGTTGTACAAAACTTAAGAACAGAAGTAATTTTTGGAAGATATGTCACTGCCAAGTAACACAGCTCAACGAAACTTTGACTAATATATGAAGAACTGCTACACTATAGTAGAGAAGGTACCTGAATGAAATATGCAATGAGATGAACAGAAATGATGCTTTTATTCGAAGACACTAACTACACTGAAGTTGTCATGATTCACGATGGTACCCTGCACATTAAAGACAACGTGACATGGTTCTTAATAGGGTGTGTGATCAACACAGACGGCAATGTATGCTCTATAATGTGCTCCCACACTTGCCACAGGGTTGGTAAGGCGTTGTTGGTTGGTTGGTTGATTGGTTGGTTGGAAGGAGATGAAACTGCAAGGTCATCGATCCATTGTTCCCTGTAGAACAATTACCCAAGGGAAAGAAGAAAACAAAGAAGACATATGGCACAATAACAGGACAAAGGAAGAATCTGAAGAATGACAGAAGGAAACCAAACACTACAATGGACAAAACAGGACAATAAAACCACAGAGAGGTGCAAGAAACAGGGAGAGGAGATTAAAAACAAGAAAGCAAGTTACCATGGCTGGCTGACCATGAGAATAAAAAAGAAGCCAGCCACTCTGCAACATATTAAAACCTCCATCCTAAAAGCACTTGGACATGCACTAGAACTTAGATCAAATGATAAAACCCATCCTCACAAAAAAAACGTAAAACTAAAGCTGCTGTTGAGGTACTGTCGTCCAACACCAAAGGTAGGGTGTTGGGAAAGTTAAAAGCCCACTGCAGAGTGGCTAAAAGTGGGCAGTACAGCAAGAGGTGTACAATTGTTATTTGGGAGCCACAGCGACACCGAGGTGGGTCCTCACGACAGAGGTGGTACCCATGTGTGAGCTACATATGGCCAATGCGGAGTCGACAAAGGACAACTGATTCCCTGCGAGAAGCCCACAAGGAAGACTTGCACACATTCACAGTCTCCTTAATGACACGCAGTTTGTTGAGCACACTGCTATGCCACTCCATCTCCCAAAGCAGAAAAACCTTACTGCGTAAGACAGAACACATGTCAGTTTCAGAGATGCCCATCTCCAGGAGCAGTTTCTGCATAGCTTCTTTGGCCAGTCTGTCTGCAAGTTCATTGCCTGGGATTCAGATGTGTCCTGGGGTCCACACAAACACTAATGAACGACTGAACCGTTCCAGGGCAGATATGGACCCCCGGATGTTCGCTACCAAAGGATGGCGAGGGTAGCACTGGTCGATAGCTTGTAAGCTGCTCAGGGAGTCAGAACAGAGAAGAAACAACTCACCAGAACAGGAACGGTTGTACTGAAGTGCACAAGATATGGCCACAAGCTCTGCAGTAACTACACTGCAGCCAGCAGGCAAGGAATGCTGATCAACATGGCCTCTGTGGATGCAGGCGAAGCCACCATTACCATCAGCCATTGAGCCGTCGGTGTAAACAGCTTCAGAGGCCTGGAATATGCCAAGAATCGAGAGAAAGTGACAGCAGAGAGTGGTAGGGTTAACTGAGTCCTTAGGGCCATGCAAAAGGTCCAGACGAAGCTTCAGCCAAGGTGTACACCATGGAGGTGTACGTGAATGGACCTCAAGTAGAGGTGGTAAAGGGAAGGACTACAGATCAGAGAGAAGGGATTGCACACGAACTACAATCGCGAGCTCTGGCCTGGGCCACTGATGTGTGAGATGAACTGCTGCGGTGGGAAAAGGAGACTATAACTTACATGCTCAGGAGAACTATGAATGTGTGCAACATAACTGGCGAGCAGTTGTGCACGACCGCAATGGAGCGACTCTGGCCTCCACCAGGACACTGGTCACTGGTCTCATTCTAAAAGCTCCCATCGCTAGGCGAATGCCACAGTGGTCCACTGGGTCATTGAAACACAATGCTGAGGGCACCGTCGAACTGTAAACCACATTCCCATAGACAAGGGAGGGAGGAGGAGATTACTGTTTAATGCCCCGTCGACAACGAGGTCATTAGAGACGGAGCACAAGCTCGGATTAGGGAAGGATGGGGAAGGAAATCGGCCGTGCCCTTTGCAAGGAACCATCCCGGCATTTGCCTGAAGTGATTTAGGGAAATCACGGAAAACCTAAATCAGGATGGCCGGACGCGGGGTTGAACCGTCGTCCTCCCGAATGCGAGTCTAGTGTGCTAACCACTGCGCCACCTCGCTCGGTCCCATAGTCAAGGCGGGATTGAACAGGGGCACTGTAGAGCTGCGGCAGCGTAGAGTGATCTGCATCTCAGTTGGTGTTGTTCAGGCAGCAGAGAGCATTGAGATGCTGCCAGCACTCCTGCATAAGCTGATGAATGTGGTGTAGCCAAATCAATCGGGTGTCGAAAACTAGTCCTAAGAATCGATATGACTCCACTACAGTGAGTGGATCATCATTAAGATAAAGTTCAGGTTCGAGATGAATGGTATGTCACTGACAGAAGTGCATTTCACATGACTTCATGGCTGAAACCTGGGAGCCGTCGGCTAGAGCACATGACTGCGCCCTGTGAATGGCCCCTGTAGGCACTGCTCAGCGACACCAGTACTGGAGGAGCAATAAGAAATGCAGATGTCATCCGCATACAGAGAAGGGGAGACAGAAGGCCCTACAGCTGCTGCTAGGCCATTGACGGCCACTAAAACTAGAGATACACTCAATATGGAACCCTGCAGAACACCATTCTCCTGAATATAGGGGGAACTATGTGAGGCACCAACTTGGACACAAAAAGTACGGAGTGACAGGAAGTTTTGGATAAAAATCGGGAGCAGGCCCCGGAGACCCCACTCATACAATGAGGCAAGAATATGATGTCGCCAGGTCATGCTGTATGCTTTACATAAATAAAAGAAAGACAGGAACCAGATGTTGGCATATGGAAAAGGCTGTTCGGATCAGAGACTCGAGGGACACAAGATTATCAGTGGTGGAGCAACTCTGGCAGAAGCCGCCCTGGCATGGAGCCAGTACGCCACGTGACTCCCACCCAACCGCCAACACACCATATGTTCCAGCAGCTTACAGATGAAGTTGGTGAGGCATGATGGTGCTCTCCCGCCATTGCGATGGGAAGATGCCATCGCACCAGATCAGGCTGAAGATGAGGAGATGTCGCTTGTAGTCAGATGAGAGATGATTAATCATCTGCCTGTCAATCTGATCCGGCCCAGGAGCTGTGTCGGGGAAATGTGCAAGGACGCTGAGGAGCTCCCACTCTGTAAATGGGGCATTTATAGGGTTCCCTGTGGCGTGTAGTGAGCAAGAGAACTTTCCTTTCCATCCGTCGTTTGAGGATGCGAAAGGCTGGGAGGTAGTTCTCTGACACAGAGGCTCGAGCATAGTGCTCAGCAAAGTGCTCGGCAATCACGTTTGTGTCGGTACAGAGTATGCCATTGATGTTAACGCCAGGAACACCTTTTGGGGTCTGGTACCCAAAAAGACGTCTGATCTTCTTCCAGAATTGGGAAGGTGACATACGGGACCAATGGTTGAGACTTACCTCTCTCAGCACTCCTGTTTCCATTATTTTATAAGCAGGCGAACACGGGCACGGAGCCGCTTAAAGGCTATTAGGTGCCCTAGGGAAGGCTGCCACTTATGTCGCTGTAGAGCCCGGTGACGCTCTTTAATCATCTCAGTGACTTCCAGTGACCACCAAGGGACTGTCTCTTGCTGGGGGCACCCTAGAGAATGAGGGATCACATTTTCCACTGCAGAGATTATTGCTGTAGTGACCTGTTCAATCACAACATCGATGGCACCATGAGCTGGAGATTCAACAGTGACAGCAGAGGTGAAGACTACCCATTCTGCCTTGTTTAAAGACCACCTGGGCATGATGCCAGAGGAGCAACAGGAAGATGGGGAAGTGGTCACTACCACACAGATCGTCATGTGCTCTCTAGTGGATAGATGGAAAAAGACCTGGGCTGCAAATTGATAAATCAATGGCCGAGTAACTACCATGAGCCAAACTTAAATGTGTGGCGGTTCCAGTATTTAAGAGGTAGAGGTCTAATTGGGATAGTAAATTTTCAACATCTCTCCCACGACCAGCATCCCATAGGGAGTTACAGACATTAAAATCTCCCAAAAGTAGTAAAAGTTTAGGGAGTTGATCAATCAGTGCAGACAATACGTTCAGGGGTACCGCATCATCTGGAGGGAGATTGCAGATAGTTATTTCCTGCGTTGTCCTTATTCTGGCAGCCACAGCTTCAAGGGGAGTTTGAAGGGGCACAGGTTCACTACTTACAAAGTTCAGGACATAAACGCAAGCCCCACCTGACACACTATTATATTTGCTACGGTTCTTGTAATATCCCCTGTAACAGCAAAGTGCAGGGGTCTGCATTGCCGGGAACCACGTTTCCTCGAGGGCAATGCAGAAAGCAGGTGTAAAGCTTAACAGTTGCCATAGCTCAGCCAGGTGGTGGAAAAAACCACCATAATTCCACTGGAGGATGATGGGATCATGAGACTGGGAAGGCACCAAACACTCAATGAGGCAGTCTACGCCTCAGGGTCTCCTGTTGCCACTGACTTATTTCCTGAACAGGCTATATCCATTGTGTCTGAGGGTCTGGTGAGATCTAGGTGCTCAGCAGATGCCAGGGTCTTCACCTCATCCTCAGATGCAGAGCTCGTAGGCATCGGTGGTGTGGGTGCCACTGCAATTCCCTTGGTCTTGGGGTCTTCTTTCTGGATTTCTCTCGCTGGGAGGGCTTCACTGATTCATTCTCCGGGACTGAGGATGATTGTGAAGCCCTACAACCAGCTGCTTTTGGGCACTTCAACCACTGGCGAGTGTCATCTTTCCCACTAGCAGAAAGCTGGGAAGGGAGTTACCAGAGGGACCTACGATGGTTGGGGAACAGTGCTCTCGAGGTAGGTGGTTTAGGAGCAACAAGGAGGGAAGTGACCCCCTCCATCAAGGGGGCAGGTGGGGTCTTCCAGCTCCGAGAACCAACTGGAACTCGCGGAACTGATGGGGCTACAACTGTTCTCGTAGTAGCATCATAAGAGGTCATAGTCACAGGATGTAGCTGCTCAAATTTCCTCTTGGCCTCCATGTAAATGTGTCGGTCCAGGGTCTTGTATTCCAATATCTTACTTTCTTGCTGTAAAATCCTGCAGTCTGGTGCGTAAGGTGAATGATGCTCTCCACAGCTGACACAAATAGGAGGCGGGACACGTGGAGTATTGGGATGTGATGGACGTCCACAATCTCAATATGTGATGCTGGAAGTGCAGGGGGAAGACATTTTTATTTATTTATTTGTTTATTTATTTATTTATTTTTTTATTTATTTATTTATTGTTCCGTGGGACCAAATTAAGGAGAAGTTTCCATGGTCATGGAACGACTCAATACATGAAATTAAACACGATAGTAGAAACAGTTAAAATGAAATATAAGTAACATATTCAGGTAACAATTCGTAAGTTTAAATAAAGAAAATCAGCAATGTAACACTGGAATTTGCTTAATTTTTTTGCTCTTCCAGGAGCTCCTCGACAGAATAGAAGGAGTGAGCCATGAGGAAACTCTTCAGTTTAGACTTAAAAGAGTTTGGGCTACTGCTAAGATTTTTGAGTTCTTGTGGTAGCTTATTGAAAATGGATGCAGCAGAATACTGCACTCCTTTCTGCACAAGAGTCAAGGAAGTGCATTCCACATGCAGATTTGATTTCTGCCTAGTATTAAACGATTGAAAGCTGCAAACTCTTGGGAATAGGTTAATATTGCTAACAGCAAACGACATTAAAGAAAATATATACTGTGAGGGCAATGTCAGAATTCCCAGACTATTGAATAGGGGACGACAAGAAGTTCTCGAACTTACACCACATATAGCTCGAACAGCCCGTTTTTGAGCCAAATATACCCATTTTGAATCAGAAGAATTACCCCAAAAAATAATACCATATGACATAAGCGTATGAAAATATGCGAAGTAGACTACTTTTCGTGTCGAACTGTCACTTATTTCAGATACTGTTCTAATGGTAAATAAAGCAGCATTTAGTTTCTGAACAAGATCCTGAACATGAGCTTTCCACAACAGCTTATTATCTATCTGAACGCCTAGGAACTTGAACTGTTCTGTCTTGCTTAAAATATGCCCATTCTGTCTGATCAAAATATTGGTTCTTGTTGAATTGTGAGTTAGAAACTGTAAAAACTGAGTCTTACTGTGATTTAGCATCAAATTATTTTCCACAAGCCACGAACTTATTTCATGAACTACATTATTTGATACCGTTTCAATATTACACACAAGATCCTTCACTACCAAGCTGGAGTCATCAGCAAACAGAAATATTTTTGAATCACCTGTAATACTAGAAGGCATATCATTCATATAAATAAGAAACAGCAGTGGCCCCAGCACCGACCCTTGGGGAACGCCCCATTGGGACTGAACATCACTACCACTCTCAATATTGTGGAGAATTACCTTCTGCTTTCTGTTCTTAAAGTAAGAGGCAAACCAACTGTAAGCTACTCCCCTTACTCCATAATGGTCCAACTTCTGCAGTAATATTTTGTGGTCAACACAGTCAAAAGCCTTCGTTAAATCAAAGAAAACACCTAGTGTTCGCAACCTTTTATTTAATCCGTCTGAAACCTCACAGAGAAAAGAGAATATAGCATTTTCAGTTGTTAAACCGTTTCTAAAACCAAACTGTACATTTGACAGCAAATTATGTGAATTTAAATGCTCCAGTAACCTTGTATATACAACCCTCTCGATAACTATAGCAAACACCAATGACACAGAAATAGGTCTATACTTGTCAACATTATCCCTGTCTCCCTTTTTATAAAGTGGCTTCACTACCGAGTATTTTAATCGGTCAGGAAACCGACCACTCCTAAAGGAAAATTTACAGATATGGCTAAGTACTGGGCTAACACACATAGAACAATACTTCAGTATTCTGCTAGATACCCCATCATATCCATGAGAGTACTTGGTCTTTAGTGATTTAATTATTAACTCAATCTCCCTCTTGTCAGTATCATGGAGGAGCAATTCAGGTAACAGTCTCGGAACACTTTTTTCTAAGAGCGCTATGTGATGCCCTGTTGGGACTAGGTTTCTATTTAGTTCACCTGCTATATTCAGAAAGTGATTATTAAATATTGTACATATACGCGACTTATCAGTAACACGGACATTCGCACTACGCACTGATTCTATAGCCTCGACCTGTCTCTGCAGACCAGCCACTTCCTTTACGACTGACCATATGCTTTTAATTTTATCCTGAGACTTAGCTATTTTATCTGCATACCACATACTTTTTGCCTTCCTAATAACTTTTTTAAGCACCTTACAATACTGTTTGTAATGGGCTGCTGCATTTAGATTTTGACTATTTCTAACGTTTTGATATAATTGCCACTTTGTTCTACAGGATATTCTTATCCCTCTAGTCAGCCACCCAGGCTGACCATTTGTGCCAGAACGCTGTTTTGAACGTTCTAACTGAAAGCAACTTTCAAAGAGCACAAGAAAAGTCTTGAGGAAATCATTATATTTATCGTCTACTGTATCAGCACTATAAACATCTTGCCACTCTTGTTCCTTGATAAGGTTTACAAAGGTCTCTACAGCAACTGGATCAGCTTTCCTAAACAGTTGATAACTATATTTAACATGTGTTGCAGCAAAAAAATCTTTTAGAGTTAAAATTTGTGCATCATGATCTGAAAGGCCATTCACCTTTTTGCTAACAGAATGCCCTTCTAGAAATGAGGAATGAACAAAAATGTTGTCTATGGTTGTTCTACTGTTCCCTTGCACTCTTGTTGGAAAGAATACGGTTTGCATAAGATTATATGAATTAAGGAGGTCTACCAGCATCCTTTTCCTTGCACAATCACTTATACAATTTATATTGAAGTCACCACATATAACTAAATGTTTGTATTTCCTATAAAGTGAACCAAGAACCTGCTCTAGCTTTAGCAAAAATGTTGTGAAATCGGAGTCTGGGAATCTATAAATAACAACAGTTAGAAGTTTAGCTCCATTAAATTTAACCACACCTGCACAACATTCAAAAACCTTTTCAGTGCAGTACTTTGAAACATCAATTGACTCAAATGGGATACTGTTTTTCACATACATGGCTACTCCCCCACACCGCAAAGAGCTCCTAGAAAAGCTGCCAGCCAACCTGTATCCTCGTAAAGGAACCCTCTGAATTATCTCCTTATTTAAGAAGTGTTCAGATATACCAATAATTTCAGAGTCAACATCTATAAGCAGTTCACTAACTTTATCTCTAATACCTTGTATATTTTGATGAAATATACTAATTCCCCCATTACTCGGATACCTAAGCTTTGTCGAAAGTGTATCCTTTGTTAGAGAGACTTCCCTTAAGCAGCAATACCTATCAGCTAGCTTCAATTTAAAAAAGGTGCAGCTTTAACACCCACTAGTATAGGAATTTTCCCATCAGTGATCCCACCACCCCCACCTATGCTGTCACCTATAAGCTTTGCCAACCTCCCCTTTCCATACCTGTTGAGGTGCAAGCTATGTCTAGTGAAACCCGTTCTGCTGATAGACTCCACCGACACCACTGAAATGTGACTCATGCCTTCTGTCATCAGCGCACCCCCAAGTCTCATGTTATTAGGCTTGACGTCTGTATTAAGATGAGACCGATCGTGACGCTGAAACAGTTCCACGAAATGCACATTCGTGTTGCCAGTCTGAGTGGCTATCTTTTCCAGGTCACCATCTATGTCATACTCCCCATCCCTGCCAATACTATTACCAGCCCCACCCACAATCACTACCTGATCCTCTTTAGTAAAATCCCTACATAACCCCCCCTATGTTAACAGTCACCTGAGCCAATCCTGCATTAGGCTTCACAATGCTGGTGACCTGGTACTCACTCCCCAACACTTCCTGCAACTGCTGGCCTACACCTCTACCATGAGAACTACCGAACAGCAGAACCTTCTTCTTTCTTTTAGACTTTGCAACTGTCCTAGCCACCGTAACTGCTGAGGACTGCTGCATACTTTCTACATCTACAGCTACTAGAGATTCCTCTCCACTAGACTCTGACAGTTGGTCATATCTATTGCAAACACCAATAGTAAAACTATCTGAAAATCTCCTTCTCCTAGCAGATCTCTTGCCAACAGCCAGCTCCCATTCCCCAAACCCCTTCTCCCTCCTCATCCTATCTAGCTCCTCCCGTGCATTTCTCAACTGCATCTGAAAGGCACAGATCTTACGCTCCTGCTCCTCTTATCAACTTACTCTTGCTACATAACCTGCAGTTCAAGGAGAGGATCTCACCAGAATGCCCACTGGCTTCCCCACTGCATCCCCCCAGTGAAAATACTTCGAACAAGTCTCACACCGCAATCCACTACTCACGAACCTACAGCAAAGCCCACACTTCTCACTCATGGTAAAATTTTACAGTTATTGAAACAAGAAAACTACTTTATTTAAGTTCCGCTACTACAATAAGAAGATGTTAAAAAACTGACTACAATAATCACGAACTTGCTCTACAAGGGAAGTAACTACTATTATTGACAGTATTAATCAACAACAAATGAGAATGTAACAAAAGACTAACACAGAAAGAAAATCAAACGTCTAATGACACAGTAACGAAACTGAAACCAGTTTCCAAAAATTTCTTCTGAAATTATTTCACCAGAAAACACCAAGAACACCGGTTGAAGACTACTAAAGTTCCTAAATAAACCACTATACACAAACAATTAATTAGTACTTAGATTTCGATGGGCCGCTACAGCTGCAACTGGTCAGCGCGGAATGTAAACACAGGTAAGAGGTTAAGTTGCTCGATACGAAACACTCACAAATATCAGGTCACAACTCAAGAAAGGCAGAGGTGAATGAAGAAACCACTAATAAGTCACTTATATAGTAAATATTATCACAAAAACTGTTAAAATATATGTCTGAAACCTAAAAATATATGAAAACTTAGAGAGCAATCTCACACACAGTCACGACCTAAGTTCCAGCACTTAAAGCACCGCATTGGCGGAGGGACATACGGCTCGGCATCACAGTGGTAGACTATAACCTTGACCTTTTCGGGTCATGTCTCACCCTCGAAGGCCGAGATGAAGGCACCGGTGGCCACCTTATTATCCCTCGTTGCTGTAAGTTGGAGCACAGCTCGTCATCGGACTGCAAAACAAGGTCCCTGTGGAATATAATACCCTGGACCATATTTAAGCTCTTATGGAGTGTGATGGAAACAGGCGAGTAATACCCCTGACTGGGCAGAGGATGCTTTTTTTTTTTTATCGAGACTGACACAGATCACATTTTGGACAATCCCTCCCACCTCCCTAAACTTGTCTCTAAATGCTCCACAAAAAATTGAGGCTTCATTGAGATGAAAGATTTCCCATCAGCTCTTGTACATACGAGGTACCAGGGCGAATAAGGTTCGCTGCCAATCCTCCCATGGTGTGGCCAGGGAGGGAAACAATTTGGGGTCATACTTCTTCACAACTTAGAGACTGCTGGTGTTGGACCACCAGCAAGAGATGACGTAGTACGCTTCGTGGAGTGTCATCCGCCCTGATGCCACCCAATCCGACCAGGGCCCCTCCCCACAAGTGCCACCCAGCCTCGGCAAAGGCCTCAGGGAGACAGGCATCTACTCCTTGGCATATGTGGAGAGTTAACGGCCCCGGCATCAGCAAAGCGATCCCTGTGTAGTCAGGTAGCTACAACCAATAGAGTACATGGTGGCCCCACCACAATGGACTGGCTACTGTGCTGGATATGAGGTGCAAAGAATTCTGTGATCATTGTTGGTGCAGAAAGATACACTGCACAGTGCATGGAGGAGAATGCACCCGGGTAGGTGTCCTCACACAACAGCTGGAGAATGAGTGGAACTGCAAATCCACGACAATAAAGGGGGCTAAAGATCTCAGTGCATGATGGACATAATGCATCATGTAAGGCGCTCTTCCCCAATCGGCTTGGTCTTCGGAAAAATTTGGAAGTATGGTGGTCAGACCCTACAGGGGATCATAACATAAAGGCTGAAATGTGAGAAACTCCTTTCAGTCACCTCTTATGACAGTCAGGAACACCTCGGGCCTATTCTAACCCCCAGACTTGCAGGGGAATTGATATTTTGGCTTCGGAACTTTCTCAGGTGATGAATCAACACATTAACAAAAACAAGTGTTGCAGATTGTGAATGCTGTAGTATTTTACGTATTAAACTGAAACTTTGCATCAAATAAAACAGAACTTTAAGCATCTGTTTCCCCCCATGAACCATGGACCTGTCACTGGTGGGGGCCTTGCGTGCCTCAGCGATACAGATAGCCGTACCATCGGTGCAACCACAACGGAGGGGTATCTGTTGAGAGGCCAGACAAACATGTGGTTCCTGGAGAGAGGCAGCAGCCTTTCCAGTAGTTGCAGGGGCAACAGTCTGGATGATTTACTGATCTGGCCTTGTAACACTAACCAAAACGGCCTTGCTGTGCTGGTACTGCAAATGGCTGAAAGCAAGGGGAAACTACAGCCGTAATTTTTCCCGAGGGCATGCAGCTTTACTGTATGGTTAAATGATGATGGCGTCCTCTTGGGTAAAATATTCCGGAGGTAAAAAAAGTCCCTTATTCAGATCTCCAAGCGGGGACTACTCAGGAGGACGTTGTTATCAGGAGAAAGAAAACACGTTCTACGGGTCGGAGCGTGGAATGTCAGATCCCTTAATCGGGCAGGTAGGTTAGAAAATTTAAAAACGGAAATGGATAGGTTAAAGCTAGATATACTGGGAATTAGTGAAGTTCGGTGGCAGGAGAAACAAGACTTCTGGTCATGTGAATACAGAATTACAAATACAAAAATCAAATAGGGTTAATACTGGAGTAGGTTTAATAATGAATAAAAAAATAGGAATGCGGGTAAGCTACTACGAACAACACAGAGAACGCATTATTGTGGCCAAGCTAGGAACGAAGCCCACGCCTACCACAGTAGTAGAAGTTTACATACCAACTAGCTCCGCAGACGATGAAGAGATTGATGAAATGTATGATGAGATAACAGAAATTATTCAGATAGTGAAGGGAAATGAAAATTTAATAGTCATGGGTGACTGGAATTCGATAGTAGGAAAAGGAAGAGAAGGAAATGTAGTAGGTGAATATGGAATGGGGGTAAGGAATGAAAGAGGAAGTCGCCTGGTAGAATTTTGCACAGAGCATAACTTAATCATAGCTAACGCTTGGCTCAAGAATCATGAAAGAAGGTTGTATACGTGGAAGAAGCCTGGAGATACTGGAAGGTTTCAGACAGATTATATAATGGTAAGACAGAGATTTAGGAACCAGGTTTTAAATTGTAAGACATTTCCAGGGGCAGGTGTGGACTCTGACCACAATCCATTGGTTACGAACTGTAGATTAAAACTGAAGAAACTGTAATAAGGTACGAATTTAAGGAGATGTGACCTGGAGAAACTGACAGAACCAGAGGTTGTAGCGAGTTTCAGGGAGAGCAGTATGGAATGACTGACAAGAATGGGGTAAGGAAATACAGTAGAAGAAGAATGGGCAGCAGAAGATCAAGTAGGTAAAAAGACAAGGGCTAATAGAAATCCTTGGGTAAGAGAAGAGATATTGAATTTAATTGATGAAAGGAGAAAATACAAAAATGCCATAAATGAAGCAGGCAAAAAGGAATACAAACGTCTCAAAAATGAGATCGACAGGAAGTGCAAAATGGTTAAGCAGGGATTGCTAGAGGACAAATGTAAGGATGTAGAGGCGTATATCACTAGGGGTAAGATAGATGCTGCCTACAGGAAAATTAAAGAGACCTTTGGAGAAAAGAGAACCACTTGTATGAATATCAAGAGCTCAGACAGAAACGCAGTTCTAAGCAAAGAAGGGAAAGCAGAATGGTGGAAGGAGTATACAGAGGGTCTATAGAAGGGCGATGTTCTTGAGGACAATAGTATGGAAATCGAAGAGGATGTCGATGAAGACAAAATGGGAGATATAATACTGCGTGGAGAGTTTGACAGAGCACTGAAAGACCTAAGTCGAAACAAGGCCCCGGGAGTAGACAACATTCCATTAGAACTACTGATAGCCTTGGGAGAGCCAGCCCTGACAAAACTCTACCATCTGGCAAGCAAGATGTCTGAGACAGGGGAAATACCCTCAGACTTCAAGAAGAATATAATAATTCCAATCCCAAAGAAAGCAGGTGTTGACAGATGTGAAAATTACCGAACTATCAGTTTAATAAGTCATGGCTGCAAAATACTAAGGTGAATTCTTTACACACGAATGGAAAAACTGGTAGAAGCCGACCTCAGGGAAGATCAGTTTGGATTTCGTAGAAATGTTGGAACACGCGAGGCAATACTGGCCCTATGACTTATCAAAGAAAATAGATTAAGGAAAGGCAAAGCTACATTTCTAGCATTTGTAGACTTAGTGAAAGCTTTTGATAATGTTGACTGGAATACTCTCTTTCAAATTCTAAAGGTGGCAGGGGTAAAATACAGGAAGCAAAAGGCTATTTACAATTTGTACAGAAACCAGATGGCAGTTAAAAGAGTCGAGGGACATGAAAGGGAAGCAGTGGTTGGGAAGGGAGTGAGACAGGGTTGTAGCCTCTCCCCGATGTTATTCTATCTGTATATTGAGAAAGCAGGAAAGGAAACAAAAGAAAAATTCGGAGTACGAATTAAAATCTATGGAGAAGAAATAAAAACTTTGAGGTTCGCCGATGACATTGTAATTCTGTCACAGACAGCAAAGGACTTGGGAGAGCAGTTGAATGGAATGGACAGTGTCTTGAAAGGTGAATATAAGATGAACATCAACAAAAGAAAACCAAGGATAATGGGATGTAGTCGAATTAAGTCGGGTGATGCTGAGGGTATTAGATTAGGAAATGAGATGCTTAAAGTAGTAAAGGAGTTTTGCTATTTGGGGAGCAAAGTAACTGATAATGGTCAAAGTAGAGAGGATATAAAATGTAGACTGGCAATGGCAAGGAAACAGTTTCTGGAGAAGAGAAATTTGCTAACATCGAGTATAGATTTAAGTGTCAGGAAGTCGCTTCTGAAAGTATTTGTATGGAGTGTAGCCATGTATGGAAGTGAAACATGGACGATAAATAGTTTGGACAAGAAGAGAATAGAAGCTTTCGAAATGTGGTGCCACAGAAGAATGCTGAAGATTAGATGGGTAGAGATCACGTAACTAATGAGCAGGTATTTAATAGAATTGGGGAGAAGAGAAACTTGTGGCACAACTTGACTAGAAGAAGGGATCGGTTGGTACGACATGTTCTGAGGCATCAAGGAATCACCAAAATTTAGTATTGGAGGGCAGCGTGGAGGGTAAAAATCGTAGAGGGAGACCAACAGATGAATACACTAAACAGATTCAGAAGGATGTAGGTTGCAGTAGGTACTGGGAGATGATGAAGCTTGCACAGGATAGAGTAGCATGTAGAGGTGCATCAAACCAGTCTCTGGACTGAAGACCATAACAACAACAAAGCATCTGTTTATTTTACAAGTGCACCAGGAATTCAGGTACCTAGGGCTTTCTTTTAGTAGTCCCTGTTTAATTCTCAAGCTAACATCAACTGAATGCACCTGTAAACTTAAAATTTTCTGGCATGAAGGCAAGTTGTTGTTGTTGTTGTTGTTGTTGTTGTTGTTGTTTTGATGATTATGTTTGGGTGGGACTGAATTACAACAACATCAACATACAGAGGGGCTGAAAATCCAAAACCATTACTTACAAAAACATAGGAAAAGGAAACTTTAAAAAAAAATGTTATAGTGTACATTACAATGAAGCAAGTACCATTGTAAACAGGTATCTTCATTCTTCTGTGCAAGTGGTCTTTGAGCACTTTTAGTAATTGATTATATCAGTTCCAACATGGCCAAAATTTTGTCCCAGGCTTCTGGAAGTAGCATCATCATGATTCTTTAATTTGCAATATGACTGCTTTTAATCCACACTTCTAAGATGTTTTGCAAATTTTCAACGTGTGTAAATTGAGACACTTCAGTGTCTTCAGCTGTTTTATAATGCTGTACACGGACCATACTACAGAATTCGTAGCAGTATTCTTCCTTTGGGAAGACTAGTTTTTTTCCATCTAGGTCTATAAATACAGGGTGGTCCATTGATCGTGACTGGGTCAAATATCTCTTGAAATAAGCGTCAAATGGAAAAACTACAAAGAATGAAACTTGTCTAGCTTGAAGTGGTAAACCAGATGGTGCTATGGTTGGCCCGCTAGATGGTGCTGCCATAGGTCAAATGGATATAAACTGATAGGTCAAATGGATATAAACTGCATTTTTTTTAAATAGGAACCCCAATTTTTTATTACATATTCATGTAGTACATAAAGAAATATGAATGTTTTAGTTGGACCACTTTTTTCGCTTTGTGATAGATGGCACTGTAATAGTCACAAACATATGGCTCACAATTTTAGACCACCAGTTGGCAACAGGTAGGTTTTTTAAATTAAAATACAGAATGTAGGTACGTTTGAACATTTTACTTCTGTTGTTCCAATGTGATACATGTACCTTTGTGAACTTATCATTTCTGAGAACGCATGCTGTTACATGATGATTACCTGTAAATACCACATTAGTGCAATAAATGCTCAAAATGATGTCCGTCAACCTCAATGCATTTGGCAATATGTGTAACGACATTCCTCTCAACGACGAGTAGTTCGCCTTCCGTAATGTTCGCACATGCACTGACAATGCGCTGACGCAGAAGGAAATCCGGGGACGTCAGATCCAGTGAACGTGCGGGCCATGGTATGGTTCTTCAATGACCAATCCACCTGTCGTGAAATATGCTATTCAAAACAGCTTCAACCGCACGCAAGCTATGTGCCAGACATCCATCATGTTGGAACTACATCGTCATTGTGTCATGCAGTGAAACATCTTGTAGTAACATCGGTATAACATTACGTAGGAAATCAGTATACATTGCACCATTTAGACTGCCATCGATAAAATGGGGGGCCAATTATCCTTCCTCCCATAATGCCGCACCATACATGAAGCCGCCAAGGTCGCTGATGTTCCACTTGTCGCAGCCATCGTAGATTTTCCGTTGCCCAATAGTGCATATTATGACGGTTTATGTTACCGCTGTTGGTGAATGACTCTTCGTTGCTGAATAGCACGCGTGCAAAAAATCTGTCATCGTCCCGTAATTTCTCTTGTGCCCAGTGGCAGAAAAGTACACGACGTTCAAAGTCGGCGCCATGCAACTCCTGGTGCATAGAAATATGATATGGGTGCAATCGATGTTGATGTAGCATTCTTAACACTGATGTTTTTGAGATTCCTGATTCTCGTGCAATTTGTCTGCTACCGATGTGCGGATTAGCCGTGACAGCAGCTAAAACAACTACTTGGGCATCATCATTTGTTGCAGGTCGTGGTTGACATTTCCCATGTGGCTGAACATTTCCTGTTTCCTTGAATAACGTAACTATCCGGCGAATGGTCAGGACACTTGGATGATGTCATCCAGGATACTGAGCAGCATACAAAAGCACATGCCCGTTGGGCATTTTGATCACAATAGCCATACACCAACACGATATCGACCTTTTCCGCAATTGTTAACGGTCCATTTTAACATGGGTAATGTATCACGAAGCAAATACCGCCAACACTGGCGGAATGTTACGTGATACCACGTACTTATACATTTGTGACTATTACAGTGCCATCTATCACAAAGCGAAAAAAGTGGTTCAACTAATACATTCATATTTCTTTACGTACTACACGAATATGTAATAAAAAATGGGGATTCCTATTTTTAAAAATGCAGTTGATATCCATTTGACCTATGGCAGTGCCATCTAGCAGGCCACCCATAGCGCCATCTGGTTTCCCCCTTCAAGCTAGATGAGTTTTGTTCTTTGTAGTTTTTTCGTTTGATGCCTCTTTCATGAAATGTTTGGCCTGGTCACTATCAATGGACCACCCTGTATACTCAACAGGCTTTTTTTTGCGCGTTTCCATCAGAACATCAATGCACCATGTTGTGCATTACGCCTTTAATGAAACGCAAGTCACCAATTCCAACCAAACTAATTATAGCCCCAAATAACAACTCAACTACATAGTTTATATACACTGTAGCGCCAACCAAAGAAACTGGTATAGGCATGTATTCAAATACGGAGATATGTAAACAGGCAAAATACAGTGCTCCAGTTGGCAATGCCTATATAAGACAAGTGTCCAGCTCAGTTGTTAGATAGGTTACGGCTGCTACAACTCCCGGTTATCAAGCTTTAATCAAGTCTGAACGTGGTGTTACAGTCGACACACGAGCGATGGACCATATCATCTCGGAGGCCAGCGATGAAGCGGGTATTTTCCCGCATGACCATTTCACGATTGTACCGTGAATATCAGGAATCCGGTAAAACATCAAATCTCCGACATCTCTGCCGGAAAAAGATTCTGCAAGAACGGGACCAACAACAACTGAAGAGAATCATTCAACATAATAGAAGTGCAACCCTTCCGCAATTGCGGCAGATTTCAATGCTGGGTCATCAACAAGTATCAGCGTGAGAACCATTCAACAAAAAAAATCATCAATATGGGGTTTCGGAGCTAAAGACCCACTCGTGCACCCTTGACGACTGCACGACACAAAGCTTTACACCTCGCCTGGGCCCGTCAACACCAACATTGGACTGTTGATGACTGGAAACATGTTGCCTCGGTGGACAAGTCTCATTTCAAATTTTATCAGTTGGATGGACGTGTACAGATATGGAGACAACCTCATGAATCCATAGACCCTGCATGTCAGCAGGGGAGTGTTCAAGCTGGTGGAGGCTCTGTAATGGTGTGGTACTTGTGCAGTTGGAGTGTTATGGGACCCCTGATACATCTACATACGGCTGTGAAGGTGACACATACATAAGCATCCTGTCTGATCACCGGCAGCCATTCATGTCTATTGTGCATTCTGATAGACTTGGGCAATTCCAGCAGTACAATGCAACACCCCACATGTCCAGAATTGATACAGAGTAGCTCCACGAATACTCTTCCAAGTTTAAACACTTCCACTGACCACCAAACTCCATAGATATGAACATTATTGAGCATATCTGGGACGCCTTGCAACGTGCTGTTCAGGAGAGATCTCCATCCCCTCGTACTCTTATGGATTTATGGACAGCCCTGCAGGATTCATGGTATCAATTCCCTCCAGCACTACTTCAGACATTAGTCGATGTCCATGTAATATCGTGTTGCAGCACTTCTGCATGCTCGCTAAGGGCCCTACACGATATTAGGCATGTGTACCAGTTTCTTTGCCTCTTCAGAGTAGTTGGAACTATAGTACTTGTTTGGGTTGCATTTATGGATGTGCTACACCTGAAATTAAAAATATAATGGAAATCAGCAAACTAAATACTATCCTTGATAAAGAAAAAAATATTACTTTCATGAATATATGAACGAGCTATGCTTTATTTCTTACCGACCATATAAAAAAACAGTTCTGTCTTTGCTTTATTTTTTTTAATTAGCATTTATGGTTTTTAATACAAAGTTCAGAACAAAGCTAAGTAAAGACTAACTGAATAAAATGAGTTTGATTCTAAATATCATTGAAACTTGGTTTAATTCTTTAATTTTTTAATATAAATAAATTGTTATTACCATATTAAAAATGCAGCTGTTTAAAGCAACATATTGATATAACAAACTGTCACTAATTACTTCATTTTGCACATGTTTGAGAACATGACAGTTGAGGCTAGTTAATACGTGGTTTAAGGATAGCTCTGCATAGGGACTAACACAATAACCACACTCATAGCGAATAGTTCTTACACGAACAGTACATTCAGTTGCGCGCGCGCACGCACATACGCACATACACACACACACACACACACACACACACACACACACACACACACACACAGAGAGAGAGAGAGAGAGTGTGAGTGTGAGTGTGAGTGTGAGTGTGAGTGTGTGTGTGAGTGTGTGTGTGTGTGTGTCATTTCTCAACAGGCTTTATGAGATTCTTGATAATTTGGATATTCTTCTCAATACTTTTGAGTCAGCGAAATTCCCACCCCTCCTTGATACACTGTGCCAGTATCACATTACATATATAGACGTAACTGTATGGAGGTGTTACTGGCAGATTAATTAGGATTTGCCCATGATACGATGTGGTCCTGGAGTGAAAAGATGGAATCTTTGTCCTATGTTATGCTATATACAGATCTTTTGTTCATGTTCGATACAGAACATACTGTTATTCATATGTAGCTTCTCATGTGGATTGATAATGTGATTTGTATACAACATCTCATGCAATATGGTACATAATATGTACTCGATAATGAAACTGTAGTCTAAACTGGCCAACAGCACACCATATAAATAATATACAGCAGACAATGTCTGCTTTTATGAAATATCTGGAAGCTGTGGACCTGCATATAAACAAGATTATCAAGGTATTTATTAATTACTTCATTCAGTGGTTGAGCTATTTTACCCATCCGCATTGCCATGCACGTTATCACACTACTACCGAGAGTCTGAGAGCAACGCCGGATCTGGACCGAATCTGCTCAATGGATTTACAGTATGTGCCGGTGTGCTGGCCACCCTGGATGTGCTTTTTAACCCTCTGTTGCCTGACGGTACTTAAAATTACCAGTAACTTTTGACTCTCATTATTTTCTTGTGGTGCATTTTCGTGATGTAAGAGCCTGTCGGTACGTAACAGTAACTCTGCTCTACTGTTTCATAGATGTTATTGTGCAATACATAGACCTCTCTGGCAGTAAGAGCTTGAAATTGTTTTTCGCGCGCTGCTGTGAAAACAGAAGATTTTATGTGCTTGTTTTCATGGTGTTGCCTGAATTTGTGCACAATTTATTGAAACTTCCGTCGAGTTTTCCATTGTATGTACTTATCTCCTTTGTTTTTGTATAATAGTTTGAAGCATTATGTTACAAGTGAATGAGATAAAGTGGAAAATATAAAGCAGACTTATTAGTACCATCAGGTTGTGCGAAAACTTTATTGTAGCAACAATTCGTTACCTCTCACTAGTTGTTCTGTCCACTTTTTCTCACACAGAAATCCGTAAATACATTTGCCTGTGGAACAATTAGAACAAACAGGAAAGGTTTGCCAGCTAATTTACCTAAAGAAAAATGTCTAAAGCGTGGGGAATCAAATCACAGAGAGTCATCTTTAGACCTAACAGTATTTCAATGGAGGGACAATAAAGTAGTGTATTTTGTGTCAAACTTCCATGGCACTGAACAGAGCATAGTGTCAAGAAAACAGGAACCTGGAACTAGTATGACTATACCATGTCCAGTTGTTGTATGTGATTACAATAAAAACATGGGTGGTGTGGATCATGCAGACAGATTACGTTCAACCTATGGTCTTGACAAGCGATCAAAGAAATTGTGGCACCGTCTCTTCTGGGGAGCAATAGAAATTGCTTTTGTCAATGCTTACGTTATTTTCAGTTATCTACATGGGGCACTGCCACTGCTGGAATTCAGGTGTGCTGTGGCACTAGGGCTAATGAGTGAACAGCAAGTGTCAAATCTCAAAAAGAGAAACTCTGGTAAAGATGAAATAACTCCCCCAAAGAGAAGGAAAGATAACTTTTCTGTTCCTAAGGATGTACGTCTTGGCAACCAAGGAAACCATTTTGTAGTGTTCAGTTGTAAAAGAGGACGATGCGAAATGTGTGCAAAAAATAAAATTCAGTCGAGACCACATTCACAATGTAGTACATGTAAAGTGTATTTGTGCTGCAACGAGAGAAAGAACTGTTTCCTACAGTTTCATGAGGTATCACTAAATATGTGGTATGTATATACTGTCAAAAATGTGTAGCTGAGTTACTACGTATTGTGAAGTTACTCTAGAAGGTAAATTTATGCAAAATTTAAAAAAAAATTCAGAAATATCAGATTTCTGTTACTTAATTTTCTAATGTAAAAATATTTAATATTTATATGGAATAAAGTACAAGTTATAAAAATTGGAGCATTTTTCTGCGCATGTTGTGATTCTGTCCATGGAGTCTGACAGTACTTCTGAGTACCAGGAATGAAAAAAGTTGTAAAAAATCAAATAGAATTTTACAAAAAATCCTACTGTCATTTGAGACCACAATAGCATAAATTCTGCAAAGAATATGTTAAAAAGTAAATTTTTTCTTATGTCAGGAAACAAAGGGTTAAGCGATTTCTGATATCTATGTAGGTGAATACCAGGCTGGTATTCACATCCCACATCAGTTACATGATTTGATAACACACAGAAAATGTTCACACTCTTTCACATGGGGTAACACTAGATACAGATAGTTGGGGCACATGAATTCCATCCGCAGGGTGGGGGGAGGGGGGGGGTGGAGAGTGGGGGGTGAGGTTGGTCTGCAAATGGGGAGGAGGTAGGAGCAAGGGGGGGAGGGGGATAGATGAGGAGATGTGGCAACAGGAAAGGCATCTGCCCACCATCTACTATTAACATTGCCAAATATGAAAAATTGGCAACCCGACCCCATGAAGATATCTGACAAAGGACAGGAAAATAAATGGTTGAGCAATTTCACCCATTACCTTTTCCACAATGGCACACATCATGTCATATATGTCTGGTCTCACTGTTGGTTTGTACATTTTTAGAATGTCATCTGGGTATACCTCCTGACAATTTTCCATGCTGCACTGCTTTCTAGATTTCACAAAAATTGCAAGGTCTATAGCAAAGTTATTTCACCTATAACACTTTCCACTGTCCTTATAAAGAACTGATTAAATTTATTCCTTGAAATAAAGGAACAGAACATCCACCCGAGCTCCCTTATTCCAATTTATTACAGATAAAATATGCTCCAGAATCTCACAACGTAACACTGGCATGGGCCTATAATGTCTAGCAATTATTGTTACGAGAAGATTAATCGTGCTGTCTCCCAGCACCACTGTACAGGTGCAAAGCAGATTCAAGTGTAATAACAGGTCTAAATTACAACTCAGAGTTCATCATTTCCAACTACTGTCCACGAATGTTAGCACAACAAAACTTTCAAAAGGCTTTTCCTACCAAGTTGGATAACAAATTTTCTGAAACCTTCAGCACTCTTCCTTATCCAAATTCGAGTCCATTTAGCTCTTTTCCGTCAGTGAGTTCCTGAATTCTTTAACACTATGATATATGTCCTTTCCTCTTCATTAGACGAAAATTAATTTTCACCAGTGTACTGTATACTGTGATTAGTCCATACAGCACGCTTCCAGTAAATATAAAATAAAATGTTACTTAGATTGAAGCATACCTCATACAATTTCTCATTTGTGACTAAATTGTGTAACTGCTTATAACTTAGACTCAGCTGCCTCATTTTTAAATGTTAATATGTAGTCACTAAAAATTGAGCCCTAGCCTTGTTTAACAAAGGAAATGGAAGAAATAAGGTGAAGACAGGCATTTCCACGGTCTTCCTAAAACGGTCAGTGCAAGTGAATGGCAGGGTGCCTGGTAACCATCTCTGTCACCTTTCTCATTTCTGCTCCTCATCAGTTCTTTATATCACCTTAAAGTTGATGCAGGTAATACTGGACTGAATCTTCACTGGGCCAAATTTCCACAGAGACAAAGATCTCTTCTAGTGAGTAAAATGGGTTCTGGGTCAAAAAATGAAACAGGTTGTG
This sequence comes from Schistocerca serialis cubense, assembly GCF_023864345.2. Lineage (NCBI taxonomy): Eukaryota > Metazoa > Arthropoda > Insecta > Orthoptera > Acrididae > Schistocerca > Schistocerca serialis. The sequence continues at coordinate 976,189,140 of NC_064640.1, read as the reverse complement.
TTTAAGTTGTTTATAGGAGAGGCTGTGACACTTCTAAATAGGGTGTGGATCTATATTAGATATAATGGCAACAAACAGACCTGACCTTTCTGAAGATGTCCACATGGAAATTGGTATCAGTGATCATGTGGCAATTATAGCAACAATTACCAAAGTAAGAAGGGCAACCACAACAAATGCAAAGACTTATATGTTGGGTAAATTAGATACATCAATGAGGGAAGAACTTTAAACTTTTACCTCAGGACAGGAGCATGTAGAGCAGGGCTCCACAACTCACTGATTTTGAGTGCAAGCACTCGCTCCTGCTCAGGCTGTTGCTCACGAGCAGATCAGTCACTCCATGGTGAGGAGTGAGGGAAATGCGTGCACACCACATGGTTGCGACAACATGGGAGAAGCATCAACCGTGACATACTGGAGGGTCAGTTCTGACAGCAGTGCTATCTCGATACCAGCAATGATAAGTTAGTACTGTGTAACAACCACAATGTCTTCACATTTCAATCCACATTGGGAGGAATTATATCTTTTTACACTCAAATATTGATTCACAAAAGGTTTTTTTTATTATTATCTACATTTTATGGCCATCATTGGACCACTCTAGCCAACTTTATACAAGGATTTTTTCAGTTTCCTGTCAGCCCAGTACTACTTCAATCTCTCTGATCTCATCCTTCTTTCTTCATTTACTGAATCATATGACACTTAATACTTTCATGAACTTCATTTTACAAAGGCACTTCATATCTTACTGTGTCAAAGAATATGGAAATAGAAATTGTGACGTATCTGTGAGGTCTTAAAACTTAAAAGGAAGCTGTCTGAAGAAGAGGAAGAAAATTCAACTGAGTATGCTATTCAATTTAACTGGTAAATCGCTCTACTTTTACCAAAGTCCTTGTGCCCTTTGATGAAGGGTGATTTAATGAAAGTGTACTTCACAGTTGCAACCGAACACTTAGAGCAGTTCTGAGTGTTGCCATTATCAAACATGACAATCGTGCATCCAATTTGTGGCAGATGACATTCACAACCACCTCGGAAAAATCTTTGTGGAGTGTTTGTTGCACATTCTATACAATTCTATGATAGTGTAGACACCATAGGCACACAGCTGGATGTGATATTGTTAGCAGTGTTGAATAAAATGTCACATACATACGTTTGTTGTGGAATTTATTAGTTTGTGTGTCTACAGACAGAGTGCGAGTCATGTTGGGAAATAAATCAGGATCCATGGTGCAACTGAATGAGAAAATGATAAAGCTTTCAGTACCCAATTTGCACCGATTTACGGCTTGAAGTAACTGATCTCCGAAGTGACAGGGAATATAATGACAGTTTAGATTTCTTCAAACATTTCCCTCTGCTGCTCACAGGCCTACACTCAACAGTGCATGTTTGGTGCGAGTTTGTGACGTAGAGGAACTATGGCTTAGCAGTAGACCACACACTGGATAGATATGTATCCAGTAAAACACTTTGTGATTGTTATCATGAAGTGTTCCTCCCATCATAAAGCAGAGGGCTATACACAGAGAGATGTCGAATGAAACTCATTTGGCTATCAAGAGAGCAATGCGTGAAACTTTCAGTGACTAACATAGTAGAATACTGTTTAAAGATCTTTCACAAAATCTAAACAAATTCTGGTCAAAGCAGTTAGTGGCACCAAAGTTAGTGTCCTGTCACGGATGAGACAGGAACTGAAACTGAGGGTAGCAAAGCAAAATCAGAAAAGCTGAACTCCACTTTCAAATGTTCCTTTACAAACGAAAATTAAATTTAATTCCTGTATGATTGAAAAGATGAGTGAAACATTAGTGTCAGCGGCACAGAGAGACAGCTGAAATCATTAAAACTGAACAAAGCTCCAGGGCCCGATGGAATCCCTGTCAAATTCTACGCTGAATTTGCAGCTGAGTTAGCCCATCTTAACTATAACCTACCATAGGTTCCTCAAACAAAAAGCTGTGCCCAGCAGTTTGAAGAGCGGACAGATCACACCTGTCTACAAGAAGGGCATTTGTTATAGAACCTTGGAACACATTCAGAGCTCAAATGTAATGAGGTATCTTGACTAGAATGACCTCTTAAAATGCCAACCAGCATGGGTTCTGAAATCACAGATCATGTTAAACCAAACTCACACTTTTCTCAGACATAATGAAAGCTATGGACCAAGGCTGTCAAGTAGATGCAGTATTCCTCGACTCCCAACAAGCATCTGACTCGATACAACATCAACACTTATTATCACAAGTATGGTCATATGGAGGTATCAAGCAAAATTTGTGACTGGATCAAGAATGTTTTGGTAGGGAGGATGCAACAAGTTATTTTGGATAGAGATTTATGGACAGGTAAAGTAATTTCAGGAGTGCCCCAGAGTAGTGTGTTGGGAGTCTTGCCGTTCATGTTATATACTAATGAGCTTGCACACCATGTTAACATGTAACCTCAGGCTATTCATAGATGATGCAGTTATCTATAATGAAGTACTGCGTGAAAGATGCTTTGCAAATTCCTGTCAGATCTTGATAAGATTTCAAAGTGGGCAAAGATTGGCAACTTGCTGTAAATTTTCAGAAATATAAAACTGTGCACTTCACACAAAATTAAAAGAAAAAAAAAAAGTTGTATCCTGTGACTGTAACATCAATGAGTCACAGCTGGAACAAGTCAACTTTTAAAACAACCTGGGTGTAACAATTTGTAGGAATATGAACAAGAACAATCACATAGTTTTATCCATATGCAAAGCAGGTGGCAGATCACAATTCACTGGTAGAATACTAGGCAATGCAACCTGTTTACAAAGGAGACTGCATACAAAACACTTGGGTGACCCATCCTAGAATATTGCTGTAGTATGTGGGACCCATATCAAACAGGACTAACAAGAGATACTGAATGGATACAAAGAAGGGCAGCATGAATAGTCAATGGTTTCTTCGCCTCGTGGGAGGGTGTCACGAAGATGCTGAAAGAACTGAACTGGCAGATGCTTGAAGATAGACACAAACCACCGCATTAAAACATACTTAGAAAGTTTCTAGTACCAACTTTTTAGTTATAAATCTAGAATACACTACAAATGTTTACGTATCGCTCCCATAGGGATTGTGAAGACAATCAGACTAATTGCAGCATGTACAGGGGCATAAGCAATCATTTTTCCCATAATCAATACACGAGTGGAATAGGAGAAAGCCATAATAATTGGTAAAATGGGATATATTCTCTGCAATACTTCCCAGTGATTTGTAGAGTATATACATACATTGAGAGGCATTGGCTAGATTCAGACCAGCATCTATTGCACTTTTTTCCGTAGCATGCTGTTGTGTGACTATTTAGATCATATTTTAATTTTATTTTAGTACTATGGTACTGCAGGTCACCATTTTGAATTTGCTTTGATGGTACTAGTAAACAACATTGCTCTTTCTATTTACATTTATTTGTAATGATAAGCATATTTAATCCCTGAAACAAAATATGACATGACACTAGAGGACCTGGCACAATAAATAATTCTGACAGCTTTTTTCCTGCAGTGTTGGTGATGTTTTTATGTTTGCTTATGTTGTTGCAACCTGTTTTTCTGTTGCATGGTTTAAACTTTATGAGAATAATGAAAAAATGCATCTTAACACATACACATACACATATTTACAGTGTTTACTAATCATGTTAATGACAAACATGTTTTTAGACTGCTCACATACCTAATACAGTCCACATGCATTTTCAATCTCAAATTGTCCTGGATTAAGATTCCCAAGAATTCATCATGTTTTCCTTTTTTAGCATTTCCTATACATAATTCAATATTAAACTTTTAAAAAATCCAATATTGTAGTCTCTGTAGCTTTCATGAAATACCGGTCTACTTCAATAGTCATATTTCTTTCATACAATAGATGTATTGCCTTCATACAATACTTACTCTATTTTGGAAAAACTGTATTTTATGCCATTTCTCTTCACGATTAATATGAAGTATGCTGTACTGTTATTTCTAAATCTGACAGAATAAATGTCAATAGCTTTCATCTGAAAGGAACACAGTTGAGAAATGAGCACTAGCATACATCCATTATTGTCTGATGGTTCAGGATGCCAGTGCTTTTTGTACAGTCGCTACCAACATTACCGATCCCACAATAGCAATAACTACGCGTACTGTGACAACTGCGATAGCCATTACGTAAGATAGTGAAAGTCATGTTGAGCTGTTGGGCATCTAGCTTCAAAAATGTGTGATGAAGCAATTTTTTCTGAGTTTCTCCTGGTGAACTTCAATCAACCAGAACAAATCAGACAGCGGAACTTGAGTGAAGAGAGAGACCATATCAAAACTTACTAGAATATAAGTCGTTCACACACTTCATGGTCACAACCTGACTGGGAATTTCATTCTGTAACTGGCCAACATTTGCCGACGTTTCAACATTTCTATGACTCTGAGTCTAATACTATATCTCTATGTTCTGTGATAAACTTCTTGGGGAAACCTTTTCATGATACAGCTTTATCTGTGCTAGGGAAAGATTTAAATTTTGCACCAATTTGCAAGCATTTGCCATTGCTTAATTTAAAAAGTCCTGTTGAACAGGCTGTTTTGAAACTACCTCTTGATGTTTCAGAGGAGGCTAGGAGGGAGGCATATTGTGTGTTGACTGGGGCACGTAGACCCAAAAGCAATACAACAGCAGCTGACAGTGCTGCTTTACATTACTTTGAGTTGATCTGGATCCTGTGGACAAAGGTAATGCTACCGTCATTTTGGACAAGCACAATTACATTCATAAGACGCAGTGTTTACTGTCTGATTCAGTGTATCGCAGGATTGGTGCTGACCCCACGTAAAGTACTGAGAGGAAGACTAGCACCCTCTTAAAGAAAAGTTCCTTATCACAGGAGACTATCAAGAGTCTCTCTTATTGTGCTGTTCACCCTAGGTGTATACAGCCTCTCGGATGTTCACATGGAAGGGATTCCTCCTCAGCTGACTGTAGCATTCGTGTTCCGACGTACTGTGTACCAGAACACCTTGCTACTCTGTGGAGCCCTGCAGTGTGTCAGTGTGAGCACCACATTAAGAACTTTGCATATTTCATATGTTGATTAGAGGGAATGGGTTTGAATGATATTCTGATTTGATGTAGTCTCCCTCTTCATTTTTGTTCCTCTGTCTGATTGTTATGGTTGAATGAGGTTAGGTTTGATGCTGAATTAACAAACCTATTTTGACATGTGTTGACTTCCACTTACTTTATATATAAAAACAAAGATGAGGTGACTTACCGAACAAAAGCGCTGGCAGGTCGATAGACACACAAACAAACACAAACATACACACAAAATTCAAGCTTTCGCAACAAACTGTTGCCTCATCAGGAAAGAGGGAAGGAGAGGGGAAGACGAAAGGAAGTGGGTTTTAAGGGAGAGGGTAAGGAGTCATTCCAATCCCGGGAGCGGAAAGACTTACCTTAGGGGGAAAAAAGGACAGGTATACACTCGCACACACGCACATATCCATCCACACACGTGTGTGCGAGTGTATACCTGTCCTTTTTTCCCCCTAAGGTAAGTCTTTCCGCTCCCGGGATTGGAATGACTCCTTACCCTCTCCCTTAAAACCCACTTCCTTTCGTCTTCCCCTCTCCTTCCCTCTTTCCTGATGAGGCAACAGTTTGTTGCGAAAGCTTGAATTTTGTGTGTATGTTTGTGTTTGCTTGTGTGTCTATCGACCTGCCAGTGCTTTTGTTCGGTAAGTCACCTCATCTTTGTTTTTATATATAATTTTTCCCACGTGGAATGTTTCCTTCCATTATATTGCTTCCACTTACTTTTTATTAATGACCAATATTATGAGCAGACAGATGGAGTTGCGATGGGAAGCAGACAGATGGAGTTGCGATGGGAAGCCTGTTGTCACCTACTGTTGCCAACTTGTTTATGGAAGACTTTGAGGAACGTGCCTTGGAGTTGGTGGCTTTCAACCCTGCGAGTTTTTTCAGATATGTATATGATACTTTCGTTGTTTGACTCATGGCACTGAGAATTTGAGTAACTTTTTAGAACATCTGAATTCAATCCACACGAATACTTTTTTCATAATACAGGTGGAAAAGGATGGCTGTCTTCTCTTCCGTGATATGTTGGTCATGAGGAACGTTGATGGTATGTTGGGACATGCCATTTGTAGGAAGCCTAATCACACTGACTTATCTGCAGGCTAATAGTTGTCACCAACCAGTTCAACAGGAAGGTCATATTTTGCTGAAATAAGAAATAAAGTGTGTTTTCCGACCACCAGCTAAGATCAGGTTTCTTTTAGGTTCCATAAAGGATGATCTTGGTTTGTGTAAGGCGGGTTTCTACCGTATTCCCTGCAGTTGTGGCATGTCATATATTGGTTAGACTATCATGGCTTTGGAGGACCAGTGCACTGAGCATAAGCAGCACACACAAGCTTACAACAGCCAAGCAAAGACGCCATTGCAGAACATTGTCTTGGCACCAATCATCTTATGGACTATAACACCACGGAGATTATGGCATGTGCTTCCAGTTATTGGGAGTGAGTTATTAAGGAAGCTGTTGAAATCAAATTAGCACATAACCTTATAAATAGAGATGGTCATCTTTGTTTAAATTTTGCATGGAATCTTGCTCTCGCCCCCTTGTAAACGTCATCTTTGGTTTGAGATGGTGCTAGTTTTTATGTCATTTCTAGGTGTTATCTTTCTGTAGTTTCTCTGAAAACCAAGTTTTTAAATTCCCTTGTACAGCACTTACTTCTGCAGTTACGCTTGAAAATGGCAAGATGTGCTCTTGTCGAAATATCGGCAGTTGTAGAGGTCACCCACCTGCATTCCTGTCAGTTATTTGAATTTTTTAATGTTAGCTATGAAGAATGTGGTATGACAGTCATTTGTTGTCATTTGGAGAGAGAAGTTTGATCACAGGTCGCGCTTTAAGGGTGTGCGCGACCAGTGATGCCAGCTCAGCTAGACAGCAGGAAGGAAGACAGCGGTGAGGGAGTGGTCAGCGGCAGATCGCTCCATATGGATCTGTCAGTTTCAAACGGATGGCAGCCACGTGACATCATGTGTGCTTACCCCGTTCCAGCACACTGCTTTAAGACAATGCTTTATCCACTTTGTGTTTGCACGTAATCAACATAAATTAGTACAACGACATACAATACGGCAAATGAAAGGAGTTGAGACTAGTCAGCTGACACACTGATATGATTTATATGAATTTTATATCAAAAGATATTAAATAAACAAAGCTACAATATGTGAAATTTACTGAATAATTTATAACATTTGAACCAATGCAGGTATAGTGCAGAGCGGGTGGTCATTTCAAAAGTTTCATCAAAATGCAATGACTGACATACTTGTCTAATTTGCAGCATTAATATTTCACTGGTAAAACACGAATTTTATTAATTTGTTGCTAATAATTAATTAAAATAAATAATACGAGACAGTACACAAACAGCAAGGCACTGTATGATAGCAGGTGTTATTATACACATTTCAACATCATTAGTTTGTGATATTTGTAATTATTATGACATGTTGTCTTCGTTATTAATAAATTTTTGCATAGTTTTGCCCATATCTGTTCAACCTTTGTATACATGTAAATTGTGATCAGCGCTTCTGAAAGAGCACTTCAGATCCGTATGGAAAGTGGTACCTTATAAAGAACTGTAATGTTATTTAGTGGTACAAATTAACAAAAACTATTTTCACACTCCGCAAAGATAATAGCAAAACACTAAAACATTAATCCGGGACAAACCATTGCAGCTACAAATTTGTGTAATATATGTTTTCTGATGAGAATTTGAGTGCACATATAATGGTGCAAACAGAATTAAGATTGCTCTTCTATGTAACAAGTTATGCAGAGAAGTGGTGATCAGTGGAAAGCAGTTGCGTGACATAGCTTGGGGAGTTTCGGATCGAAGGTATTTAAGCGGAGCGGACACAAAGGTCCAGGACAGAGTTCTGTGTGCCTTTGCTGACGCCGAACCTGTGCTGCTCAATGCGACACTTTGATGATAATTTTTGGAGTGCCTGAAATTAGTCAAATCCCTCGTGTGTGAACAAAGGGAAGATAGACTTTTTGACGAAAAATCTGCACTTAGGATATTTTCAGTGTGGAACACAGTAGGGACTTGTGTTTTTCAAGCGCTGTGTCTTTTAGTGTTTGTTTTTGTACACAAATGGGACTTTTGCTGCAAAATTGTAGATGTGTGACTGTTTCTATTCAAGTGCTGTGTCACTTAGCTGCTGAAGCGCTACTATGCGTGACTGTTTATTTTTGAGCATTCCAAACAACCTTTTTAGGATCCCAATGGGACTTAGTTTCTGATACAGTCAGGTTGGAATTTAATTATTTTCACCACGTTTAAGTGACTGACTCAAACAGTGCCTCTGAACTTTAACTGCGTTGAAACCAGTCAGGACTTTAAATATTTTGTGGCATCCGACACTTAGGAATTCGCACTAGTGTCAAGTGAACTCTAAATCATCAGAATTAGGCTATGTTTTAGCGAACTGTTCGATTTGCTGAATATCAATCAATGTTCTTCGGTATTCAACAACTTTTATTAAAATTTACAGTGTATTCAGTATTGCTATTGAGGGGCCTCAGCAATAATTAAAATGGCACATAACTGTTTGGAATTTACCACCAGTGAACTTAACACATGCATTCTATTTGTCATTTGACTTTGGCCTCCTAAAGTGTACCCTGGTTAACATTTGTACTTGTCAGTCAGCACACAGAGTATGTTATTTATGCATTTTAACAAGTGTTAAGCACACGTGTCTGGCAGTAGAAGGAGTAGGAGATCATCCCCGAGTTAGATGACAATAGCCAGCAAACAGAAGCATTTGCAGCCCCATTCCAGTCCACAAACCGTCACAACAAGGACTCTGCCAAGCTATATTTTCAAGTCTCGTTTGCTCGCCTATTGATTACCACTCAATGATTCCATTACACAGTGACCTGTTACCTTTACTTCTTTTAGGCAGTCATTACTTTTGTATGTCACTTCTTTCGTATGAATGCTCGATATTTAACACATTTAGTACCAACACCGCATAAGGCAGGTGGAGCTCGTGTCCTCCACTCTGCATAACATCCTCAGCAAGTGATCAGAGAAATGTTTGACAAATATTAAGTATCTTTGCAATTTGTCTTCTTCAGTGTCAGATACTCATTGATCATGGCCATAAAACTTTTATGTGCCAGCTAAAAGCATGCTGTGTCTCGATTGGGCAATTCTGACACTGCCGCAAGGAATGAGGGCACCTGTGGCTGCCCACAATTGCATTCTCGAGCAGGTGCATATGGTGTAGGCTGCGACAGGGCGGTAAATAAAGAAGTGTGGTTGAAGCGTTCACCCGAATGTGCATATACAAATGTTGGTTACAAAATGTTATTACAAATTTTGTCTCTCACGAAAGTCTCAGGGGATGATTTCCACACTTGGTGCATTAGTACACAGTTCCACACCCATGCATTAGCTATAGTTTTTGAATTAATATTCATGAGTACAGTTTACGCTAGGGAACGAAAATTAGGTGGTTATTATAGCAAAATCAGTTTTTCACGACACAGTTCAATCACTCTTTATTGGTGTTGTCCTTTTCTTTCACACAATGAAATTAGTGCTGGTGAGACGGTTTACAGTTTTACTTTAATAATGAAGTGACTCCGAGCCCCCAATAGCAGAAATATATGCTGCTATATACGAAAAATTACTGTATCAATTCGAATAATTCGCACTCACACAAATAATCTAATTCTTCCAGTTCACCAATTATATGCTTGCACACTTGCACTATTAAACGATACTCATTGTCGAAATAAATCGGTGAGAAAAAAAATTTTTCAAAGAACCACATGGGCCACCGTGGGGCTCGCTCGCCACCCACCCTCCCTCCAAAACGACTGACCAACGACTGACCCCTGGCCAAGATGGCTGCTCACTTATATAGGCTCGGGTGCCCACCACCCTGGTTATTTAAGTACCAATCCCACCAGTTAAGGTTACAAATTTTGATACATACATCCCTCGACAGAAATAAGTACACCATCGGAACCGCGCTAAAAGGTTCCTCTTATTTACTATGTCACATTAATTTCTAGGATTATTCTATTGCCCGTGAATCAAGGTTTAGTTTTTGCAAAATTTCACCACTTAGCGCAAACTTGTTTGTTGACATCTGTGCTGCAAAGTTTTAACACAGAACTGCATATATCACCGTTTTTAGACATAATCTATAGCGATCTACACACTGCACTGCTCAAAATCTTCATATCTATAATAATTAATTAATTATGGGCAATAAATGTTAATAATAATTTGCAAACAATGACAACTATTGCAAGTTAAGTGTATAGTATAACTTAACTAGTTTAAAAAACGGGTGATGCCACCCAAAATATTATATGGTGCCGTTCTTTACCTCATGAATTTTCTATTGAATTTTATAAACAATTTTCCCTCAAACTTTGTTTATTGCCCTTTACGGGCTCAATTATTTATGAATCTGAACAGATGACTACGGCACTCGATCTGCTATGATGAAACATTTTTAATGAGTGCTCGCTCATCCCTGTAAGTTGTTATTTACTATTTTTATTAATCTTTCAGTATTCATGATATTAACCAATTTTGAGGTCACTATAACTTTTGCGTCTCATGATTTGCAATAAAGATCAATCTTTCAGAAGGTGCTTAGAAAATGTGGTCCATCAACAAAGGAGGTGGCTTACAAAACACTCGTTCGACCTATACTTGAGTATTGCTCATCAGTGTGGGATCCGTACCAGATTGGTTTGACGGAGGAGATAGAGAAGATCCAAAGAAGAGCGGCGCGTTTCGTCACAGGGTTATTTGGTAACCGTGATAGCGTTACGGAGATGTTTAATAAACTCAAGTGGCAGACTCTGCAAGAGAGGTGCTCTGCATCGCGGTGTAGATTGCTCGCCAGGTTTCGAGAGGGTGAGTTTCTGGATGAGGTATCTAATATATTGCTTCCCCCTACTTATACCTCCCGAGGAGATCACGAATGTAAAATTAGAGAGATTAGAGCGCGCACGGAGGCTTTCAGACAGTCGTTCTTCCCGCAAAACATACGTGACTGGAACAGGAAAGGGAGGTAATGACAGTGGCACGTAAAGTGCCCTCCGCCACACACCGTTGGGTGGCTTGCGGAGTATAAATGTAGATGTAGATGTAGATTGCTGACCACAATCCACTGCTGCATTGCTCTTCATCGTAAGTTACATAGTTTTCGCGTAATGTGCAAAAAACCAAACAATGCCCCAAGCTACAGGCCACGTGGCCGCCCGGCAGAGACCATCCCACCAACCATTGCAAATCTCGCGCGGGCACGCTACGCGCTTCCGCGAATTGCGCACCATGTAGTGTACTTGCTCTCCACAAAGCAATCCTTGCATACTAGAAATATTCATCTAGTATCGGGGGTTTGTACCGTCACAATACCCCCACTTGCTAGTGCATGCACACAGTAAATGCAGTAAGGGAAAAAAAAAAAAAGGTGACCAACCAGTCACGTTTAATTAGTCCTAGAATGTTAACAGTTTACTTGGCAATCTAGTCAGCGGTGGCATCACCCTAAACTAAGTAAAATTCCCTATGTATTTTGTGCCCCACAGCAAGAAATTTGTAACATATCTGTAAATAACCCCAATCCAAAAAATATCTATTTCCTTAACTATGATTCCAAATTCATGTCTGCAATGTGTGTGCATGTGTATAGTACAACAGGCCTGGCAAAGCAAAACAAACACAACCAAATCTAACAAAATCACAATAATTTCGATATTACGCACACCACACTGTTTCCAATCAATCTAATCACTTTGGAACACATATCATTTATCAATTTGTTTCACAAGCACTATCACTTCTCACTACCTAAAATGTCTTCCAGGGATGCCCCCAGACTAGATGTAGGGTCACAGCTCTCTACTCTCTACTCTGGCACTATTTCCTGTCCTCCGACTAGCCACTTTATGGAGCACTACCAGGGAACACAAAATTCCCAATGAAAATCTCATATACACACAAGTTTCCCCGTTTACCATAGAGTGGTCCAGCCTCGACCCATTTTCATGCAATCCAGAGCTGACACAGCTAAGACAGTATTTCAGGTCAAACCATCACTAAGAAACAGGCTAGATCAGCAGCTGGGTAGTTGTGCCCACCAATCTGTTCCCTACTAGATTAGAAATGCCCACATGTCACTGAGGCAGTACTGCTTGGTGACAAAGCCTCCATAATCAAAATGATACTGATGATGTGGCAGGAATCAAACAGACTTTAAATAATATCTGACTGTTGTCATGGCTTGACAGCAGAAACTAAAAGAAACTTTACTTGATTATTACAGACCATGATTTAAATTCCAGGGTTTGGCAATGTTTCCTAATAAAAGACTTAATCTACTTTTAAAAATCTCTATTAAAATTCACCTACACATTTTGTTAAAATATCCTCCATTCATATCATCTAGCCCAAACTGAGACTACAAGCAGCAAAATGAACTAACATTAATTTTACAATCGCCATGCTGTGTTGCTTACCCTAATATTCAGTCCACCAACTTGACCCCCACGCACCAAAGGAAGATTGGTGTGTGTACATACAGAACCCAGTGCAAAATATGTTCAAGTTAACAATTACGGCCCCAAATTTCTCGAACAACATAAAACCTTGTGCTGAACCCCCCATGCACCAAATATTAAGCAGATTATATATATAAAAACAAAGATGATGTGACTTACCAAATGAAAGTGCTGGCAGGTCGACAGACACACAAACAAACACAAACATACACACAAAATTCAAGCTTTCGCAACAAACTGTTGCCTCATCAGGAAAAAGGGACCATTATATATATATATATATATCAAAACTTACTAGAATATAAGTCGTTCACACACTTCATGGTCACAACCTGACTGGGAATTTCATTCTGTAGCTGGCCAACATTTGCCGACGTTTCAACATTTCTATGACTCTGAGTCTAATACTATATCTCTATGTTCTGTGATAAACTTCTTGGGGAAACCTTTTCATGATACAGCTTTATCTGTGCTAGGGAAAGATTTAAATTTTGCACCAATTTGTTTGTTGCGAAAGCTTGAATTTTGTGTGTATGTTTGTGTGTCTGTCGACCTGCCACTTTATGGAGCACTACCAGGGAACACAAAATTCCCAATGAAAATCTCATATACACACAAGTTTCCCCGTTTACCATAGAGTGGTCCAGCCTCGACCCATTTTCATGCAATCCAGAGCTGACACAGCTAAGACAGTATTTCAGGTCAAACCATCACTAATATATATATATATATATATATATATATATATATATATATATATATATATATATAGCACAACAGTTATTCAGACACAACAGTACATAATTTTTACTTCTCCAGAAATTCTTATTAGGGTCATGAGGCTTCACCCTGAGTATATATTCAAAATTTACCACTCTCCCAGGTCTCTCTGGGAACACATCTTCATTCTCTACCAGTGAATCATACAGTTCTCCCCTCTCACTTTCACGAATACCCTCTGTCTCATAGACCTTCCTTTTCATCTCCTCAATCCCTACTTCATCCAACATGCACTGGGCCATGTACAAGCTTGCCACTAAATCATCACCTGTTGCATTTACAAATTTTGTCTCCTTTATACATCACCCAACATTCAATTCCAATATCTGTCCCCCCCACAGTTAATGTTTGCCCCATATTTATTTAAAAAATCTGTACCCAGAACCATACTTATACTTAAATTTTGAATCACCAGGAATGGGTGACTAAACAACTCTCCACCAATGTTTACATCTGACACAGCCTCCTTCCTCACTGGCTTGCTGTAATTACCAGTAGCATTTTTTTTTAACCCTTCTGACCGGGAATCCTACCATTTTGTCATTCCTGATATAATTGTAGACAACCTCTGTTATCCCATTGACTGTACTACCTGTGCCCACCAAGGCTTCTTCACTGACTTTAACTATCTGAACTTTAACTATTGGTTGCACCTTCTTAAAATTTTTCTGCTTGAGCTCTACTTCTGCTAAAAGATCCTCCTCCACTTCATTACCACAGTACTTTTCCATAGTGCATACCTGCCACCCCCCCCCCCCCCCTGAATGATTCTATTTCATTATCCCCTTCAAATATTATTTCAAAAGCATCTTTGTGTTGTTTATTTTCTAAGCCCAACCATCCTAATTTTCTGGCAAAACTAAACTTCTCCTTCTCCCATACCTTTGGTCCCAACTTCTGTATATTCTTAGAAAAATCCACCCAATCACTTGCATCAGAATCACATTCACTCTTCCCCATCCAACCAGTATTCCATTCAGCCTCTCCCATACACCCATACTACTCCATCCTCATACACTACTTAATTATTCACCTTTTCAACTTCATCTCCCTCGTCACACACTAATTTTCCACAATATGTAACCCTGCAGTTACCCTCCACAGCACATCCTACCATTTCATTTATCAAACCCCCCCTTAAACCATCAAATTCCTTATCCCTATCAAATATTTTCTTGAGTACATCATAATATGCGTCATCCTCAACATTTAACTGCTTTAAACTGTTCACATAATTGAATTTCCCTACTGTCCAATTTTCTGGAGTGTATTTTTGAAACCATTTGGCCTTGCTACCCAATCATTTAAGTTCAATTCAGATTCCCCCTTAGTTCTCCACTGTTCATCATTCTTAGTTTGCTGTTTAACCCCATGTATGTAAACACTAGCACAATTTGTTTCATCATGTTTCATGGATTCAGATAAAGCTTTCCCCACCAAAACATCACTTGCATTACCATCCTGCACATTACAAACACTTCCACCAGACATCTCAGAACCAGCCCCCCCTGGCTGCTCACAGCTAACCTCATAAATTTCACGATACACTCTGGTACATATTCATTTATCACTACATCAACAATAGGCACTATGGCCCCAAAATCATTACCATCATCTACAAAACCATTAGTTTCAGGCACCTTGGCCCTCTCAGAATTAACATTATCATCCACTGTATCCGCTTCCATTGCATACAACTCATCAAATTTCTTACTATTACTTTCACACACACTTTGGTCATCACAACAGCCATCTATACCTTCAGACAGTGCCTTAGTCCCTGACCTGTTGATAATGCTGACCAAACCAATATTATCTTTCTCAGAATTCACATCCCTGAACTCTTTACAAAAAATATTCTCAGCATTGATTTCTTCCATTTGGGCCTTTAAACCCCTACCATTCTTCCTCTTAAACGTTCTCCTTTTGCCATGCTCCATGCACCAGCTCCCCAATACATTTTCACCATTTAAAATTGCCTCCACACCACAAATTCTTTCCTCTCTCTTACTTCTATAATTATTGTCATACCCCTTTTAGAATAACCACCCCTAGTCTGATTATAATTATTGTCGTTCCATCTCTTGGCCCTATTGTTTGCAACTTGTCTTGTCCCAAAGTGGACCCCATGTGAGACAACTCTTAGTTTAAAGGATGCTGTCCCAATTGTGTGCTGCTGTTCTGTCACCCTCTTCCAGGTCCATTTCCCAGGATTGGCCTTGGTTCATTTCCCGTATCACTGCCCCTAAAATCCCTTTGACTGTGGCTTTCTTCATTATATCTTCCCCCCATTTCCTCTACAATGTTCATTTATATTTCTGTCCTCATGATGGCTCTGATGATTATCTTCTCAATTCATATTTCTTCTCTCCCCCAGATCCCTATGGTTATTCCCTGGATTGTTTCCCTTTGAGCCAGGCCTATAGCACATAGCCTGCTCCATCCTCTCAACAAAGTCTAAAAACTTTGCCACAGAATCAGTGGGGCAATGTGTGAGTTCCCATTGTAACTCTTCAGGTAGTCTCCTCCTTAAAGTACATATTTCTGTGAACACACCTAAAGGCTGATCCAGATGTACTAATTTATTCAACTCTTCCTGGCAAAATTCCCTCATAGTTTGTCTGCCTCCCCTGTACACAGGTCAATTCAAAAACTCATTTTGCAACCTACACTGCTTATTTTTACTCCAGTATTTGTCTAGAAACATTTGTCTGAATATTTCAAATGAAATGAACAGACCCTTAAATTTGTTAGCCCATGTCTGAGCTGAACCTCACAGCATTGTCTTTACAAATTTTACTTTTGCCTCATCTGACATCCCAGGCAGAAAACAGTCCTTAGAACTGGCCAAAAAATCCACAGCATGATATCTGTTTTCACCTGAAAATGTCTTTCCACTAGGTGCCAGCATTACTGGACACCCAGCATGACCCGAAAAGTTGTACAGTTCTATCTGGGTAATTTTGTCATTTACCTTTGAGGTGACAGTTGCCATTTCCTTTATGAGATCATCAGCTGTGCTGTCTAATTTATTTATCAGCACAGCTTTTGTCTCATCATTGCTAGCCACTATTTTCACATTCACTTCAGCCAAAGAATACCCTGTTGCCTCTTCTCTGTCATCACAATCTGCCTTCCCGAATCAATTTTGCCCCTCAACTCAGCCTCAACCGCTGCAACCTTGGAATGCCAGCTCTCTCTTTTTTTTTTTCTAATCTATTATCTAATTCAGTCACAATTTCTTGTTTCATTGACCCCAACTGACTATTTATTTCGCCCACATTAGTCTTCACAGAACTTAATTCGGAATTTACTGAACTTAATTTAGTTCCAAAATTAGTGTCTAGACCACTTAATTTATTATCCATATCAGTTTTAAATGAACCTATTTGGCTACTCATATTTTGGAGAAGAGCAGTTAATTCTTTAGACATTACAGGGATACCGATTTCCTACGCTCTCTGAGGACTTTGTGGTTCACCACCACTCCCTGACGACCCGCAATCATTAAGCGATTTTTTAATTTCGTGCTCAATTGTCCTGGCTAGCACAAGAATTGGAAAAAAAAAAAAAATTTGCGCCTGCTGTGATCGCTCATCTTTCTGGAGAGGCTGCATCGGTCTCAGCGTTGCTGAAGAGGCTGCATTGCAGAGCATAGTCATGGTTGCATGTTGCAAGTCCGCTAGACAGCCCATCGCCCGGTTGAAAATCGGCCACACCCTCACTCTGCTGGCGCTGGCTCCAGGTCCGCTGGTACTCAGCTCGATCTGCGCTGCATGGCATTGTCAAATGACAACAGAAGGCGCTCACGCGATTAACCGAAACACACGTTTCGGGGAATGTTCATGCTTCGCCTAGTTCTCTAGCCTTCAGGCCTAGTTGCCTAGCACAATGCCCTGACATTGACAGGAGAGACAGCTGCTTCCAAGTGGACCGTGTCCTTGTCAGCGGTTGTCCCCGACTCCATGACCACCTCCCTAGCAACCTGCGTTGCCGCGTCGGCCAGGGAGGCAGTCATTTGTGTTGCCTCGTCTACCCCCATACTGGCGGGAGTCAGCGTCACATCCAGTGTCGTGCAAGACGCGAGGTACAGGGCGACCCTCAGTTGTGTCACCTCCCGCCGCGTCTCGTCTAGTTCCACTCTCAGGGCCGCCCTCTCCACCGCCATGGCGGATTTGAGCGTGGTGATTGCATCCTCGTTTGCTTCCTGGACGAGCCCCCAATTGCGACGGGGTGGTAAATAAAGAAGTGTGGTTGAAGCATTCACCAGAATGTGCATATACAAATGTTGGTTAAAAAATGTTATTGCAAATTTTGGCTCTCACGAAAGTCTCAGAGAATGATTTCCACACTTGGTGCAATAGTACACTGTTCCACACCCGTGCTTAGTTATAGTTTTTGAATTAATATTTACGAGTACAGTTTATGCTAGGGAATGAAAATTAGGCGATTATTATAGCAAAATCAGTTTTTCACGACACAGTTCAATCGCTATTTATTGGCACTGTCCTTTTCTTTCACACAATGAAATTAGCACTGGTGAGGCGGTTTATAGTTTTACTTTAACAATAATTTGACTCCAAGCCCCCAATAGCAGTAATGTAGGCTTCTATAAACGAAAATTACTCTACCAATTCAAATAGAACCACAAGTCCCACTGTCCTCTTTGTACTAACAGTTTTCGCGCGAATTCACAGATCACCACATGTTCACGTACGATGACGTATACCTCGTAATTCGCACTCACACAAATAATCGTAGCACTTCCATTTCACTAATTATATGCTTGCACACTTGCACTATTAAACCATACTCCTTGTCAAAATAAATCGGCGCGAAAAAGAATTCTCAAACAACCACACAGCCCACCCTCCAGTGGGGCTTGCTCGCCACCCACCCTCCAAAATGACTGACCAGCGACAGACCACTGGCCGCTGTCGCTATATTGACGGGCCTGCCTTGGCCCGAGGTGTAGGAGTTTAAGTGTGACTAAGCTATTCCTCCTCAATTCCTCGCTGTTAGGGATGTTTTTCCTCAGGTTTTGAATTGGCCTCTGGTTATCTGTAAAAGAAAGAATTATCTGCCAGATGCCGGCGGCGGCGGCTTCTTCTTCTTCTTCTCCTCCTCCTCCTCCTCCTCCTCCTCCTCCTCCTCCTCACTCGGTTTCCATGGGCATCTCCTCTGTCGTCCGCCTTTCTGCAGAGACAGGAGAGACGGCTGCTTCCAAGTGGACCGTGTCCTTGTCAGCGGTTGTCCCCGACTCCATGACCACCTCCCTAGAAACCTGCGTTGCCGCGTCGGCCAGGGAGGCAGTCATTTGTGTTGCTTCGTCTACCCCCATACTGGTGGGAGTCAGCGTCACATCCGGTGTCGTGCAAGACGCGAGGTACAGGGCGACCCTCAGTTGTGTCACCTCCCGCCGCGTCTCGTCTAGTTCCGCTCTCAGGGCCGCCCTCTCCTCCGCCATGGCGGATTTGAGCGTGGTGATTGCATCCTCGTTTGCTTCCCCCAGTGCTTGGCGGTAAGCGCCCTCATCGTCTTTGTGGCGCAGCCCACTTCCCCTACTGGAGTAGGAGGGTGGGGTGTCCACCTTTTCTTCTTGTGGGGCCACCTCTTCGTGTGTAGTGGCCCCTTTCCGCTGCTTCCATGTCTTCAGATAGCCGCAGCTGTGCGAATTTGCGGCGTGTGAGCCGCCACAATTTACGCACGTTGCCATGGTACTTCTTGGTTTGTGCAAGCCGCCGCAATATACGCACGTTGCCGCAGTACTTCTTGGTTTGTTGCAGTTTCGGGTGTTGTGCGGTTTCCCACACTTAACACACGCAACCGCACCGTCGCATTCCCTGGCTATGTATCCCAAGTTATGACACTTATTGCAGTGTAATTGTGCCACAGGCTTCTGCTTCTTCTTCTTCTTCTTCTTCTTGTTGCCGCAACCGTTGCTCCCGACTACGTTTAGCAGGAGCTCAACAGCAGCAGCAATCTTGCCTCTTCCTCCATTCCTACATCCCGGCATGGCATTGGCATGTGCGAACGACGGTAATGAAGTGAGCCACAGTGAGTCAAGCAGTGGAGTGGCTGACCCCTGGCCAAGGTGGTCGCTCACTTATATAGGCTCAGATGTCCACCCCCCTGGTTATTTAAGTACCAATCTCACCAGTTAAGGTTACAAATTTTGATACATACATCCCTCGACAGAAATAAGTACACCATCGGAACCGCGCTAAAAGTTACATCTTATTTACTATGTTACATTAATTTCTAGGATTATTCTATTGCCCGTGAATCAAGGTTTAGTTTTTGCAAAATTTCACCACTTAGCGCAAATTTGTTTGTTGACATCTGTGCTGCAAAGTTTTAACACAGAACTGCATATAGCACCGTTTTTAGACATAATCTATAGCGATCTACACACTGCACTGCTCAAAATCTTCATATCTATAATAATTAATTAACTATGGGCAATAAATGTTAATAATAATTTGCAAACAATGAAAACTATTGCAAGTTAAGTGTATAGTATAACTTAACTAGTTTAAAAAACGGGTGATGCCACCCAAAATATTATACAGTGTCGTTCTTTACCTCATGAATTTTCTATTGAATTTTATAAACAATTTTCCCTCAAACTTTGTTTATTGCCCTTTACGGGCTTAATTATTTATGAATCTTAACATATGACTACGGCACTCGATCCGCTATGATGAAACATTTTTAATGAGTGCTCACTCATCTCTGTAAGTTGTTATTTACTATTTTTATTAATCTTTCAGTATTCGTGATATTAATCAATTTTGAGGTCACTATAACTTTTGCGTCTCATGATTTGAAATAAAGATCAATCTTTCAGAAGGTGCATATTGCTGACCACTATCCACTGCTGCATTGCTCTTCATCGTAAGTTACATAGTTTTCGCGTAATGTGCAAAAAACCAAACAATGCCCCACGCTACAGGCCACGTGGCCGCCCGGCAGAGACCATCTCACCAACCATTGCAAATCACGCGCGTGCACGCCACGTGCTTCCGCGAATCGCACACCATGTAGTGTGCTCGCTCTCCACAAAGCGATCCTTGCATACTAGAAATATTCATCTAGTAATGGGGTTTTGTAATGTCACAAGGCTACCCACCAGACAGTAGTATTGCATGCATTCGGCACACAATCTGGTCAGCCATCCCTGCCTAAAGTGCACACCCGCATGCGTGCGATTGTGGAGACTACAACCCAGCAATGAGACTACTCACATCTCAGCCCTTTTAATTTCTTACTCTAGACTGTCATTTTTTCCTTTGTTATTATGATAAAACACAAACTGTCAGACAAGCAGCCGCCTCTACCATTTGAACACATTCTACTACACTGAGATGAAGGGCCCAGTGCTGTTTGAAGCAGTTGAGAGACTGTACTGAAACTGAATGCAAGAAATTTTTTCCTAAACATTAACGGTATATTTTGATTTAAACCCATTTTGTATACATAACCCGTCTAACAAATTCTGAATATGCAATGCATTTCACATCAAGTGGCTTAATGAGCTGACTGCCTTGGTTTTTCCTTCTTTTTTTTATTTGCAGCTGTATCTTGTTGACATAACAAAGATGTGATGCAGAATTGAAAATTAAAGATTACAATTGGAAATTATCACAGACTTACATGTATGCGTCTTGCTTCTTCAGAAAACCATTCAATAAATGAATTACCATATAATACTTCATTTAGAGCTTCTTTCAATGGCTTTCCTGACTCTGCTGTAATAATCTTGGCTAGTTCTTCTTTACTGTTATCAACAACTTGGTACCATTTTCGAAGGAGGGAAGACCTTTCCTAAAGACAGAAAACACTTTTTATAACACCAGATGATGATGATTATTATTATTATTATTATTATTATTATTATTATTATTATTATTATTATTATTTCCTTCACTTTCTCAGACGTTAAGTCCGGTTAAAAATGGAGTGACGCGGACCTTGATCAAGCGTCACTTCCTTTTAACTGTACGGTATGTGTTATATTGCATTTAGGAACTTTCGGGTAATTGAACATGTATCAATAATTATGGATTTCTGTAGTTGTATATATATGTTTGGATGTAGCTGTATTGCATTGATGTACTGGTGGATATTGTGTGGTATGACTCCTGTAGTTGATAGTATAATTGGTATGATGTCAACTTTATCCTGATGCCACATGTCTTTGACTTCCTCAGTCAGTTGGATGTATTTTTCAATTTTTTCTCCTGTTTTCTTTTGTATATTTGTTGTGTTGGGTATGGATATTTCGATTAGTTGTGTTAATTTCTTCTTTTTATTGGTGAGTATGATGTCAGGTTTGTTATGTGGCGTTGTTTTATCTGTTATAATGGTTCTGTTCCAGTATAATTTGTATTCATCATTCTCCAGTACATTTTGTTGTGTATACTTGTATGTAGGAACGTGTTGTGTTAAAAGTTTATGTTGTAAGGCAAGCTGTTGATGTATTATTTTTGCGACATTGTCATGTCTTCTGGGGTATTCTGTATTTGCTAGTATTGTACATCCGCTTGTGATGTTTTTTTTTTTTTTTTTGGTAGGGTTTAAGGGCGCTCAACTGCTGAGGTCATTAGCGCCCAGTCACTGGTGTTAGAGAACATGGAATCTGCTAAAACTCAAGGGGATGGGGGGACACCAGAAGGACCTGACAAAGATGCAGAGTAAATAAGTAAAAAGGTTAAATGTCTTTGGTCAAGCCAGTTAAAGTTATAAAACGCAGAATACGAGCAGCTGCTCGAGCATCATCAGCTAAAACATCCGGTAAAGTAGATGGCAGGGACAGGACAACACGAAATTGACTAAAACGGGGACACGACAATAAAACATGGCGCACCGTTAATGCCTGACCACAAGGGCACTGCGGGGCTGGGTCACCGGAGAGCAGGTAGCGGTGGCTAAACCGGCAATGCCCAATCCGCAACCTGGTCAGAAGGACCTCCTCGCGCCGAGATGGTCGGGAGGAAGTTGTCCAAGCAGTTGGGAGCGGTTTTACTGCCCGGAGCTTGTTTCCTTGGAGGGAAGACCAAGCATCCCACCACAACGACACAAGCCTCTTACATACATCCCCACGAACGTCAGATGACGGGACACAATGGCAGGCTGGCCGAGGCAGGAGGACTGCAGCCTTGGCTGCAGCATCCGCAGCCTCATTCCCAGGCACTCCTACATGTCCGGGAACCCACAGAAAGCTGACAGAACCGCCATTATCAGCGAAAGAATGGAGGGACTGCTGTATCCGTTGAATCAAGGGATGGACCGGATAAGGAGCCCCAAGGCTCTGAAGAGCACTGAGTGAGTCAGTGCAGAGTACATACAATGAATGGCGGTGGCGGCGGGCATACTGAACGGCCTGATGGAGAGCAAAAAGCACGGCCGTAAAGCTGGAACATTGGTCAAGGCGCCGGTATTTAAAGGTGGCGGCCCCGACGACAAAGGCACAGCCGACACCATCGTCAGTTTTGGAGCCATCGGTGTAAATAAAGGTGTGACCGGCAAGTCGAGCACGAAGTTCGACAAACCGTGAGCAATACACTGCAGCCGGAGTACCCTCCTTCGGGAGTGAGCTGAGGTCGAGATAAATACGAACCGGAGCCTGGAGCCAAGGTGGTGTCGGGCTCTCACCCTCTCTGAAGGTGGTAGGGAGGGCAAAATCCAATTGTCGAAGCAGGCGACGGAAGCGGACTCCGGGGGGCAGCAGGGCAGACACACACAACCCGTACTGAAGGTCGAGAGAATCGGCGAAGAAGGACTTGTAAGAGGGGTGGTCGGGCATAGACAACAGCCGGGAGGCATACCGACACAGCAGTACGTCGCGCCGGTAGGTCAATGGTAACTCGGCAGCTTCAGCATAAAGACTCTCGACAGGACTAGTGTAGAAGGCTCCGGTCGCAAGACGTATCCCCCGATGGTGGATGGAGTTGAGCCGGCGTAAGAGGGATGGTCGAGCGGACGAGTAGACGAAGCTCCCATAATCCAGCTTCGATCGGACTATGGACCGATACAAGCGAAGCAGGACAGTGCGATCCGCTCCCCAAGATGAACCACGAAGAACTCTGAGGACATTAAGGAAGCGTGTACAACGGGCCGCCAAATAAGAGACATGTGGAGACCAACACAGTTTCCTGTCCAACGTGAGCCCTAGAAACTTAGTTGTGTCCACGAATGGGAGAACAATGGGACCGAGATGTAAGGATGGCGGAAGGAACGCTTTATATCTCCAAAAGTTGATACAAACCGTCTTCTCTTCAGAGAACCGGAAGCCATTTGCCACGCTCCATGAGTAGAGGATGTCTAGACAACGCTGAAGGCAGCGCTCCAGGAGGCATGTTCGCTGGGCACTGCAGTAGATCGCGAAGTCATCGACAAAGAGAGAGCCGGAGACATGAGGTGGAATGCAATCCATAATTGGATTGATCGCGATGGCAAAAAGGGCTACGCTAAAGACGGAGCCCTGAGGCACTCCGTTCTCCTGGAGGAAGACGTCGGACAATACGGAACCCACACGTACCCTAAACTTTCGATCCGTTAAAAAGGAATCAATAAAAAGGGGCAGACGACCGCGTAGGCCCCACCTGTGCATAGTGCGGAGGATACCTCCTCTCCAACAGGTATCATAAGCCTTCTCCAAGTCAAAGAACACGGCTACTGTTTGGCGCCTTCGCAAAAAGTTGTTCATGATGAATGTCGACAAGATCACAAGGTGGTCAACAGCGGAGCGGCGGCGACGAAAGCCGCATTGGACATTAGTAAGAAGTCGTCGAGATTCAAGAATCCAAACTAACCGAGCATTAACCATGCGCTCCATCACCTTACAGACACAGCTTGTAAGAGAAATGGGGCGGTAACTAGAAGGAAGGTGTCTATCCTTCCCGGGTTTGGGTATAGGAATAACAACGGCGTCACGCCAACGCATGGGGACTTGACCGTCGGTCCAGACGCGATTGTAAGTACGAAGAAGGAAGCGTTTGCCCGCCGGAGAAAGGTGTGCCAGCATCTGAACGTGAATGGCATCTGGCCCCGGAGCAGAGGACCGGGACAGTGCAAGCGCACGTTCGAGTTCCCGCATAGTAAAGGGGGCATTATAAGTTTCCAGATTCAGCGAGTGGAAGGAAGGTCGCCGAGCCTCGTCTGCCTCTTTCCTGGGAAGGAAGGCAGGATGGTAATGGGCGGAGCTTGAAACCTCCGCGAAAAAGCGGCCAAAGGCGTTGGAGACAGCCACAGGATCAACAAGGACCTCATTACCTGAGGTCAGGCCAGGTACCGAGGAGTGGGCCTTAATGCCCGACAGCCGGCGCAGCCTACCCCAAACGACGGAAGAGGGAGTAAAACTGTTAAAGGAGCTCGTGAAAGAGGTCCAACAAGCTTTTTTGCTGTCTTTGATGACTCTACGGCATTGCGCTCGGAGTCGTTTGTATTCAATACAATTCGCCAACGTAGGATGGCGGCGAAAGGTGCGTAAAGCACGTCGTCGAGCACGGATAGCGTCCCTACAAGCCTCGTTCCACCAGGGGACGGAAACGCGACGTGAAGAAGAAGTAGTACGAGGAATGGAACGTTCGGCAGCATTGATAATAACAGCCGTGAGGTATTTGACCTGACTGTCACAACTGGGAAAATCGTGGTCCGGAAAGGTCGCCAGGGAGGAGTAAAGTCCCCAGTCAGCTTTCAGTATGTTCCAGCTCGAAGGACGTGGGGATGGGGTGTGGTGCAGGAGATGAACGACACAGGGGAAGTGGTCGCTCGAATAGGTGTCAGAAAGGACATACCACTCGAACCGAAGGGCAAGAGTGGTAGAACAGATCGAGAGGTCCAAGTGGGAGTAGGTATGAGTAGAGTCCGAGAGGAAAGTCGGGGCGCCGGTATTGAGGCAGACAAGATTGAGATGGTTGAAGACATCCGCCAAGAGTGAGCCTCTTTGACAGGGTGCAGGGGAGCCCCAAAGGGGATGATGGGCATTGAAGTCGCCAAACAATAAGAACGGCAGGGGAAGCTGAACGATCAGGTGCATCATGTCAGCCCGACTAACAGCAGATGACGGTGGAGTGTAGATGGTACAAACTGAAAAAGTAAAAGCAGAAAGAGTAATGCGGATAGCTATTGCTTGGAGTGGGGTGGTCAATGGGATGGGATGGTAATAGACATCGTCCCGAACGAGCAACATGACCCCACCATGAGCTGGGATACCGTCCACAGGGGTGAGGTCATACCGCTCCGAGGTATAGTGGGTAAAGGCAATACGGTCAGTCGGGCGCAACTTGGTTTCCTGGAGACCAAGGACGAGCGGACAGTGCAGGCAGAGGAGCAGTTGTAATTCCTCCCGATTAGATCGAATACCTCTTATGTTCCAATGAAACAACGCCATTGCCAGTCAAAAAGTTGGGGGAACGAGACGGGGGAAGAGCTGGTCACCGCGATGGCCGCGGAGGGCCAGTTTGTGAGGGAACAACGCTACAACCGACAGGAGGCGGATCCGGTTCCATCGACTCGTCGCCAGCTGCGGCCGCTGTCCCTGATTGTGTAGGAGGGACCGCATCATTTGCCGACGAAAGGCCGGCGGAGCGCCTGGCAGCAGAGCGTCCCGGCGAAACTGAGGACGGCCGGGAGCAGCGACTCACGGATGAAGCGTCAGACAAAACGCGCCGGGGTGGAGAGGGGGATAGAGACTTCTTCTTGGAGGCCTTCTTGGAAGGCCGAGGAGGCACAGGGATGGTGGGCTGGACACGAAGAAGGTCCTCACGCGCGGGGTCCGTTTTGGAACGCCGGACCTCGGAAGCTGGGGTCCGGAACGTTTCCCCGATGGACGCCTGAGAAGAGGATCGCTTCTCAGGTGGCGTGGGGGGGGGGGGGGGGGGAGGAGGAGGAGGAAGGGTGGCCCCTGGGGCAGAGGGGGTGGGGGCCACAGGGGAGGAGGATTTGGAAGGGAGGGATTTGGGAGGAGGAGGCAGAGCCCCCTGATGGGCGGAGGAGGCGGGGGGGGGGGGGGGGGGGGAGACAGGATAGGGGTGAGGATACCGCGGAAGGAGTGGACACAACTGAGGCAAACGAAGTGGTCAGTGACACGGGATGAAGGCGGTCATACTTCTTCCTGGCCTCAGAATAGGAGAGCCGATCCAAAGTTTTGATTTCTTGTATCTTCTTCTCCTTTTGATAGGCGGGGCAGTCTGAGGATCTAGGCGAGTGGACGCCAGGACAATTAATGCACCGAGGTGGTGGGGTGCATGTATGTTCCTCACGAAGAGGACGTCCACAATCGCCACAAAGGGGCTCAGCCTCACACCGGGACGACATGTGCCCAAAGCGCAAACACCTAAAACAGCACATAGGAGGCGGGACGTAAGGTCGCACGTCACACCAGTAGCACATCACCTTTACCTTCTCTGGGAGAACGTCCCCCTCGAAGGCGAGGATAAAGGCCCCGGTGTCGATGCGTCAGTCTTTGGGGCCGCGCTGGACTCGCCGGACGAAATGCACGCCGCGGCGCTCCAGGTTGGCCCTGAGCTCCTCATCAGATTGTAGCAGGAGGTCACGATGAAAGATAACCCCCTGCGTCCTATTTAGTGCCAGATGTGGGACAATGGATACTGGGATGTCCCCTAGGCGGTCGCACGCCTGGAGTGCCGCCGACTGTGTGGCAGAGGTGGTCTTGATAAGAACGGACCCTGATCGCATCTTGCTGAGAGCCTCGGTTTCCCCAAAGACGTCCTCAATGTGCTGAACAAAGAACATGGGCTTGGAGGTGGCGAACGTCCCCCCATCGGTTCGAGAACAGACCAAATAGCGGGGGAAGTACTTCGCCCCAAGCCGGCGGGCCTGTCCCTCCTCCCATGGAGTGGCCAAGGGGGAAAGGGCAGGAGAACCAGAACTAGAAACGGTACCTTTTCTTTTGAAAGACTCGGTCGCAGAGCGACCTGAGACGTGTTGACGTTTCATCTGCGAAACGTCCGCCCCGATACCACCCACTCCGACCAGGGGCTCTCCCCACGGGCGCCACCCAGCCGCAGCAAGGGCCACCTGGCAGGATGACCGTTGCCGGGAGTCCTGATGCCCCAAGGAGACGGGCATCTACTCCTTGGCCAACGTGGGGAGGGTGCAGCTCAGGTATCGGCAGTACGATCCCTGTGTTGTCAGGGGGCTACAACCTAGAGGGTACATGACGACCCCACCACAACGGGCTGGCTACCGTGCTGGATTTCTGGTGCCATGGAAAGTCCATCATGATCGCTGGTGCAGATGGAGATGCACTATGGGCGTAACTTGGACAACCCATCAGGCGTTTAGGCCCAATTTGAGGAATAGTGGGTACGGTTACAACGCCGGTGCAATGCTGAGTGCCAAGGTCTTAGTGCACTTAGGACCAGTGGTACACCATGTAAGGTGTCCTTCCCCAAAAGGCTCGTACTTCTGTAGAATTTTGATAAATGTAGGTCAAACCGCAAGGGGGACCATCACATAGAAGGCCGAAACGGTTGAAACTCCTTTTAGTCGCCTCTTACGACAGGCAGGAATACCTCGGGCCTATTCTTACCCCGGACCCGCAGGGGGGCGCTTGTGATGTGATCTACTGTTTCTATTTGTTGTTTACAAAGTCTGCATTTATCCGTTGTGGTATTGGGATCTTTAATAATATGCTTGCTGTAATACCTGGTGTTTATTGTTTGATCCTGTATTGCAATCATGAATCCTTCTGTCTCACTGTATATATTGCCTTTTCTTAGCCATGTGTTGGATGCGTCTTGATCGATGTGTGGCTGTGTTAGATGATACGGGTGCTTGCCATGAAGTGTTTTCTTTTTCCAATTTACTTTCTTCGTATCTGTTGATGTTATGTGATCTAAAGGGTTGTAGAAGTGGTTATGAAATTGCAGTGGTGTAGCCGATGTATTTATATGAGTGATTGCCTTGTGTATTTTGCTAGTTTCTGCTCGTTCTAGAAAGAATTTTCTTAAATTGTCTACCTGTCCATAATGTAGGTTTTTTATGTCGATAAATCCCCTTCCTCCTTCCTTTCTGCTTAATGTGAATCTTTCTGTTGCTGAATGTATGTGATGTATTCTATATTTGTGGCATTGTGATCGTGTAAGTGTATTGAGTGCTTCTAGGTCTCTGCTACTCCATTTCACTACTCCAAATGAGTAGGTCAATATTGGTATAGCATAAGTATTTATAGCTTTTGTCTTGTTTTTATTATTATTATTATTATTATTTATTTCTTGTCTCAGACGTTATGTCTGGTTAAAAATGGAAGGTGACGCGGACCTTGATCAAGCGTGACTTCCTTTTAACTGTACCGTATATGTTACATTGCATTTAATATAATATTATTGTTGTTGTGGTCTTCAGTCCTGAGACTGGTTTGATGCAGCTCTCCATGCTACTCTATCCTGTGCAAGCTTTTTCATCTCCCAGTACCTACTGCAACCTACATCCTTCTGAATCTGCTTAGTGTATTCATCTCTTGGACTCCCTCTACGATGTTTACCCTCCACGCTGCCCTCCAATACTAAATTGGTGATCCCTTGATGCCTCAGAACATGTCCTACCAGCCGATCCCTACTTCTGGTCAAGTTGTGCCACAAACTCTTCTCCCCAATCCTATTCAATACTTCCTCATTAGTTATGTGATCTACCAATCTAATCTTCAGCATTCTTCTGTAGCACCACATTTCGAAAGCTTCTATTCCCTTCTTGTCCAAACTATTTATCGTCCATGTTTCACTTCCATACATGGCTACACTCCATACGAATACTATCAGAAATGACTTCCTGACACTTAAATCAATACTGGATGTTAACAAATGTCTCCTATTCAGAAACGCTTTCCTTGCCATTGCCAGCCTACGTTTTATATCCTCTCTACTTTGACCATCATCAGTTATTTTGCTCCCCAAATAGCGAAACTCCTTTACTACTTTAAGTGCCTCACTTCCTAATCTCATTCCCTCAGCATCATCCGACTTAATTAGACTACATTCCATTATCCTTGTTTTGCTTTTCTTGATGTTCATCTCATATCCTCCTTTCAAGACACTGTCCATTCCATTCAACTGCTCTTCCAAGTCCTTTGTTGTCTCTGACAGAATTACAATGTCATCGGCGAACCTCAAAGTTTTTATTTCTTCTCCATGAATTTTAATACCTACTCCGAACTTTTCTTTTGTTTCCTTTACTGCTTGCTCAATATACAGATTGAACAACATCGGGGAGAGGCTACAACCCTGTCTCACTCCCTTCCCAACCACTGCTTCCCTTTCATGTCCCTCGACTCTTTTAACTGCCATCTGGTTTATGTACAAATTGTAAATAGCCTTTCGCTCCCTGTATTTTACCCCTGCCACCTTTAGAACTTGAAAGAGAGTATTCCAGTCAACATTGTCAAAAGCTTTCTCTAAGTCTACAAATGCTAGAAACGTAGGTTTGCCTTTCCTTAATCTTTCTTCTAAGGTAAGTCGTAAGGTCAGTATTGCCTCACGTGTTCCAGTGTTTCTACGGAATCCAAACTGATCTTCCCCGAGGTTGGCTTCTACTAGTTTCTCCATTCGTCTGTAAAGAATTCGTGTTAGTATTTTGCAGCTGTGACTTATTAAGCTGATAGTTCGGTAATTTTCACATCTGTCAACACCTGCTTTCTTTGGGATTGGAATTATTATATTCTTCTTGAAGTCTGAGGGTATTTCGCCTGTTTCATACATCTTGCTCACCAGATGGTAGAGTTTTGTCAGGACTGGCTCTCCCACGGCCGTCAGTAGTTCCAATGGAATATTGTCTACTCCGGGGGCCTTGTTTCGACTCAGGTCTTTCAGTGCTCTGTCAAACTCTTCACGCAGTATCATATCTCCCATTTCATCTTCATCTACATCCTCTTCCATTTCCATAATATTGCCCTCAAGTACATCGCCCTTGTATAGACCCTCTATATACTCCTTCCACCTTTCTGCTTTCCCTTCTTTGCTTACAACTGGGTTTCCATCTGAGCTCTTGATATTCATACAAGTCGTTCTCTTATCTCCAAAGGTCTCTTTAATTTTCCTATAGGCGGTATCTATCTTACCCCTAGTGAGATAGGCCTCTACATCCTTACATTTGTCCTCTAGCCATCCCTGCTTACCCATTTTGCACTTCCTGTCGATCTCATTTTTGAGACGTTTGTATTCCTTTTTGCCTGTTTCACTTACTGCATTTTTATATTTTCTCCTTTCATCGAGTAAATTCAATATTTCTTCTGTTACCCAAGGATTTCTACTAGCCCTCGTCTTTTTACCTACTTGATCCTCTGCTGCCTTCGCTACTTCATCCCTCAAAGCTACCCATTCTTCTTCTACTGTATTTATTTCCCCCATTCCTGTCAATTGCTCCCTTATGCTCTCCCTGAATCTCTGTACAACCTCTGGTTCTTTTAGTTTATCCAGGTCCCATCTCCTTAAATTCCCACCTTTTTGCAGTTTCTTCAGTTTTAATCTACAGGTCATAACCAATAGATTGTGGTCAGAGTCCACATCTGCCCCTGGAAATGTCTTACAATTTAAAACCTGGTTCCTAAATCTCTGTCTTACCATTATATAATCTATCTGATACCTTTTAGTATCTCCAGGGTTCTTCCATGTATACAACCTTCTTTCATGATTCTTAAACCAAGTGTTAGTTATGATTATGTTGTGCTCTGTGCAAAATTCTACCAGGCGGCTTCCTCTTTCATTTCTTAGCCCCAATCCATATTCACCTACTATGTTTCCTTCTCTCCCTTTTCCTACTGACGAATTCCAGTCACCCATGACTATTAAATTTTCATCTCCCTTCACAATCTGAATAATTTCTTTTATTTCATCATAAATTTCTTCAATTTCCTCGTCATCTGCAGAGCTAGTTGGCATATAAACTTGTACTACTGTAGTAGGTGTGGGCTTCGTATCTATCTATAATAATAATATTATCCCCCCCATGAACCATGGACCTTGCCATTGGTGGGGAGACTTGCGTGCCTCAGCGATACAGATAGCCGTACCATCGGTGCAACCACAACGGAGGGGTATCTGTTGAGAGGCCAGACAAACGTGTGGTTCCTGAAGAGGGGCAGCAGCCTTTTCAGTAGTTGCAAGGGCAACAGTCTGGATGATTGACTGATCTGGCCTTGTAACAATAACCAAAACGGCCTTGCTGTGCTGGTACTGCGAACGGCTGAAAGCAAGGGGAAACTACAGCCGTAATTTTTCCCGAGGGCATGCAGCTTTACTGTATGATTACATGATGATGGCGTCCTCTTGGGTAAAATATTCCGGAGGTAAAATAGTCCCCCATTCGGATCTCCGGGCGGGGACTACTCAAGAGGATGTCGTTATCAGGAGAAAGAAAACTGGCGTTCTACGGATTGGAGCATGGAATGTCAGATCCCTTAATCGGGCAGGTAGGTTAGAAAATTTAAAAAGGGAAATGGATAGGTTAAAGTTAGATATAGTGGGAATTGGTGAAGTTCGGTGGCAGGAGAACAAGACTTCTGGTCAGGTGACTACAGGGTTATAAACACAAAATCAAATAGGGGTAATGCAGGAGTAGGTTTAATAATGAATAAAAAAATAGGAGTGCGGGTAAGCTACTACAAACAGCATAGTGAACGCATTATATTATTATTATTATTATTATTATTATTATTATTATTATTATTATTATTATTATTATCTTTCCTTTCTCAGACCTTAGGTCTGGTTCGGAATGAAAGTGACGCGGACCTTGATCAAGCGTCACTTCGTTTTAACTGTACGGTATATGCTACATTGCGTTTAGGAACTTTCGGGTAATTGAACATGTATCAATAATTACGGATTTCTGAAGTTGTATATATATGTTTGGATGTAGCTGTATTGCATTGATGTACTGGTGGATATTGCGTGGTATGACTCCTGTAGTTGAAAGTATAATTGGTATAATGTCAACTTTATCCTGATGCCACATGTCCTTGACTTCCTCAGCCAGTTGGATGTATTTTTCAATTTTTTCTCCTGTTTTCTTCTGTATATTTGCTGTATTGGGTATAGATATTTCGATTAGTTGTGTTAATTTCTTCTTTTTATTGGTGAGTATGATGTCAGGTTTGTTATGTGGCGTTGTTTTATCTGTTATAATGGTTCTGTTCCAGTATAATTTGTATTCATCATTCTCCAGTACATTTTGTTGTGTATACTTGTATGTAGGAACGTGTTGTGTTAAAAGTTTATGTTGTAAGGCAAGCTGTTGATGTACTATTTTTGCGACGTTGTCATGTCTTCTGGGGTATTCTGTATTTGCTAGTATTGTACATCCGCTTGTGATGTGATCTACTGTTTCTATTTGTTGTTTACAAAGTCTGCATTTATCTGTTGTGGTATTGGGATCTTTAATAATATGCTTGCTGTAATATCTGGTGTTTATTGTTTGATCCTGTATTGCAATCATGAATCCTTCTGTCTCACTGTATATATTGCCTCTTTTTAGCCATGTGTTGGATGCGTCTTGATCGATGTGTGGCTGTGTTAGATGATACGGGTGCTTGCCATGTAGTGTTTTCTTTTTCCAATTTACTTTCTTTGTATCTGTTGATTTTATGTGATCTAAAGGGTTGTAGAGGTGGTTATGAAATTGTAGTGGTGTAGCCGATGTATTTATGTGGGTGATTGCTTTGTGTATTTTGCTAGTTTCTGCTCGTTCTAGAAAGAATTTTCTTAAATTGTCTACCTGTCCATAATGTAGGTTCTTTATGTCGATAAATCCCCTTCCTCCTTCCTTTCTGCTTAATGTGAATCTTTCTGTTGCTGAATGTATGTGATGTATTCTATATTTGTGGCATTGTGATCGTGTAAGTGTATTGAGTGCTTCTAGGTCTGTGTTACTCCATTTCACTACTCCAAATGAGTAGGTCAATATTGGTATAGCATAGGTATTTATAGCTTTTGTCTTGTTTCTTGCTGTCAATTCTGTTTTCAGTATTTTTGTTAGTCTTTGTCTATATTTTTCTTTTAGCTCTTCCTTAATATTTCTATCATCTATTCCTATTTTTTGTCTGTATCCTAGATATTTATAGGTATCTGTTTTTTCCATCGCTTCTATGCAGTCGCTGTGGTTATCCAATATGTAATCTTCTTGTTTAGTGTGTTTTCCCTTGACTATGCTATTTTTCTTACATTTGTCTGATCCAAAAGCCATATTTATATCATTGCTAAATACTTCTGTTATCTTTAGTAATTGGTTGAGTTGTTTATTTGTTGCTGCCAGTAGTTTTAGATCATCCATAGCAAATGTGTGATTTTGTGTGGGTATGTTCCAGTAATATTGTAACCATAATTTGTATTATTTAGCATGTTGGATAGTGGGTTCAGAGCAAGGCAGAACCAGAAAGGACTTAATGAATCTCCTTGGTATATTCCACGCTTAATCTGTATTGGCTGTGATGTGATATTATTTGAATTTGTTTGGATATTAAGTGTAGTTTTCCAGTTTTTCATTACTATGTTTAGGAACTGTATCAATTTAGGATCTACTTTATATATTTCCAATATTTGTAGTAACCACGAGTGGGGTACACTATCAAAAGCTTTTTGGTAATCGATGTATGCATAGTGTAGCGACCTTTGTTTAGTTTTAGCTTGATATGTCACCTCTGCATCTATTATCAGTTGCTCTTTACTTCCTCGTGCTCCTTTGCAACAGCCTTTTTGTTCTTCATTTATAATTTTGTTCTGTGTTGTATGTGTCACTAGTTTCTGTTTAATGACTGAAGTTAATATTTTGTATATTGTTGGTAGGCATGTTATGGGGCGATATTTAGCTGGGTTCGCTGTGTCTGCTTGATCTTTAGGTTTCAGATAAGTTATTCCATGTGTAAGTGTATCAGGGAATGTGTATGGGTCTGCAATGTAACTGTTAAATAATTTAGTTAGATGTGAATGTGTTGCGGTGAACTTCTTTAACCAGAAATTTGCTATTTTATCTTTTCCAGGGGCTTTCCAATTGTGAGTAGAATTAATTGCTTGGGTGACTTCATGTTGCAAAATTGTCACTTCAGGCATTTGTGGTATCATCTTGTATGTGTCTGTTTCTGCTTGTATCCACCGTGCATGCCTGTTATGTTGTACCGGGTTTGACCATATGTTGCTCCAGAAGTGTTCCATGTCTGTTATGTTTGGTGGATTGTTTATTTCAATGTGTGTGTTATCTATTGTCTGGTAAAATTTCTTTTGGTTTGTGTTGAATGTTTGGTTTTGTTTCCTTCTATTTTCACTTTTTTTGTACCTTCTGAGTCGTTTGGCGAATGCTTGTAATTTCTGCTTCTTTTCGTCTAATTGCTCTGTCGTTTCTTGTTGTGAGATTTTACCTAACCTTTTTCGTTTTTTTTCCGAGATTTCATTTCTTATAAATTGTGTTAGCTGTCCGATGTCTTTTCTCAGTTTTTCTATTTTGATCTGTAGCCTGTGTTGCCATGCTGGTTTTGTGGGTTTCTTCTGTGTGTTGGTTGGTTCTGATCTCTGCCTAGTGTGTATATTTAGTGTAGTGAGTGCTCCTATATATACCAGTAGTTGTAACTCTTCCATAGTTGTGTTTTCATTTATTTTGTTGTGTATGATTGTGTTGATAGTTTTTATTGTTGTTTCGACTTGTGGGTTATTTGGTGGTCTATGCAAGAATGGTCTAATGTCTGTATTTGTGTCTTTGTATTCTATATATGTTAGCTGAAATTTTTCTTCTATATCTAATATCTGTGTCACTTTGTGTTCTATTTGTGCTTGTTCTGGTGGCTGCCTTAAGATTTCGTTTTCCTCTGATTGTTTAATTGGTGCGTGTTGTTCTTTGTTTGTTTGCTCTGGGATGTTTGAGTCCATTACTGTATTTTCTTCTTCTTCTGATGGCACATTATTTTGTTCCAGTATTTGTTGTACTTGTTGTTTGATGTTATCTAATTCTGACTGGGGTATCCTGTTATTTTTTATTATTACACGGATCTGATCAGCTAGACGTTGTTCTGTTAAAAATTTTAATTCTGGGTATCTGGTAATAAATGTTGTGTATACTTGTGATCTGTATCCAGTTGTGTTGGTTCCTAGGTTTGTTGCTTGGTAATAACAGAACATGAGGTGTCGATTAACTTCATCTGACCATCTCATCCTCTGTCTTTGTTTTCCTTCTAGGGTGGTTGCAGGAAGCATATCCTGCAAAACACCTCTATTTGGATTTAAATCATTTTCCAGTTGGCTAGCAGTGTCGTTACCATTGTGGGCGGGCATAGGGTTCAAGCGTCATCCCCGACCATGACGGCGCTTGTCCGAGGCTTCATTAGTTCTGTCCTGAACCAACTAATCACACTAAAAGGGGGGTTAGCCCTATTAGTGGTTTGTTCTTTTCGTCGCCTTTTACGACTGGCAGAACATACCGGAGGCCTATTCTTTTCCCGGGCCTCCACGGGATTTTTTTTTTTTATTATTATTATTATTATTATTATTATTATTATTTCCTTCACTTTCTCAGACATTAAGTCCGGTTAAAAATGGAGTGACACGGACCTTGATCAAGCGCCACTTCGTTTTAACTGTACGGTATGTGTTATATTGCATTTAGAAACTTTCGGGTAATTGAACATGTATCAATAATTACGGATTTCTGTAGCTGTATATATATGTTTGGATGTAGCTGTATTGCATTGATGTACTGGTGGATATTGTGTTGTATGACTCCTGTAGTTGATAGTATAATTGGTATGATGTCAACTTTATCCTGATGCCACATGTCTTTGACTTCCTCAGCCAGTTGGATGTATTTTTCAATTTTTTCTCCTGTTTTCTTCTGTATATTTGCTGTATTGGGTATAGATATTTCGATTAGTTGTGTTAATTTCTTCTTTTTATTGGTGAGTATGATGTCAGGTTTGTTATGTGGCGTTGTTTTATCTGTTATAATGGTTCTGTTCCAGTATAATTTGTATTCATCATTCTCCAGTACATTTTGTGGTGTATACTTGTATGTAGGAACGTGTTGTTTTAAAAGTTTATGTTGTAAGGCAAGCTGTTGATGTACTATTTTTGCGACGTTGTCATGTCTTCTGGGGTATTCTGTATTTGCTAGTATTGTACATCCGCTTGTGATGTGATCTACTGTTTCTATTTGTTGTTTACAAAGTCTGCATTTATCTGTTGTGGTATTGGGATCTTTAATAATATGCTTGCTGTAATATCTGGTGTTTATTGTTTGATCCTGTATTGCAATCATGAATCCTTCTGTCTCACTGTATATATTGCCTCTTTTTAGCCATGTGTTGGATGCGTCTTGATCGATGTGTGGCTGTGTTAGATGATACGGGTGCTTGCCATGTAGTGTTTTCTTTTTCCAATTTACTTTCTTTGTATCTGTTGATGTTATGTGATCTAAAGGGTTGTAGAGGTGGTTATGAAATTGTAGTGGTGTAGCCGATGTATTTATGTGGGTGATTGCTTTGTGTATTTTGCTAGTTTCTGCTCGTTCTAGAAAGAATTTTCTTAAATTGTCTACCTGTCCATAATGTAGGTTTATTATTATTATTATTATTATTAAACAAAATAAAGAGGGAGGGAAACCATTTTAAACAAAATGACTATTGATGAAAGACTCAGTTTCTCATCCAGGAATCAGGGTTGAAATTCAGTATTATATCCATATTAATTCAGAAATCTGACAGCTTTTCATCAGCAGTATATACCATGGAAGCCTACATTCACAGACACAGACTTAATACTGGCTGGCATGATGACTGATCCTGATTAAAACTATGTTTAAGTAAGCTATAAAGTTTGGAATGCATCTCTCTAAGTAACACAATTTCCTACAAACTAGGATCCAGCTACATATAGTAAGGTACTAGTATCCAATGACAGATTGCGCCACTTACAAATAGTGAAATTTTTTAAGGCAAGTGTAGGTGAAGGGTGGGGGGGCAAAATTTTAATCAAATAGCAGATAGAGATTATATTTTTGAAAGAGCACATGAAAACAGAATCCAGTTCTGTGACCAATTTTTGCTTACTTGTTTAGTTCAGCTACAAAAACCTGAAAGACATCATAAAATAGCTCTTTCTCTCTCATAAAACCGGAGTGAATGTTCTGTGTTCACTTCTTATCAACTAATGCGTTTAAAGAGGTTCAGTGTCCAAAATACTCTTGTTTTTTTATCACTCAGGTGTGGTAAAACAGTTTATTTAACATAATACTCAATCCTTCTTTTGCGTCCTTGGACGTCCCCTTGGGCATTTTCCAGCAGACTGAGAATGGAGGACTCAGTATGGTAAAGAGCCATTAGCTCACAGGATGTGGCCAAACCACTGTAGCCTCTTGTGCACTAATATTTGGCAAATGCATGGTTTTCCAAGCAGCTGCTACAGGTCTTCTTCCTTCATTCCCATTTACCTTTCATTGTACTGTAGACAGGTCCACAGATCTTTTGAAGCACCTTCCTCTCGAAGGCACAGATACTTTCTTCAGTAGTTGCTGATGACACCCAGGTTTCACAACCATATAAAAGTACTGGCCATCCTAGTGTCATGTACAGCTGGATCTCATCCTTGTGGGAGTTCAGCTATGGCACAATTAAATTGCTCAGGCTAAAGAACATGTGATTACCATTTGTTATTTGTTGATGCTCTTCTTTGGTTGCTTCACTTTTCTTAGTCAGTATGGAACTTGAAAATAGATGTTATTTGAGGAATTTCTGAAGACTGAAGCTGTCATCATCTTTAGGTATATTCAATACTCTGTATTCTAACAAGGAAAAATCTAATTATGTACAGTTTACATCATTCCCTTCTCAGCAGTATAGCACTACTTACTGTCATCCAACAACTGGCTATCAGTGTTCCTCAGTTGTAAAGACCTGGAGACTTTCAAAGCAGACCGAAATTATCTGGCAAATAATTCAGCATGAACACATCAAAAACATGTTTGATCCAATGTAACAACATCTGGAAATTTCTACTCACACCTGCTTTACAAAACACTAATTTTGTGGTAGTAATTTGGTTATATCATTCTCGAAATTTAAGCACGAAGTTATCACCATTTCTAACATGTGCCATCATTTTTGTGGTTTCCTAGTTCTTTCTTCACTGTGTTGCATTCTTTAACTTTTACAACATTTTCTAAAATATCCCATACAATTAAATACAATTGTAGAAGCTTTGCCAACAAATTAACATACAAAGGGACACTACCCAACTGAAAAAAAAACTAGTTGTTACCTTTGCTGACACATTCTGCCATGTTCTAAATGCTTCGTAGGCTGAGTTAATTGCTTTTTCTGCATCACCAGTACTCATGTCAGGAACCTTTGCCACAACCGACTGATTGTACGGATTTACTACATCAAATGTAGTTCCAGATTTTGCTTCTGTCCACACGCCATTTACAAAAGCTTTCTCTTGTACTAAAGACAAATATCTGGCTGCCATGAATTGTTTGAAGATAAAAACCTGTAACAATTAAAAATGTATATCAATTTACTTGTATTCATTCCACATTTTACTGTGCTTATGAACACATTTAATATTTTCAGACAGTATCCTCCAGAATTTTTGTACATGCATGGAATCAGAGTTAAGTAACTATTATTAAATTTCTCCGCCATAGCCGGTCCCAAACCCGGTTCAGAAAGGAGGAGGGGTAGGAGTAACACCTAGTTAAAAAAAAGCCTTGGTTCACCTGGCACGGGTGATAGTACCTTGCGAGGGCGACTTGTCAGGGGTACGGTGAAGACCTCAACGGCAGCAAAGGTGGAGAAGATGGACTTCAGTACGGCGGAGCTGGCGGATGAGGCACCTTCTCTCTTTGGGTACAAAAAGAGAGTACAAGTAGCGACTGAACCCCAGAGGGGTGGCTACAGACAGCGTCTGACGTATGGTGAGCAGCTGACTTTAGGCTGGGCATCCGACTGTCTATGTCAAAAGTAACGGGGAACTACCACATTACATTCCCAATCAGTACATGGTATGTCTCTCAATGTGGAAGATTCCAGAGTTAAAACTTCCCCTCATTCGGATCTCCGGGAGGGGAACACATTGAGAGTAGACGCATTTGAAAGGAAGAAAGGGACAGCGAAGGGAGGAAAGATAAGGATTGGAACATGGAATGTGAGGACAATACTGCAAGCAGGAAACCTAGAGAACGCAAAACAGGAGATGAAAAGGAACAGATTAGATGTCCTCGGTTTGTGTGAAATGAGATGGGGAGAGAATGGAGGGATAGAAAGTGGAGATTATAAGCTCTTTTACTCAGGGGAAATCAAGAGTGGTGAAAACGGAGTAGGAATATTGATAGGGCAAAAGTTGAAAAATATAAGATAATGAAGGTACAATATATTGATGGAAGACTGATGATGATACGACTGAAGGGTAGTTCAAAAGATTTGGTATTAATACAGGTATATATGCCAACCAGCCAGCATATAGATGAGGAAGTGGAAGAATATTATGAGAAAATACAAGAACTCATCGAGAAAGAAAATAGCAATGCCTGCATTATCATCATGGGGGACTGGAATGCAGTGGTGGGTGAAGGAAGAGATGAAGATGCAGTAGGAAAATTTGGATCAGGAATAAGAAATGAGAGAGGTGAATGACTAATTAGTTTCTGTAAAGAAAATTCATTAGCAGTGGGTAACACATTATTTGAACACCACAAAAGGAGACGTTACACATGGATATCAAATTTGAATAGGGAAAGATATCAGTTGGACTACATCCTGATACAAAGGAGTTTTAGGAACTGTTAGAAGAATGCTAAAGCTTATCCAGGAGCGGATATAAATTCAGACCACAACCTAGTAATGGGAGAAATACAAGTGAAATTGAAAAAGTCTGGAGAAGCAACGCAAAGGAAAGACTAAACATAGAAAAACTCAAAGGGGGTAGGAAAGGCATCAGATTTGGTGGACAGATTTATGGAAAAATGGCAAATATGTACTGTCGATGAAAGTGTTAATGACAAATGGATAAAAATGAGGGAAGTACTCATGGACTCTGCCAAAGAAGTACTAGGAATTAGAGTATACCAAAGCACCAGGAAAGAATGGATAACAGAAAACATGTTGAAAAAGATGGAAGAGAAGAGAAAGTGGAAAAGTGTAGAAACTGAAGAAGGCAAAAAGAGGTACAGGAAACTGAATAATGAATTAAGAAGAGAAACTGAAGAAGCAAGAGAAAAATGGCTGAAACAGAAATGCGACGAAAGAGATAAAATGGAGAAAGGGGGAAAGTATGAAATGATATATAGACTGGCTAGTGAGATAATTTTTGAATGTAAAAGAAAGAGGAATAACATGGAAATAGAAAGAGCGGATGGTACTCTAGCAGAAAAACCACAAGAGGTTTTGAACAGACGGCAAGAATATAATGAATGTCTGTATAAGTGGGACAAATGCAAAGCGAAATTAAGGTTGAAGAGGAGAAATATGCGCCAGAAGATGGCAAGGTATTTACCATCTTGGAAGCAGAAGTAGAAGAGGCACTGAAGGAGATGAAGAATAAGAAGACATGTGGAATTGATGATTTGCCAGCAGAACTGTTGAAGAGTCTGAGAAACAAAGCAAGAAAAGAAATAGTCGACCTCTGTAACGAGATATATGACAAAGGGGAATGGCCTGAGGGCTTCCTTGCAACAGTTATGATAACAATAGACAAAAAGAGAAACACTAAAAAATGTGAAGAGCACTGGACCATCAGTCTAATTTCTCATGCAGCTGAAGTCCTGCAGAATGTGTTGAATAGAAGGTTATATGGCAAGCTGGACAGAGGGATTGCAGAGGAGCAGTTCAGATTTAGAAGAGGAAAAGGAACAAGAGATGCTATTGGCCTGTTAAGAACTATAGGGGGAAAATATATGGAAAAGGGTAGAGAAATCTTTGCTGTTTTTACAGATTTAGAAAAGGCTTTTGACAGAGTTCAGCTGAACAAGCTGATGGATATTTTGAATAGGAAAGGAGTAGATTGAACAGAGAGACAACTGATACAGAATCTATATTTACATCAGAAAGTAAGGATAAGGACTGGCAATGAAATGTCAGAAGGAAGCAGCATTGGACGAGGTGTTAGACAAAGTTGTTTAACATTGTTTAACGTATACCTTAAAGAGATTATTGCGAAAAGCTTAGTATAAGATTTGTTGACGACATGGTATAAGTGGCAGAAAGTGAGCGGACAGTGAATAGCATGCTGAAAGATCTAAATGAAGCTTGTGAGGAATATGGAATGCACATAAACACAGCAAAAACAAAGAGTATGGTCATCAGTACAAGATGCAGACTGTCCAATATTAAAATAGGACAATCTACCATTAGATAAGTAAGTGAATTTAAATATCTTGGAAGCACAATAACCGAAGACTTGAGATGTCACCAGGAGGTGAAAACTCTAATTGCCATAGTGACGGAGACTCTTATGTGGCAAATTAGATAAAGGACTAAGGAAATGGCTTCGCAAATGTTTTGTCTGGAGTGTGGCACTATATGGGGCAGGAACATGGACGCTCAGATGACATGATGAAAAAAGGTTAGAAGCATTTGAAATGTGGATGTGGAGGAGAAGGAGAGAATAAGCTGGCTCGAAAGAGTGAGTAATGAAAGAGTATTGGAAAGGGTTGGTGAGAGAAGACATCTCCTGAAGGTTGTAAGAGAAAGGAAAAAGAACTGTTTGGGACATTCATTGAGAAGGGAGTGCTTGCTAGCAGATGCTCTGGAAGGCTTGGTTTGTGGGAGAAGACAGAGGAAGAAGAAGATACAAGATGACAGACGACATAAAGGGAAGAGGAAATTATGCAGACCTCAAGTGGATGGCAGAAGACCGGACAGCCTGGAGAACTACCATGTGAAAACCTGCCTTTTGGCAGAACACTGATGATGATAAATTTCAAAAGCAATCAAGCAAATATTCACAGACAAAGCAAAAACAAAGGAAAAAATAATATATGGCTCTAGAGAGAGACTAGGTCATTCCAGCAATAAGAGCATTTACACACTCAGTCAAACTTACTGAATCTGGCCAGATATAAAATATAACAATCAGATGATACACCATCTGGACCCACACATTTGAATGGGAACAAAAATTTCACAGCAGTCATGATACGGTCTAAAATGAACCTCACAAACATTATGTACAGCTGAGGATAACAAATGATAATTTTTACACATCAGGAGCTGAAATCAATGTTCTTGTGTTCTCACTACTGGCAGGTGTAAGTGTTTGGAGTGCTTACACTAGTCTCAGAGAACACATTCGCTACAGCAAGGGGTCAGCCAGGTTGGTTTACACCTCATCAATGAGCCAGAGAGTGATACCTGGAAAGACATGGGTTTGCAGCTCTTGACTTGTTTTCAGAAAGGAGAGGAGTTTTTATGATTAA
This sequence comes from Schistocerca serialis cubense, assembly GCF_023864345.2. Lineage (NCBI taxonomy): Eukaryota > Metazoa > Arthropoda > Insecta > Orthoptera > Acrididae > Schistocerca > Schistocerca serialis. The sequence continues at coordinate 976,146,243 of NC_064640.1, read as the reverse complement.
ATTTTTTTTTGAGATGATATTGGGATCCATAACTATATACCCGAGAACAATATGATTGGTTGGTTGGTTTAAAAGAGAGAGGAAGGGACCAAACTACGAGGTCATTGGTCCCTTGTTCCTGATAAAATAATGCCACAAGTGTGAGAATAAAACGGACGAGACGTATAACACAAAACGGAAAGAAAGGAAAAGCCACAAGAACGTAGGGAAGGCAACAAACACTAAAAGGAACAAAAGAGGACAAGAAAACAAAAGAGAGACGCTAGAAACAGAAGAGAGTAAAACAAGAAAGCAAATTACAGCGGCTGGCCGACCACAAGAATAAAAAGGAGAAGCCAGCCACTCTGCAACACATTAAAACTTCCACCCTAAAAGCACTACAGTGGAGGACACAGAGGGACAAAGGATATGCACTAAAACCTACACAGAAGTGGAAAACAAATTCTCACGGATAAAACTTAAAATTAAAGCTGCTGCTGAGCCATTGTCGCCCAACACCAAAGGTATGGAGCTAGGAAAGTTAAAAGTCCACTGAAGAGCAGCTAAAAGTGGGCAGTCCAGCAAGAGGTGGACGACTGTCATTTGGGAGCCACAGCGACAAAGTGAGTCCTCGCGACAGAGTAGGTAACCATGCCTGAGCCACGTATGGCCAATGCGGAGCTGGCAGAGGACATCTGATTCCATGCGAAAGGACCGCATGGAAACCTTCCACACATTCGACATCTCCTTAATAACATGCAGCTTGTTGTGTGTACTGTCATGCCATTCCGTCTCCCAAAGCCTGAAAACCCTGCGGTGTAAGACAGAATGCAGGTCAGCTTTGGAGATGCCCAGAAGCAGGTTCTGTGTTGCCTGTTTGGCCAGCCTGTCGGCAAGTTCATTGCCTGGGATTCCGATGTGTCCCGAGGTCCACACACACCACTGAACAGATGGACCATCCCACAGCATAGATGGACTACCAGAGGATGGCGGGGGTGGCACTGGTCAATAACTTGTAGGCTGTTCAGGGAGTCAGTACACAGGAGAAATGACGTGCCAGGGCATGAGCGGATGTGATCAAGAGCACGAGATATGGCCGCCAGCTCTACAGTGAAAACACTGCAGCCATCTGGCAAGGAGTGCTGTTCAATATGTCCTCCATGAACACATGCAAAGCCTATGTGACCATCAGCCACCGAGCCATCGGTGTCATCCACGTCAGAAACCCGGAACATGCCAAGAATCAAGAGGAAGTGACAGCGGTGGGGTTAACGGAGTCCTTAGGGCCATGCAAAAGGACCAGACAAAGCTACAGCCGAAGTGTACACCACGGAGGCATATGTGAAGGGACCGCAGGTAGAGGTGGTAAAGGGAAGCACTCCAGTTAGGAAAGAAGGGATTGCACGCAAACCGCAATCGTTAGCCCTGATCTGGGCCGCCGATGCAGGAGATGGACCGCAGCAGGTGGGAAAAGGAGATGGTAATTCGGATGCTCAGGAGGACTATGGATGTGTGCAGTGTAACCGGCAAGCAGTTGTGCATGTCTGATCTGCAATGGAGGGACCCCAGCCTCCACCAGTACACTGGTTTCCTCACACATCCTAAAAGTTCCTGTCGCTAGTCAAACCTCGACCTCAGGGTCGAGTAAATGCAATGCTGAAGGCACTGCTGAACCATAAACCACACTTCCACTTAAGCTGACTAAGATGACGAAGCCACGTGAATCGAGCATCAATAACCAGTCCTAACAATCGATATGTCTCCACTACAGTGAATGGATCGTCATGAAGGTAAAGTTCTGGTTCCGGACGAATGGTACAACACGGACAGAAGTGCACGACACGTAACTTTGAGGCTGAAAACTGGAAGCCATGGGCTAGAGCCCTAGACTGCACCTTGAGGATGGCTCCCTGTATGCGCCGCTCAGCAACACCAGTACTAGAACAGCAGTATGAAATGCAGAAGTCGTCTGAATACAGGGGAGGTGAGACAAAGGGCCCGACAGCTGCTGCCAGACTGTTAATGGCCACTAAAAATAGAGGGACACTCAATACAGAGCACTGCGGGACTCCATTATCCTGGATATGGGTGGAACTATGGGAGACACCAACTTGGACACGGAAAGTACAGAGCGACAGGAAGTTTTGGATAAAATTCGGGAGCAGGCCCCGGAGCTCCCACTCATAGAATGTGGCAAAGTTATGATGTTGCCAGGTCGAGTCGTATACTTTACAGAAGTCAAAAAAGACAGCAACCAGGTGTTGGCATCTGGAAAAGGCTGTTCATATGGCAGACTCGAGGGACACAGGATTATTAGTGGTAGAGCGACACTGGCGGAAGCTGCCCAGAGTTGGAGCCAGTAGGCCACGTGGCTCCAGGACCCAATCCAACCACCGACACACCATACATTCCAGCAGCTTACAAAGAACGTTAGTGAGTCTGATAGCTATCCACATGAAGTGGGTTTTTACTGGATTCGGGCACTGGAATGGTGGTGCTCTCCTGCCGTTGCGATTGAAAGATTTCCTCGCACCACATCCGGTTGAAGATGACAAGGATATGTCGCTTGTAGTCAGATGAGAGATGTTTAATCATCTGCCTGTGGATCCGATCAGGCCCAGGAGCTGTGTCGGGGGCAATGTGCAAGGGCACTGAGGAGCTCCCACTCTGTAACTGAAGTGTTATAGGATTCACTATGGCATTTAGTGAATGACAGAACTTTCCCTTCCAGGTGCCATTTCAGAGTAGGAAAGGCTGGGGGTAATTCTCCGATGCAGAGTCTCGGTCAAAGTGCTCGGCAATAGCGTTTGCATCGGTAGATAACACACTATTTATGTTAACACCAGGAAAAACTGCTGGGGTCTGGTACCTGAAAAGACGTTTGATCTTTGCCCAGACTTGGGAAGGCCACATATGGCACCCAATGGTCAAGATGTATCTCTCCCAACACTCCTGCTTCCATCGTTTGATAAGTTGGCGAACGCGATCATGGAGCCACTTAAAGGTTACGAGGTGCTCCAGGGAAGGGTGTCGCTTATGCTGCTGTAGAGCTCACCGAAGCTCCTTAATTTCTTCAGTGACTTCCGGTTACCACCAAGGGACTGCCTTACACGGGGGAGGGGGGGGGGGGGCACCCTAAAGAGCGAGGGATCGTGTTTTCTGCCGCAGAAACAATTGTTGTTGCCACCTGCTCAACCATCACATCGATGTTACCATGAGGGGCAGATCAACGGTGAAAGCAGAGGTGGAAGTTTCCCAGTCCACCTTGTTTAAAACCCATATGGGTGGGCGTCCGTGGGCCTGATGCGAGGGCAGTGACAGGAAGATGGGGAAGTGGTCAGTACCACACACGTCATCATGTGCTCTCCAGTGGATAGATGGGAGAAGTCCTGGGCTGCAAATTGATAAATCAATGGCCGAGTAACTACCACGAGTCACACTGAAATGTGTGGCGTCCCCAGTATTTAAGAGACAGAGGTTGAATTGCGTCAGTAAAGTTTCGACTTCTCTGCCTCAGCCAGTAAGAACTGTGCCACCCCACAAGGGGTTATGGGCATTAAAGTCTCCCAGAAGTGGGAAGGGTTTAGGGAGTTGATCAATCAGTGCAGCCAATACATTCAGGGATACTGCACCAACTGGAAGAAGATATACATTGCTGACAGTTATTTCCTGCGTCATCCTTATTCTGACAGCCACAGCTTCAAGAGAGGTTTGAGGGGGCACAGGTTCACTATATACTGAATTCAGGACATAGACGCAAACTCCACCTTACACTCTATTATAGTTGCTATGGTTCTTGTATTATCCCTTATAGCTGAGGAGGGCACGGGTCCGCATTGCCGGGAACCAGGTTTCCTGGAGGGCAATGCAGATAGCGGGTGTAAAGCTTAACAGCTGCCGTAGCTCAGCCAAGCAGTGGAAAAAACCGCCGCAATTACACTGCAGGATGACATCATCGTGAGACTGGGAAGGCATGGAACATTCAATGAGGGAGTTAACGCCTCAGCGTCACCTGCTGCAACCAACTTATTGCCTCCGCAGTCTATATCCATTGTGTCTGAGGGTATGGTGAGCTCTAGGTCCTCAGCACATGCCAGAACCTCCACCCCATCCTCAGACGCAGAGCTTGTAGATAGCAGTTGTGTGGGTGCCATCGCAATTTCCTTGGTCTTAGGGGTCTTCTTTTTGGATTTCTCCCGCTGCTCCTTGGGTTTCCCTGCCTGGGAGGACTTCACTGGCTCAGTCTCCACGACTGAGGATGAGTTTGAAGCCCTACAGCCAGGTGCTTTTGATCTCTTCAGCCACTGGTGGGTGTATCTCTCCCACTAGCAGAAACCTGGGAAGGGAGTTACCCAAGGGACCCCTTCCTAGCGAGAGAAGCCGAATAAGACTTGTACTTCTCCGGCTTAGAAGTGGGGACAGATGTCCCCGACACCACCACCACCACCACCACCACCACCACCACCACCACCACCACCAAGGGGGCAGGTGTAGCCTTCTGGCTCTGGCGGAGGGGGGGGGGGGGGGGGGGAGGGGGGTGACTGGGGTTAGCGGAGCTGATGATGCCAGAACTGTTGTAGCTGTGGTTAAGACAATGTCATATGTACAGGATGCAGGCATTCAAATTTCCTCTTAGCCTCAGTGTAGGTCAGTCAGTCCAGGGTCTTGTACTCCACGATTTTCCTTTCTTTCTGGAGAATCCTGCAGTCTGGTGAGCAAGGAGAATGGTGCTCCCCCAGTTGACACAGATGGGTGGCAGGGCACATGGAGTATTGGGATGTGATGGGCATCCGCAATATTGACATGTGTCGGTCAAAGTACAGTGGGAAGACATATGGCCGAACTTCCAGCACTTAAAGCACCGCATCAGGGGAGGAATACAGGGCTTTACATCACACCAGTAGACCATCACCTTGACCTTGACCTTCTCGGGCAATGTATAACCCTCGAAGGCGAAGATGAAGGCACCGGTGGCAACCTGATTATCCCTTGGACCCCAATGGACACACTGGATGAAATGTACACCACGCCATTCTAAATTGGCGCGCAGCTAATTGTCAGACTGCAAAAGAAGGTTCCTATGAAATATGATACCCTGGACCATATTTAAGCTCTTATGGGGTGTGATGGTTACAGAAACCTCCCCCAGCTTGTCACAAGCGAGTAACATCCGTGACTGAGCAGAGGATGCTGTCTTGATCAAGAGTGACGCAGATCTCATTTTGGACAGTCCGTCCACCTCCCCAAACTTGTCCTCTAAATGCTCAACAAAACACTGAGGCTTCATTATCATGAAAAATTCCCCATCAGCTCTCTAACATACAAGGTATTGGGGAGAATAAGATCCGCTGCCATCCTTAGCCTGACGTTCCTCCCATGGTGTGGCCAGAGAGGGGAACGATTTGGGGTTGTACTCAATTGAGCTCGTGAACACTTAAAGACTGCTGGTGTGTCACCACCAGCAAGAGATGATCGACTACGCTTCATCGCGTGTCTCCGCCCTGATGCCACCCACTTCGACCAGGGGCCCTCCCTACGGGTGCCACCCAGCCCCAGCAAAGGCCACCTGGCAGGATGCCCATTGTCCTGAGTCCCGATGCCCCAGGGGGATGGGCACCTGCCCCTCCGTATACGTGGGGAGTTAATGGTGCAGGCATCAGCAGAGCGATCCCTGTGTTCTCAGAGGGCTACAACCAACAGGGTACCTGGCGGCCCCACCACAACGGACTAGCTACCAGGTTTTGTATCAGCTGCAAACTAGTCCATGGTTATTGTCAGCGCAGAAAGCGACACTGCGTAGTCCGTGTTGGAAAACGCAACCAGGAAGGTGTCCTCACCCAAAAGATGGAGAATGGGCGGGACTGCAATGCGACGACAAGAAAGTGGGCTAAAGCTCTCAATGCACGATGCACCACGTAACGCGATGTTCCCCATTGGCTCGCTCTTCGGGAAAATTTTGAAGAATGGAGGTCAAACCCTACATGGGACCATGAAAGGCTGAAACGTGTGGAACTCCTTTTAGTTGCCTCTTATGACAGGCAGGAATACCTCAGGACTATTCTAACCCCCGGACCCACAGGGGGAGGACAGCAGAGGTTCTGCAGTCTCAGCGTAAAGGCTCTCCACAGGGCTGGTGTAAAAAGCTCCAGACACTAAAGACAAACCATTGTGGTGGACAGAGCCAAGATGCCGAAGAATAGACGGCTGTGCAGAGGAGTAAACTATGCTTCCGTAGTCCAATTTCAGGTGCACTAAGGCACGATATAGGCGGAGGATGACCACTCTGTCCGCTCCCCAGGAGGTACCACTCGGAACACGGAGGGTGTCGAGTGATCGCAGACAGCATGCTGAAAGATATGAAATGTGGGAAGACCAGCAGAGTTTTCTATGTAGGGAAGGCAGATAAAACTCCCTACAACACCAAATATTTACACATTCAGTCGCACTGGGAGAAAATCGGAAGCCGGTTTCAATTCTCCATGGAGACATCCTTGAAGACATTGTTCAAGAATGCTGGTCCATTGAGAGCTGTAGTAGATTGTAAAATCGTTGACAAAGAAGGAGCGCAAGACATCGGGAAGGAGACAATCCATAATTGGATTTATGCGATGACAAACAGTACAACACTTAGCATGGAGCCCTGAGGCACATCGTTTCCTTGGAAGAAAGTAAATGAGAGAGTAGTGTTCACCCACACCTGCCATAATTTCACAAATGCAAAGGGGTAGCCGGCCTTGAAAGCCCCAAGAGAACAGTGTGTGGAGGATGCCTGTCCTCCAACAGGTACTGTATGCCCTCTCCAGATCGAAAAATATAGCTACCGTTCGGCATTTCAGGAAGAAATTTTTCACAATATAAGCGGAGAGAGCAACAAGATGGTCAACTGCAGAACGATGCTTTCGGAAACCACATTGGGCAGGTGTTAACAGGTTTCAGGACTCTAACCACCAGCCTAAACATCAATTTATCATATGCACCAAAATCTTACAGACACTACTTGTGAGATAGATTGAGCGATAGCTAGAGGGGAGATGTTTGTCCTTTCCAGGTTTTGGAACAGGAATGACGGTAGCTTCCTGCCATCTTCTGGGAAAGGTACTGTCAGTATAAATTTGATTATGAAGGCAAAGGAGGTAACGCAGACTACGGTATGATAAATGCAGCAACATTTGGACAATGATGCCATCTGGTCCTGGGGCGGAAGAGCGAGAGAAAAAGAGTGCATGTTGGAGTTCCCACATAGAAAAAACGCTATTATAGCTTTCGCGATTTTGAGGGGAGAAAGCAAGAAGTCATACTTCCGCTGTTCGTTTCTTTGGGAGAAAGGCTGGTGGATAGTTTGAAGAGCTCAAAATCTCAGCAAAGTGTTTCCCCAAAGAGTTAGAAATTGCAACTGGGTCCACTAACATATCTTGTGCGACAGTTAGCCCAGAGATCAGGGAGGAACTAGACGTGACAGATAACTGTCGAATTCGATTCCAAACTACAGATGAGGGAGTGAAAATGTTAAAGAAGCTGGTAAAGAAGTCCTAACTTGCCTTCTTGCTATGGTGGATGATGCAACGGCATCGCGTTTATAGCGGATACAGTTGGCCAACGTAGGATGGTGGTGGAAAACGCAAAGAGCACATCTCGTTCCACAAAGGAACTGGGGGGGGCACTGGGACAAAAGGGAGGTATGAGGTATTGAACGTTCTGCAGCTGTAAGAATAACTTTTGTAACATGAGTGGCCTGATTGTCGATGCTAGGAAATGGATGGTCATCAAATGTTGCTAGAGATGAGGAAAGTGTCTGATTGGCTTGGGAAAACTTCCAGTGGCTTGGGTGCATAGATGGCAGTTGTGGTTGTAATCGAAGGATACATGGAAAATGGTCACTCGAGTGTGTATCAGCAAGAGTGAGCCATTCAAAGTGCCGAGCTAGCTGAACAGTACCAACCAAAAGGTCCAAATAAGAGAAGGTTGACGTGGAGGCAGACAAAAATGTAGTTTGCCCAGTGTTGTGGCAAACACTTGGTGGAAGAGGTCAATCAATAGGGAGCCTCTTTGACAAGGACACGGAGATCCCCAAAGCAGGTGGTGGGCATTGTAGTCCCCAACCAGCAAATAGGAGGGTGGGACCTGTCCAAGGAGATGAAGGAAATCGGCTCTTGTCTTTGGTGTGGACGATGTAATGTATATAGTACAAAGATAGACGGTGTATCCAGAAAGGGAAAGACTTACAGCGACAGCTTGGAAGGAACTGTTTAAGGGGATTGGGTGATAATGGATAGTATCACGGAAAAGAAACACAATTCCCCTCTGTGCCAGAGTACCATCAACATAGGGGAGATCAAACCAGAGTGACTGGAAATGAGGGAAGACAAAGAGACCATGGGGGGACAGCTTTGTCTCCTGAAGACGATGAAGGAGTGAATTCCGCACATATATCAATGGATAATTGACATAGGGTGGACAGAAAAGGAAAAAAATCTCACCACAGTTGCCCTCAACTCAAGCCGGCGGCCAATGGCGTGAAATGGCATTCAACCAAAGGCAGAAGATCCTGATTCATAGGTTGTTCGGGGGGGGGGGGGGGGGGCAGCTCCTGCCGCCAGTGATTGGCTGGTTGATCGGCCGCCAGTGGTGCGTCTCGACAACACAGAAGACGCTGGGTGGCACTGTAGAAGACACACGCCCTGGCGGAGAAGGAGAGGAACTTTGTTTCTTATGAGCCTTCTTGGAAGCAGGACATTTAGATGAGGGAGGAGTCATTGGTTGTGAGGTCTAGGTACGTAAAAAATCTTCGCGAGACGGCTCTTTTTTGGAAGTCTGGGTGTCTGATTTTGGGGCCCTTGATTTAGCAAGAGCCAATGAAGGTTGAGCCTTAGAGTGAGCGGGTGACAGTGGGGATGTTGAACTGGCAATCTTTGGGCTGGCTGATCTGACGACTATAGTGTTGAAGGTGAGATCACACGTCTGTGTGGCTACCTCCTTAGTAGGTCGAGGAGAGGCAACGACAGTGCTATATTTACCCGCTGGGAGCACAGTGGGCTTTTTACTTGCAAATAACTTGTGAGCAGCAAAGGTAGACACCTTTTCCTTCACTCGGATTTCCTGTATAATTTGTTTCTCTTTAAAAGTAGGGCAATCTCTAGAGGAAGCAGTATGGTCACCCACGTAGTTGATGCAACGAGGGGATAGAGGTGGACAATCACCTTCATGGACATCCCTGCCACATGTAGTGCATTTGGCCATATTGGAACATGACTGGCTGGTGTGATTGAACTGCTGACACCAATAGCAACACGTGGGGTTGGGGACGTAAGGGCAAACTAAAATGATCTCATATCCCGTTTTAATGTTTGACAGAAGTTGAACCCTGTCAAACATCAAGAAGAGAGTGCAGGTTGGCACCAATTCCTTGTCAACATTTTTCATGACTATGTATGGCCATTATGCCCTGTTAAGAAAGGTCATTTTGAATGTCTTCGTTGGATAGTCAGTTGAGAGATCTTGTATAAACCACCCCGCATGATGAATTTAAAGTTCAGTACACTCCCACCCAGGCAGGGAAGATGTGTAACAGTGTAGTTCACAGCAATTTATGTGCCTGGAGGGCACTGTCTGTTTCTACTAACAAGGTGCCATTTCACGACCAGGAACGAGACTTTACAGGACCTGCAATTGCGTCGATGCCTTTCTGAATAATGAAAGGGTTGACTTTGTCAGCCCAAGAAACAACTAGGAACTTTGGCACTGATGGAAAAATTGTCCATGGCTGAGACTCATGTAGCTCTCCCTTGTGGGCTGAAGTTGAAGAAGTAGAAGAAACCATTGTGAAAGTATCTCCCATGATTACCGGCGTCTCCGATGGCCTGCTCCTTCCTAGTGGGGTCCCTCTCTGAGGGCACTCCTATCATAGGTGATTGTCCACACCTCAGGTCACACATCCCAAGAAACGAATGGAGAGTCAATTGGCACGTTGGGAATGTACCAGCTCAGGTAATCACCCCTCCCTGGGCCCGGTCTTTACCAGGGGGTACGCATGTGTTCTATACCCGGGGTGGGGAATTACACGTTACCCCATCACTGGCAACATATGGGAATGCATGGGTTGGCCTTCAGACAACCACAGGGAGGAAAGAAATAAAAAGGGAGGGACAAAGAAAAGGAAAGAAGAGAAGAATTCTCAAATGCCGCAATGGAGAAGAAGGTAAAGAGAAGACTCGAGGAAAAGAGAAGGACAAAGTGAGGATAGAAACTTTCCAGTATAGAGAGAAAGGAAGAGAAACCACATCTTACAGTCACAAGTTTGTCTCCAAATGTAGGCACAAAACATACTCCCAAAGAGAGGTGGAATGGGAAGGGAAGGGGGGAGGGAAGGATTGGGGACAGGGAGGGATGTGGAAAAGGAAGGTATGCAGCCGGGAAAGGAAAAAGAGCTGCACTAGCTCGGGATACCATGCTCACCACCCACATATCCACAAAAGAGTTGTGGACCCCCCTGGGGGAAGAAGTTCTGCTGTGAACACACTACATGATCCCGGCAATAAACGGTGTTCGAAGCCAGTAAGAAACGTGACAGCGAATCCCACATTATCGAATGTCTTAGAACCATCAGTGTGAAAGATGGTGGCACCCTGGAACTCTGCAATAATGGCACAGACAAGGCACTGGAAAACCATAGGGAGCGACAGAGACCTTAGGACCCTGCAATAGATTAGTCCTAATCCGTGGTCTAGGCACCATCAAAACCATCCAATGGGGCGAGGAGGGGGGGGGGGGGGGTTTATGGGAGGAAAGACACAGAGTGTAGTCCAGTGAATGGAGATGGAGATCATCCCGACAGAGGTAAGTGAGACGTCTGCCTTCCGCTAATCCCACCTGTGGGTGGGTGTTAGGAGGGAGGCATCCCTCACTGGCAAAGAGCACAGGTTACACAGAATGGTCAGGGAATTGGCGCATGGCAAACGCGTAATGAACAAGGAGTTGGCTCTGTTGGATGTGTAGAGGGGGAATCCCTGCTTCTGTGAGGAGACTATGAATAGGACTAGTGCTAAAGGCACCAACAGATAGATGCACCTCACAATGATGGACAGAGTTAAGGAGTTTCGAAGTGGAAGGAGCTGCTGAGCCACCAACCTGACTACCATAATCTAGTCTAGACACGACGAGAGCGTGGTAAACATGGAGGAGAATGGAATGCTCTGCACCCCAAGATTTGTGGGCCAGGAGGCAGAGAGCATTATGCTTCCACATGCATGTAGTCTTGATGTAGTGAATGTGGTGCACTCATGTCAGTTTGTTATCAAAAATAAGACCCAAGAAACGGGGCTGGGCTACAACATCAAGGAGCTGGTTGCCTAAATAAAGTTCTGGATCGGGGTGTACTGTGGGTCGACGACAAAAATGCGTAACCCACATTTTGGAGGGAGAAAACTGGAAGTCATGAGCAGCGGCCCACGCTGAGGACCATTGGATGGCGCCTTGTAGCTGGCGCTCAGCAGAGGCTACTAAGTGGGAGCTGCACCAGATGCAACAATCATCGATGTATAATGCCGGGGTAATCAGAGGCCCAACAGAGGTCAATAGCCCATTGATGGCAATGAGGAAGTGTGCGACACTTACCACAGAACCCTGTGGAATACCATTCTGCTGAATCTGAGGGACACTGAAAAAGTGCGAACTAGAACCCAGAAGATCTGGTGAGATAAAAACTCGCGGATAAAAATCTGAAGGGGATCACAGAAGCCCCAGTCATGGAGGGTAACTAAAATGTGATGGTGCCAAGCCATGTCTTACACCTTATGTAGGTCAAAGAAGACCATGACAAGGTGCCGGCGGTGAGTAAAAGCCTGTTAGATGGCCGATTCCGGTCAGAGTAAATGGTCAGTTCGAGATCGCCCTGCCCAGAAGCCACATTGATACAGGGACAAAAGGCCCCAAGATTCGACTACCTAACACAATCTGAAACTGACCATCTTTTAGAGCACTTTACAAAGTATACTGGTCAGGCTAAATGGGCAGTAGCTGCCTAGAGACATTGGATTTTTCCCAGGCTTAAGGACGCGGATAACTGTACTGTCTTACCATCGTTACAGAGAAGCACCCATGAGCCAAATGTCATTGAAGACCCCAAGGAGCTGCTGCTTCTGGGGAACGTCCAAGTGTTGGATCATCTGGTTGTGGATGAAATCCAGGCCTGGAGTTGTGTCTTGTCAAGAGCTAAGAGCCTGCATCAATTCCCATTCAGAGAAGAGTGCATTATAGGGGTCAACATGGTGCAGGATGAAACAGAGGCGGTTGTCTGTTCAACTCTGCGTTTCTGCCGGAGAACGTTAGTAGGTGAGGAAGAGGACGCCAATGCCATGGATCATCTGGTTGTGGATGAAATCCAGGCCTGGAGTTGTGTCTTGTCAAGAGCTAAGAGCCTGCATCAATTCCCATTCAGAGAAGAGTGCATTATAGGGGTCAACATGGTGCAGGATGAAACAGAGGCGGTTGTCTGTTCAACTCTGCGTTTCTGCCGGAGAACGTTAGTAGGTGAGGAAGAGGACGCCAATGCCATGGATCATCTGGTTGTGGATGAAATCCAGGCCTGGAGTTGTGTCTTGTCAAGAGCTAAGAGCCTGCATCAATTCCCATTCAGAGAAGAGTGCATTATAGGGGTCAACATGGTGCAGGATGAAACAGAGGCGGTTGTCTGTTCAACTCTGCGTTTCTGCCGGAGAACGTTAGTAGGTGAGGAAGAGGACGCCAATGCCATCGCAAAGTGTGTTGCGAGGTGTTCTGCGCAGACCAATGGATAAGTGCACAGAGCACCTTGGAGGTTCAGACCTCTGACAGTTGACTGTCGCTAGCGACCCAGGAGGCTATGGAGCTTGGACCAAACCTGCGATGAACAGGAAACCTAGCGCTCTCAGCATTTCTTTTTACTCCGCTTAACAATGTAACAAGCCTTAGCACAGAGACGCTTGAAAGTGAGGAGGTTAGTCTGATGGCTGTCGCTCGAATCGCTGCTCCGCCCGTCTACACTCCTGTACAGCGACTGCGACATCCTTGGTCCACCATGGTACCAGTTGATGACGAGGGGGGCCTGTGGATAGGGGGAGAGCAGTGCCAGCAGCATGAAGAATAGTGGCAGAAATGCCTTGCATGACTACATCAATGGAATTCGAGAGGGACATGTCAAAGTTCACAGTGGACATACAGAAAGGCCAATTGGCCCTGCGGAATGCCCAACTTGGGGTACCTGTCTGCGTGGCGGCAGCAGGGGGATGATAGAATCACCGGAAAGTGGTCACTGGTACAAAGGTCAGCATGGGATGACCAATGTAGGAAAACCAAAGGGGCAGGGGAGGAGATCGTGAGATCAATAGCAGAGAAGATGCCATGAGTGGCACTGAAGTGGGTATGGGAACCATAATTGAGGAGAGACAAATCAAGGTCCATTATAAGTTGGTCAATTATGGTACCCTTACCCGTTGAAGTGACACTCCCCCCATAGTTGATGGTGGGCATTTAAGTCCACAAGGAGGAGAAATGGGGGAGGGAGTTGCTGGATTAAGGTAGACAGTTAAAAATAAGGAAATGGCCTACCTGGAGGGAGGTAGACATTGCAAATGGTGATTGCCAGAGTCATTTGCACTCTAACCAATATTGCTTCCAAGTTGGTACAGAGGAGGATCCAGTCACTAATGACATCAGAGCGAATCAAAGTCCAGACCCACCAGATGCTACCCCGGGGCCAGCACGGTTCTGACAGAATGCCCGATAACCACAAAATGTTGGAGAGTTAACATCACAGAAATGCATTTCTTGAAGAACAAGACAGAACGCAGAATAGGAGAGGACAAGATGTTGCATTTCTGGTAGTTGACAATAGTATCTGTTGCAATTCCAATGGATGATCATCTCACGAGAGTCCAAGATAGACACAAAGCCGAAGAGGTGGTCATGCCACTCTGGCAGCAGTCGTCACCAACAAGAATGGGGGTGACATCCATAAATAAGATGTCAGACTCTGGTTGCGAGGGGGGAGATGGCACCTCTGGGGGCACTGGGGCACCTTGTCGTGGGATTTCTGTTTCCTCTTCTTCTCCTCTTTCTGAAGGAGGAGGACAGGGCACAGGGGGAGTACAGGCTTCCTTAAGATCTGGAACTGAAAGAGAGCGGGCAACCTTGGGGCACACAGATTGTTCACCTCGTGGCCGAGTGGTGGCAAGAGTCTTCTGGCCTGAGAGATGCTAGGGAGAGGGGTCACTGAAGAGAGTCCGATCACTGGCAGATGCTGAACAAGTGGGGGACTTCTTCGGCCAGGGAGGGGGAGCGGCTCCCTGACAGAAGGTCATGGGAACTGCTGGGGAGGGGGAGGGGAGAGAGGGACCGGACTGGGGTAAGGACGAGGGAGGAGGAGGAAATGAAGAAACAGAGGCAAAAGTTGAAGATAGTGGAGTCTCTCATTCTTTTGGCGAGCCTCAGCATAAAACAGGCGATCCAAGGACTTGTATTCTCGGATCTCCTTTTCTCTCTTGTAAGCCGTGCAATCTGGCGAGTGAGAGGAGTGGCGATCAGCACAACTGACACACAGGTGGGGGAACACAGGGGCTTCCCCCATGGAGTGGGTGGCCACAGTCACCACACAAAGGGTCCTCCATACAGCTGGAAGACATACACTTAAACACAAGCACCAAAAGCACCGCATAGGTGGAGGGACGTACGGCTTCACATAAAATCTGTAGCACATAACCTTGACCTCCTCTGGGAGGGTATCCCCCTCGGAAGCCAGAATGAAGGCACCAGTATCCGTGCTTTTGTCTTTGCGACCCTTCTGCACACGTCGAACAAAATGAATGCCCTGCCGCTCCAGATTAGCCAGGAGTTCCTCAACAGTTTGCAGGATGAGGTCCCTATGAACTATCACTCCCTGGACAATATTCAGAGACTGGTGAGGAGTAATAGGTACTGGGACATTGCCAAGACGATCACAGGCACCAAGAGCTGCGGATTGAGTGGCAAAAGAAGCTTTGATCAACAGGGAGCCCGACTACATCTTACTAAGAGACTCCACTCCACCAAACTTGTCCTTGGTATTTTCCACGAAAAACAATGACTTTGTGGCGGTGAATGTGTCCCCAACCATCTTAGTACAGACGAGGCAATGGGGAAAGGGTTTCCTCCCGAGATGGCGAGCCTGGCCCTTCTCCGATGGTGTAGCCATGGAAGGAAAGATTGCTAGGTCATACGAAGCAGCATTCAATGATCCTTCACCATTCGACGAAAAGGCCGTTTAAGGACAGTCAGATTTTTGCTGCTTGGTACACTTCACGTGCCAAGAATCCACACTGATACCATCCACTCTGACCAGGGGCTCTCCCCATGGGCACCACCCAGCTACAGAAAGGGCCATCTGGCACAGCAGCCGTTGCCAGGAGATGTGGTGCTCCAAGGAGATAAGCAACTACTCCTTGGCATACATGGGGAGGGAACAGCTCAGGTATCATTAATGTGATCCCTGTGTTGTCAGGGGGCTCAGCCACATGGGTACAAAACATCCCCACCACATGGACTGGCTACACGTACTGATGACATCACAGGATGGAAGGGAGGCTACAGCGGGGAAGGGAGAGAGGATGAGAGAGAAGGGAGGGGGAGAGGAAACCACAGTGTAGATGCTAGGGAGGGAGTTCTTCCCCAAATGGCTCACACTAAAAACAGGAAACTTTGAAGGGGAGGTCAAACCTCAAATGGGGACCTAAATGCCAGAAAGGACAGAAGAACATGCATAAGGAACAAAATTGTAACCAATACAGGAAACTGGGTGGACAGCTAGGTCGATGTAAATCGGTACACCAAGGAAGGGCAAGGAGGGGGCAAAGAGGAAGGAGCGAGGATAGGGAGGGAGCGCAGGGTGAAGGAAATGCAGCTAGGGAAGAAAGAATTGGCGCTATAGCTCGTGGCCCCATGTGCACCATACACAAACTTGCGAAGGAATCTTGAGCCCCCTGGGGAGAATTGTGGAGTGATGTCGCAGTTGTTAACAGTACGTAGCCCTGGCACATGAAGCCTAGCACGCTGGGGGAAGAGAAGGTAGCAGCATTACAAACAAGCCCAACCAGGCTGACATGGGCAAACAACACAGTTGTAGGCAGCAGGAACAGTGAACGCCACTTCCTTTGTGTTTTGTATAACATGAGTGGGTGGCCTGCAAGGGGTTGGCCTCTTGCCATAGATACAATGAAAAAGGTCACATAGCAGCAGTCTATTGACAGCTGCCCCCCTTTCCCCCAAGGTGTCATTGCAGGATTTAATAGACTTTGATATTCACCATTTTCTGCAGGCCAGAACAAACATTTCAATGAAGTGTTTGTAATGGATAAGCCATTAATCCTACAAGTTGGCACAGGGGCCACTGTGTCCCTACTCTACTCAACAGATGTACGCCAAGCTAGGAACCCCACCATTTGCACACATCAGGTGTCAATTGGTAAGCTATAACAAACTGCAGATTCCTACTCACTACCAATTCACGGTCAACACAGTTTACAAGGCAGTTGTCAATCCCATTACATACCTGATGGTTAACAATGCAAGTACTGAAGAAATGTTTGGGTTAGATGCCTTTACTACTTTTTAATGTTCTAATTGTGGATGCAGTGCATCTGGTATCAGACCAACACCTTATCATGAATTGGATTCCTCGAGTTCTGATTTTGCACATCTTTTGGCCCCGGGATTAGGTTGTGCAAACAATTTCATGGCACACATCATCCTCAAACCCTCTGCCTGCCCAAACTTTGTTTTGAAGTAGCCAGTGCCAGGAGCTTTATGCAACCAGGTTCAGATGGAGCTCAACAGCTTAATGTCATTGGAAGAGATTAGGCAAATTTCCTCAAGTGAATGGAATATGCCCTCAGTGATCGTGAAGAAGCTGCCTGATCAGCTTCAGCTTTGTGGCACCTTCAAGGTCACTATTAATGCACACCTTGCCCAGGGGAGTTGCTCACAAAGTTGGCTGCGTGGTCAATTCTTTTCGAAAATCAACTTGTCCAAAGTCTACATTCAGATTCTGTTGGATTGATTGGTTGGATTAAAAGAGGGGGGAAGGGACCAAACTACGAGGTCATCAGTTCCTCGTTTCGAATAAAACAAACGAGACTGACAACACAAAATGGAATGAAAGGAAAAATCACAAGAACGAAGAAGGGCAACAAACGTGTAAATGGACAAAAGAGGGACAATAAAACAACAGAAATGCAAAAAACAGGAGGAAAAGAGTGAAACAACATTGCAGATGACCATGGCTGACTGACCATGAATAAAAAGGAGAAGCCAGCCACTCTGCAACACATTAAAACCCCCAAAAGCACTAGGGTGGAGGACACAGAGGCACAAAGGACATGTGCAAAAACTTAGGCTAGATCAAATGATAAACCACTCCCCACCCCTCACGAATAAAACGTAAAACTAAATCAGCCAATGAGGTGTTGTCAGATAAAATTAGCAGTATGATTCAGTCGCTGGGCAGTCAAAGTGGGACAGTGCACCAGAAGATGGGCCACTGTCAACCAGGTGCTGCACTAACACTGAGGCGGGTCTTCACGGTGCAGGAGGTAACCATGGGTCACCCAAGCATGACCGATGCGGAGCTGGCAGAGGACAACTGATTCCCAGTGAGAGGCCTGCATGGAAAATTTGCGCACCTTTGTAGTCTCCTTAATGACACACGGTTTGTTGTGTGTACTGCTATGCCATTCCCTCTCCCAAAGCTGAAAAACCCTGCGGCACAAGTCAAAATGCAGGTCAGGTTCAGAGATGCCCATCTCCCGAAGCGGTTTCTGCGTCGCCTGTTTGGCCAGCCTGTCGGCAAGTTCGTTGGCAGGGATTCCGTCATGTCCTGGGGTCCACACAAACACCACGGAATGGCGGA
The DNA here is from genome assembly GCF_023864345.2 of Schistocerca serialis cubense. NCBI lineage: Eukaryota > Metazoa > Arthropoda > Insecta > Orthoptera > Acrididae > Schistocerca > Schistocerca serialis. Next base: position 976,128,353 of record NC_064640.1, on the reverse strand, counting down.
ACTGTTCCAGGGCATAGATGGACTCCTGAATGGATGCTACCAGAGGCTGGCGAGGGTAGCACTGGTCGATATCTTGTAGGCTGCTCAATGAGTCAGTACACTCGCCAGGGCAAGAGCGGATGTACTCAACAGCACGACATATGCCCGCCAGCTCTGCAGTGAAAACACTGCAGCCAACTGGCAAGGAGTGCTACTCAACATGTCCTACATGAACATGTGCGAAGTCTACATGACCATCAGCCATTGAGCTGTCGGTGTAAACCACTTCAGAGGCCCTGAAGACGTCAAGAATCGAGAGGAAGTGACAGGGGAGAGCAGTGGGGTTAATGGAGTACTTAGGGCCATGCAAAAGGTCCAGACGAAGCAGCAGCAGCCAAAGTGTACACCATGGAGGCATACGTGAACGGACTGCAAGTAGAGGTGGTAAAGGGAAGGACTCCAGTTCGGAGAGAAAGGACCGCACATGAACCGCAATCGTCAGCTACAATCTGGGCCGCCAATGCGGGAGATGGACTGCTGGAGGCGGGAAAAGGAGACGGTAATTCGGATGCTCAGGGGAACTATGAATGTGTGCTGCGTAACTGGCGAGGAGTTGCACACGTCTGATCTGCAGTGGAGGGACACCAGCCTCCACCAGTACGCTGGTCACTGGACTCATGCTAAAAGCTCCTGTAGCTAATCGAACGCCACAGTGGTTCACAGGGTTGAGTAAATTCAATGCTGAAGGCACTGCCGAACCATAAACCACACTCCCATAGTCAATTCGGGATTGGACAAGGGCTCTGTAGAGCTGCAGCAGCGTACAGCGATCTGCACCCTAATTTGTGTTGCCCAAGCAACTGAGGGCATTGAGGTGCTGCCAGCACTTCCACTTAAGCTGACGAAGATGAGGGACCCAAGTCAATCAAGCGTCGAAAACCAGTCCTAGGATTTGATATGTCTCCACTACAATGAGTGGATTGTCATTAGGATAAGGTGTGGGTTCTGGATGAACGGTACCACGCGGACAGAAGTGCACGACAGACGACTTTGCGGCTGGAAACTGGAACCCATGACAGCACCTTGTGGATGGCTCAATAGTACTAGAGCAGCAGTACGAAATGCAGAAGTCGTCTGCATACAGAAAAGGTGAGACGGAATGCCGACAACTGCTGCTAGACCGTTAATGGCCATTAATACACCCTCAATACAGAGCCCTGCGGGACTCCAGTCTCCTGGATATGGATGGAACTATGGGAGTCACCAACTTGGACACGGAAAGTACAGAGCGACAGGAAGTTTTGGACAAAAATCAGGAGTGGTCCCCGGAAACCCCACTCATACAACATGGCAAGAATATGACGTCAGCAAGTCGTGTCGTATACTTTACATAAGTCAAAAAAAGACAGTAATCAGGTGTTGCCGTCTGGAAAAGGCTGTTCGGATGGCAGACTCTGACACAAGATTATCAGTGGTAGAGCAACCAGATTTGGAGCCAGTAGGCCACGTGACTCCAGGACCCAACCTAACTGCCGACATACCATACGTTCCAGCAGCTTACAAGGAATGTTGGTGAGGCTGATGGGCCGAAAGCTATCCACATCAAGCAGGTTTTTACTGGGTTTGAGCACCGGAATGGTGGTGCTCTCCTGCCGCTGCGACTGAAAGACGCCTTCGCACCAGATCCGGATGAAGATGACGAGAAGATGTCGCTTGTATTCAGATGGCTGTGGATGCAATCAGGCCCAGGAGCTGTGTTGGGGCAATGTGCAAGGGCAATGAGGGGCTCCCACACTGTAAATGGGGCGTTATAGGATTCACTATGGCGTGTAGTGAATGAGAGGATGTTCCCTTCCAGCCGCTGTTTGAGTGTGCAAAAGGCAGGGGGGTAATTCTCTGATGCAGAGGCTCGAGCAAAGTGTTCGGCAATCGCATTTGCGTCGGTACATAACTCGCCATTTATGGTAACACCGGGGACAGCTTTTGGGGCCTGGTAACCGAAAAGACGTTTGATCTTTGCCCAGACTTGGGAAGGTAACATGTGGCACCCAATGGTTGAGACGTATCACTCCCAACACTCCTTCTTCCGTTGTTTGATAAGGTAGCGAACACAGGCACGGAGCCGTTTAAAGGCTATGAGGTGCTCCAGGGAAGGGTGCCACTTATGCCGCTGTAGAGCTCGCAAACACTCCTTAATTGCTTCAGCGACTTCCAGCTACCACCAAGGGACTGCCTTACGCCTCAGGCACCTAAAGAGTGAGGCATCATGTTTTCTGTCGCAGAAACAATTGTGCTAGTCACCTGCTCAACCATCACATCTATGTTACCATGTGGGGAGATTCAACGGTGACAGCAGAGGTGAAAGTTTCCCAGTCTGTCTTGTTTAAAACCCATATGGGCAGGCATCCGTGGGCCTGATGCCGGTGTAGTAACAGGAAGATGGGGAAATGGTCACCCCCACACGTGTCGTCATGTGTTCTAGAATGGATACATGGGAGAAGGCCAGGACTGCAAACTGAGAGATCAATGGTTGAATACGTGCCATGTGCCACACCAAAATTTGTGGGGTACCTGTATTTAAGAGGCAGAGGTCAAGATGTGACAGTAAATTTTTGGCATCTATGCCTCAGCCAGTAAGCACAATGCCACCCCACTAGGGGTTATGGGCATTAAAATCTCCCAGAAGTAGGAAAGGTTTAGGGGGTTGACCAATCAGTACAGCCAATGCATTGAGGGGTACTGTACCATCTGGATGAAGATATACATTGCAGACAGTTATTTACTGCGTTGTCCTTGTCCGGATAGCCACTGCTTCAAGAGGCGTTTGAAGGGGGCACAGGTTCACTGCATACTGAGTTGAGGACATAGATGCAAACTCTCGATTATAGCTGCTACAGTTCCTGTACTACCCCTTGTAACCGCAGAGCGCAGGGTTCCACATTGCCGGGAACCAGGTTTCCTGGAGGGCAATGCAGAAAGCATGTGTAAAGCTTAACAGTTGCTGTAGGTAGGCCAGGCGGTGGAAAAACTGCCGCAATTCCGCTGGAGCTGACGTGATTGAGGCTGGGAAGGCATAGAACACTGAATGAGGCAGTTTATGCCTCCATCACCTGCTGCCACTGATTTATTTCCTGAGCAGTCTGTATCCATGGTGTCTGTGGGTCTGGGGACATCTAGGTCCTCAGCAGATGCCAGAATCTCCACCTCATCCTCAGAAGCAGAGCTGGTAGGTAGCGGTGGTGTGGGTGCCACCGCAAGTACCTTGGGCTTGAGGGTCTCCTTTTAGGATTTCTCTCACTGCTCCTTGGGTTTCTCTGGCTGGGAGAGCTTGACTGATTCAGTCTGCAGGAGTGAGGATGATCGTGAAGCCCTATGACCAGCTACTTTTAGGCACTTCAGACACTGGTTGGAGTCATCTTTCCCACTAGCAGAAAGCTGGGAAGGGAGTGACCCAAGGGATCCCTTCCTAGCCAGAGGTGCCGAAGACGACTTACGCTTCTCTGGCTTTGAAGTGAAGACTAGTGTCCCTGATGGTAGGTGGTGTGGGAACAACAAGGAGAGAAGTGCCCCCACCATCAAGGGGGCAGGTGTAGACTTCCAGTTCGGAGAGCTGACCAGAATTCGCCTAACGGATGGGGCTTCAATTGTTCTCGTAGAGTCGTCAGAAGAGGTGGTCATAGTCACAGGATATAGATGCTCAAATTTCCTCTTAGTCTCAGTGTAGGTCATTCAGCCCAGGGTCTTTTATTCCATGATTTTTCTTTCGCACTGTAAAATGCTGCAGTCTGTGTCAACTGCGGAGAGCATCATTCCCCTTGCTCACCAGATGGGAGGCAGTGCACGTAGAGTATTGGGATGTGATGGATGACCATAATCTCGACATGTGATGCTCGAAGTACAGCAGGAAGACATATCGCCCAACTTCCGGCACTTAAAGCACCACATGAGGGGGAGGGATATATGGCTTTACATCACAGAGGTAGACCATCAACTTGACCTTCTCTGGCAATGTACCATCCTCGAAGGCCAAGATGAAGGCACCGGTAGCAACGTGATTATCCCTCGGTCCCCGATAAATGCGCCGGACAAAATTAATGCCTAGTCGCTCTAAATTGGCGCGTATTTTGTTGTCAGACTGCAAAAGAAAGTCCCTGTGGAATATAATACCCTAGACAATATTAAAATTCTTATGGGGCGTGATTGTAATGGAAACACCCCCAGCTTGTCTCAAGTGAGTAATGCCCATGACTGGGCAGAGGATGCAGTTTTTATAAAAAAAAAACACCCTGAAGCTTCATCGTCGTGAAAGATTCCCCATCAGCTCTCGAACATACAAGGTACTGAGGTGCATAAGATCCGCTGCCATCCTTAGCCAGATGTTCCTCCCATGGTGTGGGAGGGTAACGATTGGGGTCGTCGTCGTCCTGTGCGTTGAATTGAGCTCATGAACGCTTAGAGACTGCTGGTGTGTGATCACCAGCAAGTGATGACGTGTCACGCTTCATCGCGCGTCATCCACCCTGATGCCACCCACTCCGATCAGGGGCCCTCCCCACGGGCGCCAGCCAGCCGCAGAATGGCCATTGCCGAGAGTCCCGATGCCCCAGGGTGACAGGCATCTACTCCTTGGCATACGTGGGGAGTCAACGGCGCAGGCATCAGCAGATCGATCCCTGTGTTGTCAGGGGGCTACAATCAACAGTGTACAAGGCGGCCCCACCACAATTGACTGGCTACTGTGCTGGATATCAGGTGTGAACAAGTCCATGGTCATCGTCGGCGCAGAAAGTGACACTGTGTAGTGCATGGTGGAAAACACACCCAGAAATGTATCCTCACCCAAGAGATGGAGAATGAGTGGGACTGCAATGCGATGACAAGAAAGCAGGCTACAGATATCAAGGCACAATGGATACGATGCACCATGTAAGGTGTCCTTGGCCTATTGGCTCGCTCTTCGAAATAATTTTGAAGAATGGAGGTCAAGCCCTACAGGGGACCATCATGTAAAGGCCGAAACATGTGAGACTCCTTTTAGTAGCCTCTTTCGATAGGCAGGAATACCTCGGGCTTATTCTTACCCCCCCCCCCCCCGGACCCGCAGGGGAGGGGATTCTGTTGGATGAGGCATCAAAACAGTTGCTTGTGGTTAATGTGCCTTTTTGCCTCTGTCAATGGCCAATGTTTCGGGTCATTAGTGTGCCAGGCGTCTTTCAAAGCATTTTAGAACAGGTTACAATGGCTGTCCCTCATTGCATTAACTATCTTGATGATGATATTGTGACAGTTGCTACCATGGAGGATTACCTATGTAACCTCTGTGTTTTATTTCATGTTCTATAGGCCACAGGCCTCAAATGAAATCTCATGAAGTCTCAGTTTTTCAGCCTCGCATTGTCTGCGTCATGAAATTTCATCGTAAGGCGTGCGTCTGATGGAACAACATGTCACTATTGTTATGGCTTTACCCCATCTGTCTAATCTACAAGACCTAGAGGCATTCCTCAGTAAAGTGGCATACTATCACAATTTTATTCCTATAGTGGCTACTCATGCCCAGCCCTTGCAGCTATTCTGAAACGTGCTCCTTCTGTTTGGTCTGCACCTTCGTGAGAGTGCTTTTGTGCAACTTATGGATAGTCTTTGCTCTGTGCTATGTCTTGCCACATTTCAATCCAGCAAATATTTTGTCCCGGCCACAGATGCATCCTAGTATGTGTGGGGGTGGTCCTGACCCATTGCCATTTGGATGGCTCCTAACAGCCTATTGCCTTTGCAACATTATTTTCATGTGGAAAAAAGTTCTTGCTAGTGTCTATGCCTTCAAAAAAATTCATGTGTTCTTGTATGGTGTAAAATTTCATTTAATTACTGACCATAAGCCCTTGGTTTTCCTGTTTAGCCTGTCTGCATCTTTACCAGATAAAGCAGGTCATCGTCTACAGCAGGGGTTCCCAACAAAATTTTCTCGAGCCGTTGCCATGTTTTCACATTTCACATCTAAGATTGACTCATGGCACACTACCAGAACCAGTTGTGCCCCTTTCTTCGCCAGTGGAGGATGGGGGGAAGTTGGCCTAATCATACCCGCCTACCTGGCGGTTGGGGTTTTGTCAGCACCGATGGTGGGTTTGCTTCCTGTAGCAGGTGTTAATGCCTCCCACTGTGCTGAGCAGGTGCTGCCATCAGCATAGATAGATGCTGTGACTCCATCTCTCTAATCCATCACCATCACTGCCCATTGCAGGTCCCTCACCGTGGACTGTGACATCCCAATGGCACCCGCCCCGTGTTGTCAGTCCTATCCACTGGTCACTCTGGAGTCTAGGGGTGTGCCTTACTCCAACTCACTTTCATTTGTATGTGTCAGTTTGGTTGGATCGGGAACTTCACGTGCCTTTGGCTGCTGCCCCTGGTTCCCAACAATGAGCACAAAATGGTGATGGCTAAAATGACAATGCCTAGTACGCAACCTAAATAAAATGATCTTGGGCCGAGAGGGGGTCTGCCCAGCCACTGGGAGAGGTTTAATTCCCCAGAGCTTGTTCCTATAAAGGGAAGACCAGTGGTGATGCCGAAGTCACTCCACTTGCTGACAGATGGCAACACGGAGATCACCGGAAGGAATGGAAGAACTAGTGGGCCGAGGTAAAAGGACTGCAGCCTCGGCAGCAGCGTCAGTTGGCCTCTGTCTCTGGCATGATGTACACTTAACGTATGCAAATATTTTATCCTATGACTCCTCTCATAATTTTATGCTGGTGAGAGCCTCTACCTGGGGGCATTTACCAGTGAGCATTCATTCTGAAGTACGCTAAATGTAATATCTAATGCCATGGCTTGGGCTAATTCCCGTTTTTGTCAATTTTAGATATGACAACAGCCACTTGGCTTCAGCTATTCTAATGCACTAATCATGTGATTTAACAAGGCCCACTCCTTATGAAGAAGATATTTCTAAATATATCAAAATCAAGGTAAAGGGCTAATAAACCTCTTTTTGTAACTGGTTGGCTGATTATTTCTACCTCTTCAGCATCAGCAGCCTCATTTCCCCTCAGACCGACGTGGTTACGAACCCACATAAGCATCACAGTGGCTCCCCCAAAAGTGAGCAAATGGAAGCTTTTTTGGACCTGTTCCACTAAAGGATGGACTGTGTACAACACACAGAGTCTGTGAAGGGCACTGAGAGAATCACTGCATATGACAATTGAAAAGCCTGTGTAGCCGGATGTACTGTGTGGCCTGGAACAGGGTGAAGAGTTCTGCTGTAAATACAGAGCAGTGTTACAGAAGCTGATGCCGAAAATCGTCAGTGCCAATGACGAAGGCACACCTGACACCATGGTCAGTCCAAGAGACCTCTGTGTACATAAAGGTACTATCACTAAGTTCTGTGCAAAGGTCGCGAACTTGCAGCAATAATCGAATCCGGAGTAGTTTCCTCAGGAAGCCAATGAAAGTCTAGAGTGAACACGGGCTGCCACATGAAGCCAACGTGCTGAAGGGTTCACACCCATTGTGGAAGTGGCAGGTAGCGTGAAGTTAAGCTGCCGGAGCAGTAGCCGAAAGTGAACTCCAGGAGGTAACCGAGAATAAGGATGCACCCCATACTGGTAGTCAAAGAAATCTATTTTGAAAACTATTTATTTTATCACAGGCACTCCAAACTCTTTACTCTTGTTTATTTATGTCCATCCATTTGTCTTCAACTGCCCTAAATATAAAAACCTCATTAACTGGTTCAATGACTTTACTTATTGTTTGTAATACTTTTCCAAAATGTTGATTATACATAAATTTTGTGGCAATTATAATTGATATTCAAGCCTATTTTCAAAGTTGCTATACTAAGTTCTTCCATTTGTTGTGAAGTTTGTTGACACTAGGGACAAACAATACACTGTCATCAGCAAAAGCAAGGCAGTTCAGATGTTTTACCTTAAATCCTCTCATTTTCAGTAAGGTAATCGAAATTTCCGCTATGGTGCTTGGAATCATTTTGATGATATGGAACGTCCTTGTCTCAATCTTCTTTCTATCCTAAATTTTCTACTATCTTCATGAAGTCTAATGCCAACTGTAGTATTGGCACTTACATTACTCAGTAAACGAATACAGATCAAGCCAATTTGTTGTTTCTCAAAGGCTTAATGAACCCATATATTGCAGAAAAAGTTATAATTCATACTTACTGCTCCAGTATATAATTTTCTTAATAACTGAAGTGGCTGTAGGAATACTCTTATGTCAAGGATGGTCAAGCAATTATGCTAGTGCAACAACAAATAGCTTCGTATCGCCGATGTGACAACACTGGCCAAGTACAACACTATGCAAGCATAGGCAGAGTAAACTCTTGATGATATTATGTAAAGTTGCATCCAGTGAGCCATTGTGGAGGGGACAGCCAAGTCCACCAACCAATATTGGACATGTGACATCCATCACTTCAATCTCAGGCCTGGTGAAACATTTACTGTCACAGTACCCTTTAAGAGTCCACCACTGTCACCTCCAACTTAGAGTAGTTGTAATGACAACATGGCTCCAATCCAGTGTGGCGTAACTCCACTAACTTTCCCTAATAAATGTATTAACTGTCTATTATATGAAGTCCTGCTGGTGTCTGTCTGCTTGCATGCTCCAACTGCCGATACCTAATTCTGCTATGGCAGTGTCATGCTACTCTGGTGCTGCCACTGTAGAAACACCTACTGAACCCATTCATTTGCCGGGTAATGGAGTGGCTGCTCAAACACCACTGCCTCACCAGTTACTGTCATCCGTAGTGACACCTGGGGCCTTGTTGGGCTAAAATCTAGATGGTTCCATTAAAATCTGGCCCTGTAAGTCAGCTGTCAATAGCACTATTCCTTTGACATTTGGGTCAATGATTGGCCTACACTTGGGCAAACCAAGGGACACATGACAACAGGAAGTGTGGTAGTTTCTTCAGCAGAAATTGAGCAGCAGGTTTCACCAACCCACTGTAAGGGGCAACTTTGACACATCATACCAGCAAGTGGGTTACTCGTTTTACTTGTTCCAAGTTTTATGTGCATTCCTATTCCTTTTCCTTTTCTTGTGCTAGTACACTAAAAGCAAGAATGCCATCTGGCACTGTAGGCAGGAAGATGGTGACCGTGATGGATCTGACGGATGGAGGTGGTAATGCAGTGTAATGAAAGCAGTGGGATATTCAATACAGAAATGAAATTTTGGAAGAGTTGAGAGTAAGGGTGCGTGATGAAGCTGCAGAGGGCTGACATATATAAGCTGTGGACAGACAGGGCATTGAAGCCTAGAATGCTATCACTAATCTTAAAGCGAAAAAGATGGGAAGGAGGCAGGGGATACAAGAAGGGTTTCAAACTAACTTTCAGTCATTAAACAGAAGTGGGAGCTTGGTGGACACGTCATGGCATATAATTAAAATAAATGCATGTGTGGAAATTGTGACAGATTATCATGTCAACAAAGTAATTAGGGAAAATGTAAATTCCTACTGGACACTGTGTCACAAGTGTGTGTGTGTGTGTGTGTGTGTGTGTGTGTGTGTGTGTGTGTGAAGCAGAGACCTGCTCCATTACTGATTGGGTGGACTGGTAGGGGGTTTGGTAAATTTTCTCACTTTAGCTTGGTTTTGTTTCCAGATCTGAAATAACTTTCAGGTTTAGAGGAAAGTGCTTCTCTCGATTAGCATAATTCTTGAGTTTCATTTCCTCGTAGCACACCATGCTAAAGTTTATCCAGAGCAGCATGTAGTGGCACTAACTGGGCTGTAATTCCACCTGGATACTACAAACGGGAATACCAAATATCAGCATGCCAAAAATCATACATCAGGGAAAGCTAATTAGATAGCAGGCAGTTTTTTTTTTTTTTTTCTTCAATCAACTCTTGTGGTGCCATACTGCAAGATATAAGGAAGATAATCTGGATAAATGCCTTGGTTTTGGTTTGCTTTACGGCGCAAAAAGCAACTGGGGTCATACGTGCTTAAGTCAAAACTATAGAACACGAAGACAGAGAGGAGTTAAACTATACGTCAGTCCCAACTGACAATAGAAGACAGCTAAAAACAGGCACGTGGAAAAAGTGCCAAAAAAGACACCATGCAGAAACAGAGGTCCAAGACTAAAAACTAAATGACCTTCGCCATATTGCTTTGACGGATAAAAAGTAAAACGCAGTCGACAGCCCTCGTGTCATTTGCTAAAACGGCCGATAAATCAGACGACAAACCCAAGCGGGAACGTAAATGGTTAAAATATGGGCATTCCGTCAGGCAGTGGCAGACAGTAAAAACTTGGGTGCATTGTGTAAATAGAGGCGTGGCAGCGCCACTAAGCAAATGACAGTGGCTAAAAAGGCAGTGCCCAATATGCAGCCTAGTTAAAATGAGCTCCTGCTGCCAGTAGGGACAAGAGGAGGTCATCCAATCTGCTGGGAGAGGCTTATTAAGCCAGAGCTTATTCCCGTGAAGGGAGGACCATTGGTGATGGTTGGTTGGTTTGTGGGACTGAAGGGACCAGACTACTAGGGCCATCAGTCCCTTTTTCCATGAACTTGAAACACCCACGAAGAATAAAAACAAACAATGGAGATGACAAGAAACAACACAGGACAAGAAAGACACAGACAGAGACCAGACAAGAGGAATTAAAATCACGCCGAGTGTGACAGTGGTTGGCCGACCATAGAAACAAAAAAGGAAAAGCCAACCGCCAAAAATTGCACTAAAAATCCAAATCTAAAATCATAGGCCAAAGGCCAGACTCAACACAAAAAAAAAGGACAAACACTTAGGTAAAAAAAACCTGCATGAATAAAACTCAAAACTAAATCTGCCATTGCAATATCATCTGATAAAGGTGCAGGAAGCATATCAGGCAGCGCAAACGTCTGCCTGAGGAGTTAAAAGCGGGCAGTCCAACAAGATGTGGACCACCGTAAAAGCTGAGCCACAGCGACAATAGTGGCGCAATAAATAGCTGTGTGTCATCCAAGTGTGGCCAATGCGCAGCCAGCAGAGGACAAGAGTGTCCTTGCGAGAGACCCGCAAGGAGGAGCGCCACACGCTGGTAGCCTCCTTGATGGCCCGAAGTTTGTTGGGTGAAGGAAGGGTGCGCCATTCTTCACCCCTGGTGCGAAGTTCCTTCTGCCACAAAACTGACCAAGATCACTCTCCGAAAAGCCAATCTCCAAGGCTGTTGCACCAACAACTATTGTGGACAGCATGTCAACACATTCATTTCCCGGGATGCCGACATGACCCGGGGTCCACACAAAGACCACAGAGCGGTCGCAACAGGCAAGAGTATGAAAGGACTCCCGGATAGCCATCACGAGGCGAGAGCAAGGGAAACACTGGTTGATATCTCGTAAACCGCTCAGGGGGTCACTACAGGTAACTAAGGACTCACCTGAGCAGGAGCGGATATACTCTAGGGCGCGAGAGATGGCGACCAGCTTGGCAGTGAAAACACTGCAGCCAGCCGGCAATGAGTGTTGTTTATAATGATCCCTTTGACCAAGAGCATAAGCAACATGACCAGCAACCATTGAACCGTCAGTATAGACAACGTCAAAGCCTTGAAACATGGCAAGGATTGAAAGAATGCGGCAGCGGAGGGCCTCAGGAGGGACTGAGTCCTTCAGGCCTGTGCTAAATCGAGCCAAACGCATGGGCACGGCACACACCATGGGGTATATGCAGAGGGGCCCAGAAAAGAGGTGGAAGAGGGAAAACCTTAAGCCCAGAGAGAAGAACCGACGCGAACCACGATCGTACACCCTGACCGGGGCCGCCGTTCCGGAAGATGGCCGACCGACTAAGGGAACAGGAGACGATAATTGGGATGCAGCCAGAACTGTTGGTGCTGGAACCGCAATGGAGGGACATCTGCCTCCACAAGTATGCAGTTGATAGGGCTTGTCCGGAAAGCTTCAGTCGCGAGTTGGGTCCCACAGTGAAGGTTACCGAATATGAGGGAGCCAAGTCAACCGGGTATCAAAAACCAATCCCAAGAACAGATGCATCTTCACCACAGCAAGAAGTTCGCCATCAAGATAAAGCCGTGGCTTAGGGTGAACAGTACGTCGGGGAATGCCACTGGAGCTAAAGTATAGGCAGAAGTCGTCAGCATGCAAGGAAGCTGAGACAGATGTTCCCACCTCCGCAGCAAGCCCATTAATTGCAATTAAAAAGAGGCAGACACTTAAGACAGATCCTTGTGGTACTCCATTCTCCTGAAGTCAGGAGGAACTATGGGAGGCCGCAACTTGCACGGGGAAAGAATGAGGCGACAGAAAATTTTGTACGAAAATCGGGAGCGGACCCGAAAGACCCCAACCACGAAGTGTAGAGAGGATGTGATGTCGCCATGTCATATTGTACGCATTCCGTGTGTCAAAAAAGACGGCGACCAGATGCTGACGGCGGGAAAGGCCGTATGGATGGCAGACTCCAGGCACACCAGATTATTAGCAGCAGAGCAGCCCTTACAGAACCCACCCTGAGATGGAGCCAGAAGGCCCCGAGACTCGAGTAGCCAACTCAACCTCCGGTTCACCATGCGTTCAAAAAATTTGCAAAGAACGTCAGTGAGGCTAATGGGGCAGTAGCTGTCCACCTCCAGTGGGTTCTTGCCAGGTTTCAATACGGGGATTACAATGCTTTCCCACCATTGCGGTGGGAACTCACCCTCATCCCAGATACGGTTGAAAAGGTCTAAGAGGTGTTACTGGCAGTCCACCGAGAGGTGTTTGAGCATCTGACAGAGGATGCGATCCTGCCCAGGAGCCATATCAGGACAAGTGGAATTCCCACTCACTGAACAGAACATTGTATGAGTCCAGGTGACGCATGTAAAATTAAAGGCTCCGACGTTCCAACTGCTCATTCAGGAAGTGAAAGGCCAGTGGGTAATTCACAGAAGCGGACCTATGAGAAAAATTCTCCACTAAGCAATTTGCAATTGTGTCGGAGTCAGTACAGACTGTTCCATTCAGTGAAAGTGCAGGTACGCTGACGGGGGTCTGATACCCAAAGAGTCGCCTAATCTTGGCCCAGACCTGCGATGGAGAGGTACTTGGGCTAATGGTGGAGACATACCTTTCCCAGCACTCCTGCTCGCATTGGCGAATGAGGCGGCGGAGCCGTTTAGAGGCAATGATGTGTTCCAATGAGGGATGCCGCTTGTGGCGGTTGAGGGCCCGCCTGCGATCTTTAATCACCTCAGCAATCTCAGGCGAGATCCAAGGCACAGTCCTCCACCAAGGGGACCCAGAAGAACAGAGAATGGCAGATTCTGCAGCAGTAACGATGCTGGTAGTGACCGAGTGAACCACCACATCAATGGCGTCATTGGAAAGAGGCTCAATAGTGGCACTGGAGGTGAACGAGTCCCACTCATCCTTACTCATAGCCAATCTGCAGGTACGTCCAAAAGAGTGACGCTGTGGCAGTGACAGAAACATCAGAAAGTGGTCAATACCGCACAAGTTGTCACGCACACTCCATTGGACAGATGGTAATAGGCTAGGGCTGCAGATCGAAAGGTTGATGGCTGAGTATGTGCCATGCACCACACTGAAACGTGTGAAGGTACCGTTATTTAAAAGAGAAAGGTCGAGCTGTGCCAATACTTGCCCAACGATGCTGCCTTGCCCTGTTGCCACTGATCCACCACACAGAGGGTTACGGAGGGTTATGGGCATTGAAGTCGCCCAGCAACAGAAAAGGTGGCGGCAATTGGGCTATCAGCACAACCAGGACATCACCATCTGATGGAAGATAGAGACTGCAGACAGTAACAGCCTGAGGCGTCCACACCCAAACAGCGACAGCCTCTAAAGGTGTTTGTAGAGGAACAGATTCACTGTAAAGACAGTGAAGGAAGTAGATGCAGATGCCACCAGATACCCTCTCATAAGCTGCCCGGTTCTTATAACAATACCGATATCCACAGAGGGCGGGGGGTTTGCATCGCCGGAAACCCAGTTTCCTGAAGAGGACAGCAGATGAAAATGGTGAAGGCTGAGAAGTTGTCGGATCTCAGCAAGATGGTGGAAAAAACCGCTGCAGTTCCACAGGAGGAGAACAGTGTCCATGGCCGAGAAAGGTGTAAAGGGACCTAGGAGGCAGATTACGCTGCTGGGTCACGTGCTGCCACCGACTGAGTACCAATGGGAGTGACATCCATCACGTGTGAGGGACCGGCGAGATCTAGGTCCTCATCAGACGGCAGAATATCGATCCCATCCTCAGATGCAGAGCTTGTATGTAGCAGTGGAGTGGGTTCCACTGCGATTTCCTTGGTCTTAGGGGTCTCCGATTTCGATTTCTCACGCTGTTCCTTTGGTTGCCCCTGCTGGGAGGGCTTCTTTTATTCAGTCTCTGGGACTGAAGAGGACCGCAAAGCCCTATGACCAGCTACCTGAGGCTTCTTCAGCCCTAGGCAGGTGTCTGGTTTGCCACTGGTAGGAACTTGGGAAGGGAGTGACCCAACGGATCCCTTCCTAGCGAGAGAAGTCGAAGAAGACTTACACTTCTCCAGCTTAGAAGTGGGGACTGGTGTCCCCGATGGTTGGGAATAGGTGGTGCAGGAGCAACAGGAAGGGAAGTGCCCCCCCCCCCCCCACCATCAAGGGGGAAGGTGGGGTCCTTCGGCTGTGAGAGCTGATTGTATGTGGTGCAACGGATGGAGCTGCAACAGGAGTGACAGTGGTGGCATAAGATGACGTCATGTGCATGGTATGAAGCCATTCAAATTTCTGTTTAACCTCAGTGTAGGTCAGTCTGTCCACGGTCTTATATTCCATTATTTTCCTTTCCTTCTGTAGAATCTTACAGTCTGGCGAGCAAGGGGGATGGTGCTCTCTGCAGTTGACACAGATGGGAGGCGGGGCACATGGAGTATCGGGCTGGGATGGATGACCACAATCACGACATATGAGGCTCGAAGCGCAGCGGGAAGACACATGGCCGAACTTACAACGAACTTCCAACACTTGAAGCACCGCATCGAGGGAGGGATGTATGGTTTGACATCACAGTGGTAGACCATCACCTTCACCTTCTTGGGTAATGTGTCACCCTTGAAGGCCAAGATGAAGGTACCGGTGGCAACCTGATTATCCCTTGGACCCCAGTGGGCGCGCCGGACAAAATGGACAATTTGTCACTCTAAGTTGGCGTGCAGCTTGTCATCGGACTGTAAAAGAAGATCCCTGTGAAAGATAATGCCCTGAACCATATTTAAACTTTTATGAGGCGTGATAGTAACAGAAATAATCCCCCAGTTTCTTACAAGCGAGTAATGCCTGCGACTGGGCAGAGGATGCTGTTTTTATCAAGACTGACCCGGACCACATTTTTGACAAGCCCTCCACTTCCCCAAACCTGTCCTCTAAATGCTCTACAAAGACGTGAGGCTTCATGGACACAAAGGATTCCCCATCAGCTCTTGTACAGACTAGATACCAGAGCAAATACATCTCACTGTCATTCACAGCCTTTCGTTCATCCCATGGTGTGGCCAGGGAGGGGAACAATTTGGGGTCAGACATGTTTCCATTAAAGTGAGCCCTCGAACGCTTAGAGACTGCTGGTGGTTGGCCACCAGCAAGAGAAGATGTGCCACACTTCATTGCATGTCATCCACCCTGATGCCACCTACTCCGACCAAGGGCCCTCTCCACTGGCAGGATGGCCATTTTCGGGAGTCCCGATGCCCCAGAGAGATAGGATCTACACCTTGGCATACATGGGGAGTTAATGGTGCAGGCATCAGTAGAGCGATCCCTGTGTTGTCAGGGGGCTACAACCAACAGGGTACATGGCAGCCACACCACAACAGACTGGCTACTGTGCTGGATACGAGGTGGCATGTGGTCCATGGTCGTCGTCAGCGCAGAAAGCGACACTGCAGAGTGCATGGCGGAAATCGCACCCAGGAATGTATCCTCGCCCAAGAGATGGAGAGCGAGCAGGACTGCAATGCAATGATGAATAAGCTGGCTAAAGGTCTCAATGCACGATGGACACAATGCACCAAGTAAGGCACCCTTCCCCAGTTGGCTCACTCTTCGGAATAATTTTGAAATATGGTGGTCAAACCCAAGAGGGGACCATCACATATGGGCTGAAACGTTTGAGACTCCTTTTAGTTGCCTCTTACGACAGACAGGAATACCGCGGGCCTATTCTTACCCCCAAACCCGCAGGGGGAGGACCATTGGAGATGCCAAAGGGACACCACTTCCTGAACACGGCAACACAGATCTCATCGGAGGAAATATAGGTACTCATGGGCTGAGGTACAAGTACTGCAGCCTTGGCAGCAGCCTCGTTTTCTGGCAGATTGATCAGACCAGGAACCCACAGAAACATCACACTGGCTCCACCAAGAGTGAGCATGTTACAGTTTTCCTGGAGCCGCTGCACTAAGGGATGGGCGATGTACAGCGCAAATAGACTTTGAAGGGCACTGAGTGAGTGAGCAGAGAACACAATTGAAAAGGCTGTGTCGCTGGATGTACTCCATGGCCCGATACATGGGTGAAGAGCTTGGCTGTAAATACTAGGCAGTGTGCCGGAAGCCAATATCGAAAGACATGGGTGCCAATGACGAAGGCACACCCGACACCATAGTCAGTCCGAGAGCCATCAGTATACGAAGGTACTATCACAAAGTTCCACGCGAAGGTCGTGAAACTGAAGGCGACAGTCCTAGGCATGTAGGACATTGCGTCTTAGGACACAAATAAAGGCCAAAGTTAACATGGGCCGCTTCATGAAGGCTAGGTGGTGAAGGGTTCACACCCACTGGGAAAGTTGCAGGTAGTGTGAAGTTAAGCCGCAGTAGTAAGTGCCGAAAGTGGACTCCAGGAGGTAACAGAGAAGAGGGACACATCCCAGACTGGCGATGAAGGGAATCATTGAAGAGGGAGACACAGGATGGGTGGCCACACATGGCAGACCAATGGCATGCTTACCTGCTGAGGAGCAAGTCACGACAGTAGGACAGTGGTATTTCAGCAGCTTCAGCATACAGACTCTCAACCGGGCTAGTGTAAAAGGCGCCTGTGGCCAAATGGATGCCATGATGGTGGATAGTGTTGAGACAGCATAAGAGGGATGGGGGTGCAGACGCATAAACAAAGCACCCATAGTCGAAGTTCGAATGGACAAGGGACCGGTACAAACAGAGGAGGGTGGTTCGATCGGCACCCCAGGAAGTAACATTGAGAGCATGTAGGACATGGAAGAACCGCGTACAGCAGGGTGCCGGGTAAGACACATGGGAAGACCAAGAGAGTTTCCTATCGAGCATGAGCCCCAGGAATTACGTAGTTTCAACAAACTGAAGGGCAACAGGCCCAAGATGTAAAAATGGTGGGAGAAACCACTTGCGTCAACAGAAATTCATACAAAAGGTTTTGTCAGTGGAAAAACGAAAGCCATTGTCAATGCTCCAGGAGTAAAGACGATCAAGACATCGCTGAAGACACCGCTCAGTGAGACAGGTCCGTGGAGAACTGCAATAGGTAACAAAATCATCAACAAACAGGGAGCCAGAGATGCCTGGCAGGAGACAGGCCATGATGGGGTTAATGGTGACAGCAAAGAGGACAACACTCAGGACAGAGCCCTGAGGCACTCCATTTTCCTGGATAAAGGTGTCTGACAAGGCAGAATCCAACACGCAGCTTGAAAACTATCTTTTAAAAATGCCTGAAGGAAAAAGGGCAGGTGGCCATGGAAGCCCCACACGTAAAGAGTACGGAGGATGCCAGTTCTCCAGCAGGTGTAGTAGGCTTCTCCAAATCGAAAAACATGGCCACAGTCTGGGATTTCAGCAGAAAACCATTCATGACACCGGTGGGCAAAGTAACAACATGTCAACTGCAGAATTCCTCACTCTAAATCCACACTGTGCATTCGTCAGTAAATTTTGAGACTCTAGCCACAATACCAGCCGGGCATGAATAATATGTTCCATCACCTTGCAAATGTAACTGGCAAGAGAGATGGGGTAGTAGCTAGAAGAAAAGTTTTCGTCCGTACCGGGCTTAGGTATGGGTATGACAGTCGTTTCATACCAGTGTCCGGGAAATTTGCCCTCTGCCCAGATGCGGTTCTATGTGTTAAGCAGAAAGTGCTTGCCTGGAAGAGAAAGGAACTGCAACATATGAATGTGGATGGCATCCGGCCCTGGGGTGGAGGATCAGGATGAACTAAGAGCATGATCTAGCTCCCTCATAGTAAAGGCAGCATTGTAGCATTCACGATTCTGAGAAGAGAAGGGTATCGCCTAAGTCGCCTCCGCACATTTCCACTAGAGGAAGGCAGGGTGATAGTGGCAATAGCTCGAAACTCCCGCAAAACGGCGGCCCAAGGTGTTGGAGATGGCAACAGGGTCCACGATAATATCGTCTGCTACTATCAGGACGGAAATTGGGGAATGGATCTCTGTCCCAGAGAGCCATCGGAGGTTGGCCCACATGACAGAGGAAGGGGTGGAACTGCTTAAAGAACTACCGAATGAAATCCAGCTAGCTCTTTTGCTATCCTGAAGAACACAACACTTTGCATGCATCTGTTTATAATGCACGCAGTTTGCCATCATAAGAGGACGGTTAAAAACATTGAGAGCATGTCTTCACATCGGAATTGCGTCGTGGCATGCCTCAGTCCACTAAGGAACCAGGACACAGTGTGGTAAAGAGGAAGTGTGAGGAATTGAACATTCAGCGGCGTTAAGGATAACGTTTGTACGATATTTCACCTGGTCATCACAACTATGGGAAATCTTGTTAGTCGAAGGTTGCACGGGAGGAATAAAGCCATCAGTCAGCCTCAGTAAGTTGCCATTTGGCTGTGCACGCAGGTGGGCTAGGAGTCAGCAAACAGCTAGCACATGGGAAATGGTCCACAAAGGGGATGATGTGCGTTAAAGTTATCGAGTAGCAAAAATGGGGGAGGTAGCTGACCAATAAGCTGAAGGAAGTCTGCCCTTGTGACATCGAATGACGGACGGACATAAATGGTACAGAAGGGAAACATCAGGAGGGGATGGAAAAGGCGAACTGCAACAGCTTGAAAATGGGTAGTCAGGGAGATGGGTTGACAATGAATGTCATCCCATATGAGCAGCATGACACCCCTATGAGATTGAATAACGACCTCAGGGGGAAGGTCAAAATGAATCCGTAAGTAATGTGAAAGCTCAAAGTGGTCCTGAGGGCGCAATTTTGTTTCCTGAAGGCAGAGTACACAGGGATGCCGCAATGTTAAAAGCAGCCATAAATCCCCTTTGTGGGACCAAAGGCCGCGAACGTACCATTGGAGGACAGTTATGCTGAGGAAGAGACGTACGGGTGTGAACTCGGCAGCTGCCAAGTGACAGCCAGTGTAGAGTCACTACTACAGGGCACAGAAGTAGGAGGATCCTGCTCCATGGGGTCCACAGAAGCATCGGCTTGCTTGTGCAGTCTGTCTGTGGATTCCAATGCTGAAAAACGGTTGGTAGTGCGCACCAGTGATACGGAGGCCAGCCAGGGTAAGGTACCACGTGGCGAGACCATCAAAGAGGATCTTCGAGTTGGTGATGGAGAAGGCAGTTTGCCTTTGGTGAACTTCTTCGAGCCTTTCCGGTTAGAGGAAAACTCAGGTGTCATTTGGCTGGACAGTTGGAGGAAGTTGACATGGGAGTAATATTTCTGTCCTACTGGTTGTGTAGCTGGTGCTTTCGACTCTTGAGGAGGCAGTTTGACGGTGTCTTGCACAGCCGGACAGGTGGGGGGAGGATGGCAATGCTACCTTGACACTGGGCGATTTCACAACCTCAGAGCTGAATTTGAGGTCACATGTCAGCGTGGCCACGCCCTGCATGGAGCGAAGGGTAACAAGAACAGACCTATAGGTGCCAGGTGGGGGAACAGAGGGTATGCAACTAGCCAGTAACTTGCGAGCGACCGGGTAAGGCACCCTTTCCTTTACCCAGATCTCTTGGACAGCCCGCTCATCAAGATGCATGGGACAATCCCTAGAGGCGGCGGCATGGCCGCCATTGCAGTTGATAGAGCGGGGGGAAGGAGGCAGACAATCGCCCTCGTGTGCATCCCTAACACAAGTTACACATTTGGCTGGGTGTCAACAAGACATTCTAGTGTGGTTGAAATGATGACACTGGTAGCAGCACATCGGGTTCGAAATGTACGGCCACACTGTGATAATTTCATAGCCTTATTTGATCTTTAACGGCAGCAGCACTCTATCAAAGGTGAGGAAAAGAGTGTGGGTGGGCACCGAGGAGGAATCTACCTTTCTCATTACACGATGGACGACAATGACACCCTGATCACAGAGGTAAGATTGGATTTTGGCATCGGTTAGACCGTCCAGCAGCACGGTGTAAATTACACCACGGGAAGAATTCAAAGTTCTATGGGCATCGACATGAACAGGGTAGCTGTGGAGAAGTGCGGCAGCAAGCAGATGCTGCACTTGAGAATCTGAAGTGGTCTCCAAAAGCAAAGTGCCATTCCGTAAACGAGAACAGGATTTCACAAGGCCGGCAACTGCAACACCTTTCTGAATAATAAACGAATTTACAGTGGCGAAGGACTGACCATCTTCAATACATGAAACCACGAGGAACCGCAGTGCAGCAGGAAGGGTCTTTGAATCATTAGCCTCATTACATTTACGTTTCCTAGATGTTGATTGTAAGATGATTGACTCGTGAAAAAAATCCGCCGCAATTGCCAGCATCTCCAATGGTGCGCTCCTAACTGGGGGCTCCCTTCACAAGGGGGGCGCACCTGCCTTAGATGATTGTTCACACATCCTGAGCACCTGACAGAGAGACCAATAGGCAATTTGGGAAGGTTGCAGCTAAGGCAATCACCCCTCCCTGGGCCTGGCCTGTACCAGGGGGTATGTGCGAACCCTACCTGTTGAGCTGGGGCTGGGAATTACACGTTACCCAGTCACCTGTTACACATCATATGCGTGGGCCAGCCTTCAGGAGAGCAAAGGGGGAAGAAGAAAAAGAGGAACCTCAAATTCCGAAGCGGAGGAACAAGACGAGAAGGGAAACAAAGAAAGGAAAAGGGAGTGAAAAACAAAGGCGAGACTGTTCATACGTCAGCGACAGACAACATTCCCAATAACAACTCTGACATGTTCCCCAAGGGAGGGGAAAAAGAATAGCAAGAGGATAGACATGCAGCACGGAAGGGAAAAAATGCTGCAAAGGCTGGGGCCCCATGGTAGCCAAGCACAAACCTTTGAGTTTGAACGAGCTTTTGAGCATTTGAAGGAATTTTTGGCTATTGGTTGTGTCCTCTCCTATCCAGACAACAACAACTGTTTTCGTCCTGTTGTGCCAGCAATTGTGCTCTAGGTCGCAACCTGATTTTTTAAGTGGGCAGAACAGCTTATACCTCAAGGCAATTTAACAACGATGGGAGGAAAGAAATACACCACCAAAAAATAAGATATGTCATGTTTAACCACTGGTATCCCATATTTCTGCTGCTAGTTACAATGGTAAGTGTTTTAAAAGATGAGTGATAGTATCAAATTAAATCCATCCAGCCATCCAACTTGCACAGTGGATATTCTGCCTTAGTGAATTTGATTATAAAGTTGTGCACTAGCTCAGGAAAACACACACAACAATGGGTCGAGTTGCAAGGTGCACACTGCAATAACTGAACCTTCAGTTCTGAAACACTGCACAAAGAGAACCACTGCTCAGAATGATGTCAAATTTTAACTGCATGTTATTGACATGGGATGAAACATTGTGGACCGAAAACTTGAACGGAAATTTGACTGACTGATGGCACTATAATCATCTTAATGTAAATGGGGATGGGTACAAATGACAGATTAATCTCAATGCAATGGCTATGGCTTGAGCTGCACATTACACCGTGTGCACGACTGAATGAGTTCAGCAGTCAGCAGTTACGACACTTAGTTAGGCAACCCCATCCACCATGGGAACGTTATACCACGTTGGATTGGAAAAATTGGACAAAAACCACACAAAAGGAAAACGATATCGGTTTTTAATTGTCATGAGACTGGCACAAGACATGTTCAGTATGCTGTTCACTGTTTCCTGCCCCAAGTAAAAATTGAGAAACAGCACGTTCAGAATTTGTTGTGCAATGTGTGCCTTCAATTCAGCTACATACTAAATGGAGCACTGAACAAAACAATTTTCAGATAATCCCACAGTCAGAAGTCACACAGATTAAGATCAGGTGATCTGAGCAGGCAGGCTGTAGGGAAATGATGGCTGACAATTCTAGCCTTTCCGAAATGCCTCTGCAGCAACCACTTCACTGGCTGTGCAATGTGCTGAGGAGCATCATCTTGCATAAAAATGATCCTACCCCAAACATCCATGCTGCTGAAGGGTTGGAATGACAGCGTGCAGAAGACCCTCATAGCATTTACCAGTGATGATACAGGTAACAGAACCTGCAGAACTCACCTTCTTGGGAGGGGAGGGGAGGGGGGGACCAGATCTATGATAAATGATGCATTCAAGCCCCATCATACAGACACCTTCGCAGAATGATGGGGTACCAGTTGATATGTGTGAGGATCTTCCAAAGCTCTCATTCTGTAATTATGCATTTTGACACGTCCTTGGAGATGGAAATGGTCTTTGTCTGTTCACAGAATGTTCCATGGCCATTCATGGTCCACTTATATGCAGGCAAGAAATTCCCAGGTGAATGTCTGTCTTCCTTGCAGGTCAGCATGAAGCAGCTCCTGAACACCGGTGATTTTGTATGGATAGCAATGCAGGATGTTTCTTAGCTTTTATGCATCAAGCTCGCAGTCATGTCCAATGTTAGGGCAATTCCCCATCCATTGCATGTTTGTACATCACCACTCAACCCCTCCTGCATTGCTGTGGCCACACCTTCGATAGATGTCTCATGAACTGCTTTCCTCCCTCTGTCACACTGCACTTCAACAGAAACTGTTTTTTTTTTCGAATTTTGTAATCATTTTCTCCATACCCCTAGCAGACATTGGACCAATGCCTTTTTTAATTCCCTTGAGTGTCGGGAACTTCCGCAGGGCTACTGACACACAGTCGCAGTCCTAAAAGAGCTTTACCAGCGGCATGCAATACTTCACGGAGACAGTCTCATTGGGTATCTCAGACTCAAACTGAGGAACAGCCTTGTACCACACGTCTGTTAGTGTGCACATTCTGATGTTTACAGCACCATCTATTGGTCAATTCCCCCCCCCCCCCCTCTCCTCCTCCCCCCTGCATCAATAATATGCTATTCAAATTTGACATCATTCTGTGCAGTGGTTATCTCTCTACAACATTTTGAAACAAACTATGATTATGGGCATGCTGAAGAATGTGTGAACTTCTCCACTGAGGAATGACATGTGGAGCACAGCACTGACCCAAACATCAACAATTTGCTACCCTAGCACAGTTCTGTGCTGACTGGAATTCTGTATATACTGACACATCACAGCCACACTATTGGTCCACTACCAAAATTTCACACTGATCAATGGGTAAAGCTGACAAATTCATTGTGCCGATGGGCAAAACAAAGAAATTCATGAAGAGTGACAGTGTCCAATTATCAAAAATGACACTACAATGTGGAACTTGAGCTTCCAATTAGAACCACCACTACGCATGTGGGAAGTCCGGTTATTTAGAAGGACACCAGTAACACTACTCTGCAACCAATGCCTAACACAGAAGGGTGGAGATTGGGAGGAAAGAAATAGTGAAAAGAATGAAGCCGCAGGACAAGTAAATTTTTCCTGAATCTATATGTAACCATAATCTATGCATAAATGTCATGGGTTAACCCACCATAATTTACAGACATGGTGGCGATTGTTCGCTTCCTTTCAGAATCTTGCCTATCAAAAATTTGTCTTTTCCTATCGCTCTACATTCCTCTTCTGGACCTGATTATATGCCCTCTATTGCCAGTTAGTTGCCATGCAGTACCATCTGATGAGAAGAAAGGAAAAAAAGTATTACAGAGATTGTATCAGATCTGGATTTCTTCTATTTGTCTTCTTCTTGTGTCTAGATAGTAAGCTAATTAATGTAAATAAGCGTAACCTTTCCCAAGGCCTAACTTCAATATACCTGTTGGAGTGATTGCAATAATTCTCCACCACACTATGATTTTTTCTGAAGAATGGAGGAATGAAGTGACCATCCAGTAGCCTCTTGTATCAGGGATGACCCAATAAGTAGGCTAATGTAAAAGCAGATAGCTTCACATCAGCATTGTGCCAATACTGGCAGTTAACACAGGACTGTGGTAGCATCAACAAAACTAAATAACCAAGCAATGCTAGCTAGCCAGTGATATGACTACAGCCTGGTTCACCAAAAAACATCAGACCTGTGACAGCCACTGCTTTGACTCCAGTGCTATTATGCCACTGCCACCAATGTAAGAGTAGAATGAATAACTATTTGGCTCTAAACCAGCACAGACTTAACTCCATCAACTTTTTCGGAGTGAATGTATCAACTGTCTTCAAGTGAAGTCATCCTGATTCTTGGTTGCTTGTGAGCTCT
Organism: Schistocerca serialis cubense; assembly: GCF_023864345.2. Lineage (NCBI taxonomy): Eukaryota > Metazoa > Arthropoda > Insecta > Orthoptera > Acrididae > Schistocerca > Schistocerca serialis. The sequence continues at coordinate 976,103,751 of NC_064640.1, read as the reverse complement.
GTCCACCAGCATCTACCTCCTTTACATTACTGTTGCACTCTGGTAATGCTACTGGAGAACAGCCTATGGCAACCATTTGGCTGCTGGATATAGCTGAGAGACTGTCCGGACACACACCTGAATCAGCTATACAGGGTGGTCCATAGATAGTGACCGGGCCAAATATCTCACGAAATAAGCATCAAATGAAAAAAACTACAAGGAACGAAACTTGTCTAGCTTGAAGAGGGAAACCAGATGGCGCTATGGTTGGCCCGCTAGATGGCACTGCCATAGGTCAAACAGGTATCAACAGCGTTTTTTAAAATAGGAACCCCCATTTTTTTTATTACATATTCGTGTAGTATGTAAAGAAATATGAATGTATTAGTTGGACCACTTTTTTCGCTTTGTGATAGATGGCACTGTAATAATAACAAACGTATAAGTATGTGGTATCACGTAACATTCCGCCATTGCGGACGGTGTTTGATTCGTGATACATTACAAGCGTTAAAATGGACCATTCACCAATTGCGGAAAAAGGTTGATACCATGTTGATGTATGGCTATTGTGATCAAAATGCCCAGCGGGTGTGTGCTTTGTATGCTGCTCAGTATCCTGGACAACATCATCCAAGTGTCCGGACTGTTCGCCGGATAGTTATGTTATTTAAGGAAACAGGAAGTGAAACTTCCTGGCAGATTAAAACTGTGTGCCGGACCGAGACTCGAACTCGGGACCTTTGCCTTTCGCGGGCAAGTGCTCTACCAACTGAGCTACCCAAGCACGACTCACGACCCGTCCTCACAGCTTTACTTCTGCCAGTACCTCGTCTCCTACCTTCCAAACTTTACAGAAGCTCTTCTGCGAACCTTGCAGAAGTAGCACTCCTGAAAGAAAGGATATTGCGGAGACATGGCTTAGCCACAGCCTGGGGGATGTTTCTAGAATGAAAGCTGTGAGGACGGGTCGTGAGTCGTGCTTGGGTAGCTCAGTTTGTAGAGCACTTGCCCGCGAAAGGCAAAGGTCCCGAGTTCGAGTCTCGGTCCGGTACACAGTTTTAATTTGCCAGGAAGTTTCATATCAGCGCACACTCCGCTGTAGAAACGTCAACCACGACCTGCAACAAATGATGATGCCCAAGTAGGTGTTTTAGCTGCTGTCGTGGCCAATCCACACGTAAGTAGCAGACAAATTGCGCAAGAATCGGGAATCTCAAAAACGTCAGTGTTGAGAATGCTACATCAACATCGATTGCACCTGTACCATATTTCTATGCACCAGAATTGCATAGCGACAACTTTGAACATCGTGTACAGTTCTGCCACTGGGCACAATATAAATCATGGGACAATGACAGATTACTCGCACGCGCTCTACTTAGCGATGAAGCGTCATTCACCAACAGTGGTAACGTAAACTGGCATAATATGCACTATTCGGCAACAGAAAATCTACAATGGCTGCAACAAGTGGAACATCAGCGACCTTGGCGGGTTAATGTATGGTGCGGCATTATGGGAGGAAGGATAATTGGCCCCCATTTTATCGATGGCAATCTAAATGGTGCAATGTATGCCGATTCCCTACGTAATGTTCTACCGATGTTACTACAAAATGTTTCCCTGGATTTCTTTCTGTGGGTAAAGTTGAAGGATATTTGCTATTGTAATACACCGACAACGCCTGACAACATGCGTCAGTGCACGTGCGAACAATACGGAAGGCGTGCTACTCGTCGTTGAGAGGAATGTCGTTACATGTATTGCCAAATGCATTGAGGTTGACGGACATCATTTTGAGCATTTATTGCATTAATGTGGTATTTGCAGGTAATCATGCTGTAACAGCATGCGTTCTCAGAAATGATAAGTTCACAAAGGTACATGTATCACATTGGAACAACTGAAGTAAAATGTTCAAACGTACCTACGTTCTGTATTTTAATTTAAAAAACCTACCTGTTGCCAACAGTTGGTCTAAAATTGTGAGTCATATGTTTGTGACTATTGCAGCGCCATCTATCACAAAGCGAAAAAAGTGTTCCAACTAAAACATTCATATTTCTTTACGTACTACATGAATATGTAATCAAAAACGGGGGTTCCTATTTTTTAAAAAATAGCAGTTGATATCCATTTGACCTATGGCAGCACCATCTAGCGGGCCATCCATAGCACCATCTGGTTTCCCCCTTCAAGCTAGACAAGTTTCATTCTTTGTAGTTTTTTCGTTTGACGCTTATTTTGTGAGATATTTGGCCTGGTCATGATCAATGGACCACCCTGTAGTTACCAGTAATGGCATCTGGAGGCCTGGGTGGATCAAAATCTGGAAGATGTCAGTATTCAATTTTCAAATGGCCCACTGTGATATTCCTCTACTAAAACCACCTTGATCCCTTGCTTGATTAAATTATATGTACTTTTTGTGGTTGGTTATAATTTTGATGAACATGTTTTACATTAATGAGAAAAAGCATCTTTGCTGACAAAGCATGATATCTCCTCAAATAAAAGTATTTTCTTTTCCTCATACTCTTATTTTCAATAATTTCTCTGAAAACATTTTCACTCTTTCCTTTTACATCCTCTTTAAGACCTTTCCAAATAGCTTTTTTGAATGGACTGCACTATATTCTAATTTGATTACTGTTTCCTTCAAACTTTCATTTCCTCTTTAATAATTTTGTTGTCTCACTTGAGAATGTAGTTTATTTTGCTTCATTTTTACTTATAACATCCTTCACAATTTGCACAAATATCTTTATCAAACGACTGCATCTTCATCTTTGAAGCAATGTTGTTGTTGTCATATATATTGCCTACAAAATCTTTGTAGATGATTGTTACAGTATCTGTGTGGTTATGAGTTACATTTTTTGCATATAGCTTATTAAGCCAGAAGCGGCATGGCATCTCTCGCCGCATTTGTCACAAGTATGTCTAGTTGCTGAGGCAGGAGCAGTGGTAACATTGCAAAGTTTTTTTCTGCCTTAATCTGTCTAACAAGCCTTCATCATGCTTTGACATTCCAACATTCCACATGATGTATCATTACATCACTCTGGTCTCATGTCAGCCTATGCCTCCCACCTGTTTGTGTTGATGCCAAAGCTTTCCATATCTCATTTACAGGAGTCCTTGAACTTCAATACAGGATGTCCTATGCGTATTTTGGCTGTAGAAATCTCTTCAAGCATCACCTCATGTGGTAATCTCTCAGGATCCATACAATAGATGTGTCCCAGCCAGTGGAGTCATCTCTGCTTCAAGATAGCTGAAATGCTGTTGCAGTTTTAGATAGCAGTTCTTTGTTGGTCATTCGCCTTCCACATTACTCCGAGGATGGATCTCAGGCACCGAATTAAGGGGGTGTTCTTGTTAAGTGCAGCTGGGGGTACACAAGTTGGTGGATGTGCTCTGTGTTACATACACACTATGCAAGTTGCAATACACTCTCACACAAGCTGAGACACCAAAATTCAATTCTCAATACTTATTTAGTTGTATGATGCCTGTTTCTAAACAGAAGCTCAAAATGTGGATCAGCATCTTCTTTATGTTTAACAATTACGGTAATGATAGGACCTTCAGAACATGTCTCACCATGAGAAGATGCCACCTAAAGAGTGATGGTTCACAAGTCTCCATACATAGCCTGGGTATTAGGCTTGTTCAGTAAGCACAGATCGCCAGCCTAATGTCCTAATTAGACAAGATGCAACATTTTTAGATATGTTTACCTTACAGATCTATGCACAATACAACCGTACTCAAGTCGGGGTAAAACAAATGCCTAGTAAAACTGTGGGAGTCGACACACTATGGATCTGCAGGATGTTAAGCACTTTCTGGAATGTGACTGTCAAGCACTTCAGATACATTGCCCCAGTAAAATTATCATTAAAACATAAACCCATAAAATGTAACAGTTGTTAAAATTAAAATAGGTAAAATTCCTGTAGAGTTCAAGTACATTAAAAGGGTAATGCGAGTCTCAACATCTTACTTGCTGGATGAGGTTAAACGTGCTATGGAGCTGCGATTGGACACGGAACAGAAAATTGAGAAATTGTTCTTGAATAGGGAGCATTGGACTGCACTTTTTACTGGGGACATAATTCAGTTGATGGTGGTGGCAAGAAGTTTGCTGCTGAGTACACTTTCAGGGAGAGCTTCATTCTCTTAAAGATCTGGTTATGTGTGTCTGCTCTATAATGTAAATAATTACTATTAAAAACAGTCTTGATCACGATTTATTTAACAAGGTGACCAGTTTCGACCACTCCAACAGAAAGAGATTCCTACTCAATGGTCTGAAGATGACCACAGTAGTGGTCGAAACCGGTCACCTTGTTAAATAAATCGTGATCAAGACTGTTTTTAATAGTAATTATTTATAAGACATTGATCACTGCTGTTCCCGTAATGCATTCAAAAATATAATGTAAATAATTCTGTAATTGTAGAAGGATAGAGTGCTACTCACTGTAAAGATGACAAGCTGAGTTAGAGACAGGCACAACAAAAAGACTGTTACACACTAAGCTTACAGCCACAGCCTTCATCCGAAAAGAAACACCAAAACACACACACACACACACACACACACACAAACTGCTATCTTTGGTTGCTCAGGCCCAAGTGTGGGAAGATATTGAGAACACTTTGTGTGTATCAAGTTCTGCAAGAAGGAGAAATAGTGAGATGAATTCTTAATGAAGGCTGTGAGGACTTACATGTTCATGTATTTGTGAGGGACTACATAGACACAGCACACTATTATTACATATGGACGATAAACTGACAAACTACAGCTTGTTATTGACTGCAAAGGTGACAAGTGAGGACTAGTAAGAGTCACTGACAAACACAGGAACTTCATCCTTTCCTCACTGAGGTTGTCTTTCCTAAAAAGCTTGTAACCTCTCCGCATGGAAGAATCAGAAAGCTTAAAGTGTCTCTCTTTTAGATATAAGCAGAGAGGTTTTGCCTATACTTTGATTTGCAGCTTCTCTGTGTGAGTCCTCTAACCATTCAAATTCCACTGAAGTGTGGATAAAAGTTTTCAGAGAAGTTTCTCCTTCCCCCTCCTTCCTTTGTCACAGTGGTAAAAAAGAAAACCTGTTATGTTAAAACTGTTCTGTAAATATCAGCTTTACGTCCATACCTTTGTCTTTATCAGAGACTGTTTGATTTTTTTCTAATGAAATGGCTTTTGATCTATTTTCTTCGGGTTTGGTTTAACTCTGGCAGCAACCTTCCCCTGCTCTACTTAATTTCTACTGTAAATTTCCCAACTAGGGTATACAAATGTTCTAAGACTGCCATTGATAATATATTTATAGACAATTCTAGGCAACTAAGCCACATTACAAAACCAGTAGTAAATGGGTTATCTGATCATGACATGCAACACCTAACATTAAATTTTGAAAATTGTCAGGGTAAAACATCTATCAGAACTGAGTACAGAAGACCAATAAAACAGCCAAAAACTGAGAAATTTAGGAGATTGCTCAAAGAAATTAATTGGATGGATGTTTACAGCATTCAAGACACAAATGGTAAATACAAAACATTCATTAATAAAGTTAGCACCTTATTTGAAAATTGTTTTCCCCTGAAGGTAACTCAAATTAAGCAGAAGTCTAATAAGAAACCATGGATCACACAAGGGATAAAGATATCACGCGAGACAAAAAGGAAACTATCTGATAAGTAAGGACACCTTTGATACTAGCATTATAGCTCATTACAAAAATTACTGCAAAATACTGAAGAAGGTTATCCAGAAATCTAAACACCTGCATTATGAGAAGAAGATAAATACATCCAGCAATAAAATAAAAACAATATAGGACATAGTTAAGTCAGAGACAGGTAGGACCAGAAATGAGGAGGAACAAATAGCACTAAAAATAAATGAAACCCTGGTAACAAACACATGTTGTGTTGCAAACCATTTAAACAAGTATTTTGTCTCTGTTACGGATAGCATGGGGTTGTCAGGTTCAGTAAATAATGCAATGGATTTATCCTAGACTAGTGCACACAAGCAATCTCAGTAAAATGGAATTGACACTTACTTCACCCAAAGAAATAGAATCCATCATAAAGTCCTTGAAATCAAAGCATTCTGGTGGTTATGATAACATATCATCAAAGTTAAAAAAAGAGTGTTCATGTGAGCTTAGTCATATTTTAAGTTATTTGTGTAATCACTTGTCACAGGAACAGACTGGCTTAAATATGCTGAAGTTATACCTCTCCACAAGAAAGGGGACAAAGAAATGCCGTCAAATTACTGACCGATCTCACTTTTGTCAGCTTTTTCAAAAATCTTTGAAAAGGTTATGTTCAAGTGTCTACTTAAGCACCTTAGTGAAAATAACATACTGTCAAAGTCACAGTTTGGGTTTCTTAAGGGTCATGATATTGAGAAAGCTATTTACACTTACAGCAAAAATGTCCTTAATTCATTGGACAACAAATTAGAGGCAACTGGAATATTCTGTGACCTGTCAAATGCTTTTGTCTGTGTGAATCACAGCATTCTTTTAAGTAAATTAAAATATTATGGCACCACTGGTAGTGCTGCAAAGTGGTTGCAGTCCTATCTTACTAATAGAAAACAAAGGGTGTCATTACGTAACACTTCAGCAGTAGGCAGTCAGACATCATCCGACTGGGAAGAAATTACATTGTTCCCCAAGGTTCCATACTAGGTCCACTACTGTTTCTTGTGTATATTAATGATCTGTCATCTGTTACATTACCAGATGCCAAGTTTGTCTTATTTGCAGATGATACAAACATTGCAATAAATAGTAAATCGAATATAAATTTAGAAAGGGCAGCTAATCAAATGTTTACTGACATTAATAAGTGGTTCATAGCCAATTCACTGTCATTAAACTTTGAAAAGACCCACTATATGCAGTTCAGAACTTCCAAGAGATTTCCTTCTGGTGTGTCTATTACATATGACAACATGGAAATAGGAGAAGTTGAGAGTGTAAAATTCTTGGGATTACAACTTGATAATAAATTCAGTTGGGAGCAACATACTAATGAAATGCTAAAGCGCCTAAACAAGTCAGTGTTTGCAATGCAAAAGATGTCAGACATATGGGATATAAATATTTAAAAAACTGGCATATTTCGCTTATTTTCACTCCATTATGTCATATGGTATCTTATTTTGGGGTAACTCCACAAACAGAGAAAAAATTTTTAGAGTACAGAAGCGTATAATAAGAGTAATGAGTAGTGTAAATCCAAGAACACCATGTCAAAACCTATTCAAAGAATTGGGCATATTAACCACAGCTTCTCAGTATATTTATTCCTTAATGAAGTTTGTTGTAAATAATAGATCTCTTTTTCCAACTAACTGCTTAGTACACAGTACCAATACTAGGAATAAGAACAATATACATAAAGATTTAAAATCACTTACTCTTGCCCAGAAAGGAGTCCAGTATTCAGCAACACACATTTTCAATAAGTTACCAGCAACCATTAAGAGTTTAGTTTCAGACAAGGCACAATTTAAACATAATTTAAAAGAATTTTTGGTGGCCAACTCCTTCTATTCCATCCACTAGTTTCTCAAAAAGCGCAGTAGACCATTTTAATGAAAATTTATTATCCTTTAATTTTTGACAATACATCGTTGTAACAACCAAGTAACTACCTACTGTGTGAATGATGGATGTATGGAAAGCAGACTTAAGACTTAAATCTGTAAATAGTGGAAGTTTAATTTTAAATCTTGTACATAATCTGACTGTTCTTAACTGAGGATCACTGAAATGAATAATTTACTTTAATTTTTGACAATACTTGGTTGTAATAGCCAAGAAACTAGCAAATGTCTGAATGATGGATTTAATGAAAGCAGATGTGAGTATTAAACCTGTAAATATTAGAAGTTTAATTTTAATTCATGTACATAATTTCACTGTTCATTGACTGAGGATCATCAAAATTAATGAAACTCAAGTTTTTCTAATTACATTTTTGTAATGTGTTTATCTGACATTTTCCACATCCAGGAGGATTCCCTCTTTCATTGGTCTATGGAATGAATAATTACTCTAATTTAGTGACGGGGCAACTCTATAGACAGGGAGACATTACCTACATCTCTCTATTCACCTGAATTTATTTAGAATTGACTGGATTATTTAACAAATGCAGTCTTACATATGCATTAGAATGGGCTGGTGGTGGGACCACCATTACGTGGTTTGGAGAACTTGTCCTTGGGGCTAGTTTAACAAGTTATTGGCAACTGATGTACTACACCATGTGGCTACATAGCCGTAAAGGTTTTGTTTCAGCAGTCCATATACACTTTGTTACTTTAATTTCATAAATTTCCTCCTCTTCATTGAACTTTGAGCACTCGTGGCTATAGACATGAGCAGTTAATACACCTTAGTGGAGACAAGCATGTCTTTTTTTTCCATGGGCGGCTGGAACAAATTTCCATCCACATCCATACTCAGTAAGTAATGGCATGTGATGGAGTATACTTCTGGATCAACTATCTTTTCTCCTTTCCCTGGTCCATTCATACATGGTGAACGAGAAGAACAATTGTCAGTAAACCTGTGTATGTTATTAACTTTCTCCAATTTTCACATCTAGGTCATTTTGTGAGATGTGGTAGGAAGTAATACGTTACCCGACTTTTCTTTGATAGTACATTCAAGGTAGTTGTGAACAGGATGTGCCTAATTTAGTAGTAACTGGTGGCAGCTGAATCATAGATGTGCAAATCTACTCTCTGCCAGGGCACATCTGAAAGTTGCCAATCAGATCACACAATTGTGCACCAATTGTGTAACTGTCATGCTAATTGGACCCATACTCCCATAATCAAGTCAGGGCTTTATAAAAATGCAATACGGTGGAGAAGTCCACATGCTGGTAGGCATGACTCAAGCATCTGAGACTGAAGTTTTAACTGGCACTCCTCTTTAAGCTGGGAAATATGTGGCACCCACAGCAACTAGGCATCAAATAATTTCTTGAAACATGAGATGACGTTACTGAACTGAACTGTCCATTATGAAGATGCAGTCCGGATGTGGATTGAAAGTTCCATGTCGGTAAAAATGCAGAACGTATTTTGCCAGTGGAAAACTGATAGCCATAGGTGCAAGCCTATATAGGACCAGTGCGAGAACAGCCCCCACAGCTTCTTCGAGGAAATTTATCACTATCAGAAAAAGGTTCATACACTTGGCACAGATCCCCATGGGACTCATAATAAGTCTCCTGTGTGCGAATAGTATTGCAAGATTGGCTGAATAACATGACACAAAAGAATAATGAAAAGATCCTGGATTAAAATACAACATGAGGGTCTCTGAAACCCAACTCAGATTGTGGTAAGGATATGGTAATATTACAAGGCATTATGAACTTTCTTATGGCAAAGAAGACAGTAATGATGTATTGGTGACAGCAAAAGCTGTCTTTATAGTGTACAATGTCCAGGGTTGGTTCATTGGTGGCCTGTTTGGCCAGGCGGTCAACATGTTCTTTACCCGGGACACCGACATGACCGGGGGTCCACACAAAGACCACAGAGTGGCCGCAACGGGCAAGAGTATGCAGGGACTCCTGGATAGCCATCACCAGACGAGAGCGAGGGAAGCACTGGTCGATAGCTTGTAAACCAGCTCAGGGAGTCGCTACAGATAATGAAAGACTCACCTGAGCAGGAGTGGATATACCCTAGGGCACAAAAGATGGCGACCAGCTCAACACTGAAAACACTGGAGCCAACCGGCAAGGATGGTTGTTCGCAATGGTCCCCTAGAGTTAGAGCATAACCGACCTGACCAGCAACCTTTGAACCATCAGTGTATACAACGCCAGAGCCCTGATACGTGGCTAGGATCGAATAAAAGCGGCGGCGGAAGGCCTCCGGAGGGACTGAGTCCTTCGGGCCCTGTGCCAATTCGAGCCGAAGACAAGGGCGAGGAACACACCACGAGGGTGTATGCAAAGGGGCCTGGAAAAGAGGTGGAAGAGGGAAAACCCCAAGCCCGGAGAGAAGCTCTTTGATGCGGACCGAGATCGTACAACCCTACCGGGGCCGACGTTCTGGCAGATGGACGACCGATTGCAGGAACAGAAGACGATAATTTGGATGCCCGGGCAAGCTACAAACATGGGCAGCATAAGCGGCCAGTAAATGTTGGCGCCGTAAACGCAGTGGAGGGACACCTGCCTCCACAAGTATGCTGTCCACAGGGCTGGTCCGGAAGGCACCAGTGGCAAGTCGTATCCCGCTGTGTAGGATTGGGTCCAGCACCCGCAACACAGATGGGGATGCTGAGCCATAAGCCAGGCTCCCATAATCCAGACGGGACTGGATTAACGACTGGTAGAGCTGGAAGAGGGTAGATCGGTCAGCGCCCCAGCTGGTGTAGCTCAAGCATCGCAGAGCATTTAGATGCCGCCAACACATCTGTTTAAGCTGCCGAATATGAGAAAGCCAAGTCAACTGGGCATCAAAAACCACACACAAAAACCTAGGTGACTCCACCACAGCAATAAGTTCACCATCAAGGTAAAGCCGCGGCTCTGGATGAACAGTGCGTCACCGGCAGAAATGCATAACGCAGGTCTTGGCTGCCGAAAACTGAAACCCATGCGCTACAGCCCAAGACTGCGCCTTGCGAATAGCACCCTGCAGCTGACATTCAGCAGTTGCAATGCCATTTGAGCTATAGTAAATGCAGAAGTCGTCAGCATACAAGGACACTGAGACTGACGTACCCACCACCGCAGCGAGCCCATTAATTGCTATTAAAAACAGGCAGACACTTAAAACCAATCCCTGTGTCACCCCATTTTCCTGGACTCGGGAGGAACTACGAGATGCCGTGACTTGCACGCGGAAGGTACGATGTGCCAGAAAATTGCGTATGAAAATCGGCAGTGGACCCCGAAGACCCCAATCATGAAGTGTAGAGAGGATGTGATGGCGCCATGTACTATCATACGCCTTCCGCATGTCGAAAGAGACAGCGACCAGGTGCTGACGGCGGACAAAGGCCATACGGATGGCTGACTCCAGGCTCACCAGATTGTCGGCGGCAGAGCGGCCTTTACGGAACCCACCCTGAGACGGAGCCAGGAGGCCCCGTGACTCGAGTACCCAACTCAATCGCCGGCTCACCATCCGTTCGAGCAACTTGCAAAGAATGTTGGTGAGGCTAATGGGGCGGTAGCTGTCCACCTCCAAAGGGTTCTTGCCAGGTTTCAAAATGGGGATAACAATACTTTCCCGCCATTGCGACGGAAACTCACCCTGGACCCAGAGACAGTAGTAAAGGTCTAGGAGCCATCGCTGGCAGTCCACTCAAAGGTGTTTCAGCATCTGACAGTGGATGCGATCTGGCCCAGGAGCGGTATCAGGGCACTGTGAAATTCCCACTCACTGAATGGAACATTGTAGGATTCAGGATGGTGGGTGCGAAATGAAAGGCTCCGACGTTTCATCCGCTCTTTAATGGAGCAGAAGGCCAGTGGGTAATTCGCAGAAGCGGAACTCAGAGCAAAATGCTCTGCCAAGCGGTTGGCAATTACATCGGAGTCAGTACAAACTGCTCCATTCGGTGAGAGCGCAGGGACGCTGACAGGGGTCCGATAGCCATATAGGTGTAGAATCTTGGCCCAGACCTGCGATTGTGTGACATGGAGGCCAATGGTGGACACGTATTGCTCCCAGCACTCCTGCTTGCGTTGGCGGATAAGGCAGCGGGCTCGCACACGGAGCCGTTTGAAGGCTATGAGGTGTTCTCTGGAGGGATGTCGCTTGTGACGCTGGAGCGCCTGCCGGCGATCTTTAATCACTTCAGCGATCTCAGGCGACCACCAAGGCACAGTCCTCCACCAAGGGGACCCAGAAGAACAGGGAATGGCAGACTCTGCGGCAGTAATGATGCCGGAGGTGACCGAGTGAACCGCTGCATCAATGTCGTCATTAGAAAGAGGCTCAATAGCGGCAATGGAGGAGAACAAGTCCCACTCAGCCTTATTCATAGCCCATCTGCTAGGGCGCCCAGAAGAGTGACACTGTGGCAGTGACAGAAAGATCGGAAAGTGGTCACTACCACACAGGTCGTCATGCACACTCCATTGGACAGAAGGTAGGAAGCTACGGCTGCAGATCGAAAGGTCGATGGCGGAATACGTGCCATGCGCCACACTAAAATGTGTGAAGGCACCATTGTTTAAAATGGAAAGATCCAGCTGTGCCAATACATGGTCAACGGTGGCACCTCGACCTGTCGCCACAGACCCACCCCACAGAGGGTTGTGGGCGCTGAAGTCGCCCAGTAACAAGAAAGTTGGCGGCAATTGGGCTATCAGCACAGCCAGGACATGCTGCGCAACATCACCATCTGGTGGAAGGTAAAGACTGCAGACGGTAACAGCCTGTGGCATCCACACCCGAACAGCGACAGCCTCTAAAGGTGTTTGTAGAGGGACAGACTCGCTGTGAAGAGAGTGAAGGACATAGATGCAGACGCTACCAGACACCCTTTCATAAGCTGCCCGGTTCTTATAATAACCACGATAACCAAGGAGAGCAGGGGTTCGCAATGCTGGAAACCAAGTTTGCTGAAGAGCAATGCATAAGAAAGGGTGAACGGTGATAAGTTGTCGGAGCTCAGCTAGCTGTTGGAAAAAACCGCTGCAGTTCCACTGGAGTATGATATTGTCCATGGTGAAGAAAGGCTTGAAGGGACTGGGAAGGCAGATTACGCCACTGGGTCACCTGCTGCCTCCGATTGAGCACCTGTGCTAGTGCTATCCATGGTGTCTGAGGGACCGGCGAGATCGAGGTCCTCAGTGGACGCCAGAATCTCCACCTCATCCTCAGACACAGAGCTGGAAGGTTGTGGTGGGGTGGGTGCCACCACGAGTTCCTTGGGCTTAGAGCTCTTCTTGGATTTCTCACGCTGCTCCGTGGGTTTCACTGGCTGGGAGGGCTTCACCGATTCAGTCTCCGGGACGGAGGAGGATCACTAAGCCCTACAACCAGCTGATTGTGGGCACTTACGCCACTGTCAGTCATCAGCCTTCCCACTTGTGGAAACCTGGGAAGGGTGGGACCCAAGGGACCCCTTGCGAGCATGAGAAGCCGAAGAAGTTGGGCACTTCTCCGGCTTAGAAGCGGGGACGGACATCCCCGATGGGTGGGATGGTGTTGCTACTGAGGTAGATGGCGCAGGAGCAACCCGGTGGGTAGAGCTCCCCCCACTGGCATGGGGGCAGGAGGAGTTTTACTACCCGTCGATCCGGCCAGAATTCGCGAAACTGATGGGGCTAGCACAGGTGTTGTAGCAGCGGCGTAGGAAGATGTCATTCTCACACGATGTAGTCGGTTGTATTTCCTTTTGGCCACAGTATAGGTCAGTCGGTCCAGGGTCTTACATTCCATGATTTTGCGCTCTTTTCGGAAGATTCTGCAGTCTGGCGAGCAAGGTGAATGATGCTCCCCGCAGTTGACACAGATGGGAGGCGAGGCACATGGAGTATTGGGAAGTGATGGGTGTCCGCAATCTCGACATGTGAGGCTGGAAGTGCAGCGGGACGACATATGGCCGAACTTCCAGCACTTAAAGCACCGCATCGGGGGAGGGATATAGGGCTTGATGTCACATCGGTAGACCATCACCTTGATCTTCTCCGGTAATGTATCACCCTCGAAGGCCAAGATGAAGGCACCAGTAGCAATCTGATTATCCTTCGGACCCCGATGAACGCGCCGGACGAAATGTACACCTCGGCACTCTAAATTGGCGTGCAGCTCGTCATCATACAGCAAAATAAGGTCCTTATGGTAAATAACTCCCTGGACCATATTTAAACTCTTATGGGGTGTGATCGTAACGGCAACATCCCCCAACTTGTCACAAGCAAGTAACCATCGTGACTGGGCAGAGGATGCCGTTTGTATCAGGACTGACCCAGAGCGCATTTTGGACAAGCCCTTCCACCTCCCCAAACTTGTCCTCTAAATGCTCGACGAAGAACTGAGGCTTTGTGGAGAGAAAAGACTCCCCATCAGCTCTCGTACCAACTAAGAATCGGGGTGAATAACTGCTACTGCCATCCTGAGACTTGCGTTCCTCCCATGGTGTGGCCAGGGAGGGGAACGTTTTTGGATCTTACTTCTGAGCATTAAATTGAGCCCGAGAACGCTTAGAGACTGCTGGCGGCTGGCCACCAGCGAGAGATGATGTACCACACTTCATTGCAGGTCATCTGCCCTGATGCCGCCTACTCCGACCAATGGCCCTCCCCACGGGCGCCACCCAGCCTCAGCAAGGGCCATCTGGCAGGATGGCCGTTGCCAGGAGTCCCGATACCCCAGGAGAATAGGCATCTACTCCTTGGCATACGTGGGGAGTTAACGGTGCAGGTATCAGTAGAGTGATCCCTGTTTTATCAGGGGGTTACAACCAACAGGGTACATCATGGCAGCCCCACCACAACGGACTGGCTACCGTGCTGGATGTTAGGTAACATGTGGTCCATGGTCGTCGTCGGTGCAGAAAGAGGCCCTGCACAGCACAAGGTAGAAAGTGCACACAGGAACATATCCATGCCCAAGAGATGGAGAGCGGGCAGGACTGCAATACAACGACGAATAAGCCGGCGAAAGGTCTGATCGCAAGATGGACACAATGCACCAAGTAAGGCGCCCTTCCCCAATCGGCTCACTCTTCGGAAGAATTTTGAGATATGGAGGTCAAACCTGACATGGGACCATCACATAAGGCCGAAACTTTTCAGACTCCTTTTAGTCGCCTCTTACGACAGGCAGGAATACCGGGGGCCTATTCTTACCCCCGAACCTGCAGGGGGGCCTTAAACTGTTCTGGGTGGACACTGCATGATATTCAGTTCCAACACTTCCTCAATAATAGCGCAATTGAACAACTTTGGTTGCGACTGAACAACTTTGGTTTTTTCCATTTTTTAAAAGCATTAAATTACATCTGGTTATGTTAAAGGCCAGCTCCACTCTTTATTACCATATTTTAACTCTTTCTGATACCTTCTTTAAGGGATTGTTCTCACACACTTTGACATTAGCGTGTGTTTCATTGCCTTGGGACTTCCTGGTATTTTATTTCGCATGTTCACTTCTGATCATAGAACTAGGTACATTTAAGTTACTTATTCGTCAGTTTCTGCATGGGTTGGCTAAATATGAAAGCAGAGAGAGCTTCAGTTGAAAAAGCTTTCCCTGATGCCCACTCAAAGTATTCCATGGTCTTAAGACCCTAGGTTTTTGTACCTAATATCCAATGATGCAAGAACAAATGCTAAAAATCTACGTTATGGAAAAAAGTTATAACTTTCCAAGAGATACTTCAATAACGACAGTCTATGAATTTCAAGCAGAAACAGTGTAAATACTTATATCGGGCACTAAACACTTTGCTGCAATGCACCCAAGCTTCACACCACCACTAATATACTTTACTCTTATGTATGTATAAAGACTACCCACTAAATCAATCTAAAGACTATCCACTACATCAATCTTGAGCATATTTGCAGACAAAAAAAATTTTTTTTTGTCATCAGTCTACTGACTGGTTTGATGCGGCCCGCCACAAATTCCTTTCCTGTGCTAACTTCTTCATCTCAGAGTAGCACTTGCAACCTACGTCCTCAATTATTTGCTTAACGTATTCCAGTCTCTGTCTTCCTCTACAGTTTTTCCCTCTACAACTCCCTCTAGTACCATGGAAGTCATTCCCTAATGTCTTAGCAGATGTCCTATCACCCTGTCCCTTCTCCTTATCAGTGTTTTCCACATATTCCTTTCCTCTCTGATTCTGCGTAGAACCTCCTCATTCCTTAACTTATTAGTCCACCTAATTTTCAACATTCGTCTATAGCACCACATCTCAAATGCTTCGATTCTCTTCTGTTCCGCTTTTCCCACAGTCCATGTTTCACTACCATACAATGCTGTACTCCAGACGTACGTCTTCAGAAATTTCTTCCTCAAATTAAGGCCAGTATTTGATATTAGTAGAATTCTCTTGGCCAGAAATGCCTTTTTTGCCATAGCGAGTCTGCTTTTGATGTCCTCCTTGCTCCATCCATCATTGGTTATTTTACTGCCTAGGTAGCAGAATTCCTTAACTTCATTGACTTCGTGACCATCAATCCTGATGTTAAGTTTCTCGCTGTTCTCATTTCTACTACTTCTCATTACCTTCGTCTTCCTCCGATTTACTCTCAAACCATACTGTGTACTCATTAGACTGTTCATTCCGTTCAGCAGATCATTTAATTCTTCTTCACTTTCACTCAGGATAGCAATGTCATCAGCGAATCGTATCATTGATATCCTTTCACCTTGTATTTTAATTCCACTCTTGAACCTTTCTTTTATTTCCATCATTGCTTCCTCGATGTACAGATTGAAGAGTAGGGGTGAAAGGCTACAGCCTTGTCTTACACCCTTCTTAATACGAGCACTTCGTTCTTGATTGTCCACTCTTATTATTCCCTCTTGGTTGTTGTACATATTGTATATGACCCGTCTCTCCCTATAGCTTACCCCTACTTTTTTCAGAATCTCGAACAGCTTGCTCCATTTTATATTGTCGAACGCTTTTTCCAGATCGACAAATCCTATGAAAGTGTCTTGATTTTTCTTTAGCCTTGCTTCCATTATTAGCCATAACGTCAGAATTGCCTCTCTCGTCCCTTTACTTTTCCTAAAGCCAAACCGATCGTCACCTAGCGCATTCTCAATTTTCTTTTTCATTCTTCTGTATATTATTCTTGTAAGCAGCTTTGATGCATGAGTTGTTAAGCTGATTGTGCGATAATTCTCGCACTTGTCAGCTCTTGCCATCTTCGGAATTGTGTGGATGATGCTTTTCCAAAAGTCAGATGGTATATCGCCAGACTCATCTTCTACACACCAACGTGAATAGTCGTTTTGTTGCCACTTCCCCCAATGATTTTAGAAATTCTGATGGAATGTTATCTATCCCTTTTGCCTTATTTGACCATAAGTCCTCCAAAGCTCTTTTAAATTCCGATTCTAATACTGGATCCCCTATCTCTTCTAAATCGACTCCTGTTTCTTCTTCTATCACATCAGACAAATCTTCACCCTCATAGAGGCTTTCAATGTATTCTTTCCACCTATCTGCTCTCTCCTCTGCATTTAACAGTGGAATTCCCGTTGCACTCTTAATGTTACCACCGTTGCTTTTAATGTCACCAAAGGTTGTTTTGACTTTCCTGTATGCTGAGTCTGTCCTTCCGACAATCATATCTTTTTCGATGTCTTCACATTTTTCCTGCAGCCATTTCATCTTAGCTTCCCTGCACTTCCTATTTATTTCATTCCTCAGCGATTTGTATTTCTGTATTCCTGATTTTCCCAGAACATGTTTGTACTTCCTCCTTTCATCAATCAGCTGAAGTATTTCTTCTGTTACCCATGGTTTCTTCACAGCTACCTTCTTTGTACCTATGTTTTCCTTCCCAACTTTTGTGATGGCCCTTTTTAGAGATGTCCATTCCTCTTCAACTGTACTGCCTACTGCGCTATTCCTTATTGCTGTATCTATAGCGCTAGATAACTTCAAACGTATCTCGTCATTCCTTAGTACTTCTGTACCCCACTTCTTTGCGTATTGATTCTTCCTGACTAATGTCTTGAACTTCAGCCTACTCTTCATCACTACTGAATTGTGGTCTGAGTCTATATCTGCTCCTGGGTATGCCTTACAATCCAGTATCTGATTTCGGAATCTCTGTCTGACCATGATGTAATCTAATTGAAATCTTCCCGTATCTCCCGGCCTTTTCCAAGTATACCTCCTCCTCTTGTGATTCTTGAACAGGGTATTTGCTATTACTAACTGAAACTTGTTACAGAACTCAATTAGTCTTTCTCCTCTTTCATTCCTTGTCCCAAGCCCATATTCTCCTGTAAGCTTTTCTTCTACTCCTTCCCCTACAACTGCATTCCAGTTGCCCATGACTATTAGATTTTCATCCCCCTTTACATACTGCATTACCCTTTCAATATCCTCATACACTTTCTCTATCTGTTCATCTTCAGCTTGCGACGTCGGCATGTATACCTGAACTATCGTTGTCGGTGTTGGTCTGCTGTCGATTCTGATTAGAACAACCCGGTCACTGAACTGTTCACAGTAACACATCCTCTGCCCTACCTTCATATTCATAACGTATCCTACATCTGTTATACCACTTTCTGCTGCTGTTGGTATTACCCGATACTCATCTGACAAAAAAATTACTGTTGATGAAATGTTGACAAGGCAGGAAACAAATCTGACACACCCTTGAATACATCCAGGTGTAACTGCTTTGTGCAGCTTGATGACAAGTCACAATTAACAATGTTCTGTCCAGAAGCGCTCGTACAAAGTCCCCCCATCACCTCAGTGGACACAATCTGTCCAAGATGAAACTATTGCATTTTCTTTGAATGCTGAATTTTGGTATATTTTTTTAATGTTAGTTGCAGGTAAGGTATAAAAACCTTTACAGATGGTTAAAAAGTATTCCACATTTTAAGAGGTGGTAGTGTGGTGTCACCGCCAGACACCACACTTGCTAGGTGGTAGCCTTTAAATCGGCCGCGGTCCGTTAGTATACGTCGGACCTGCGTGTCGCCACTATCAGTGATTGCAGACCGAGCGCCGCCACACGGCAGGTCTAGAGAGACTTCCTAGTACTCGCCCCAGTTGTACAGCCGACTTTGCTAGCGATGGTTCACTGACAAATTACGCTCTCATTTGCCGAGACGATAGTTAGCATATCCTTCAGCTACGTCATTTGCTACGACCTACCAAAGCGCCATTACCAGTTACTACTGATGCTGTAAAACATGTACCATCAAGAGCGATGTTCACCATTTACGGATTAAACTTAAGTATTCCAACAGCTACGTCCTTTTTTGCTAAAGTCTAACTTCCTTGTCCTGTTCCAGACCTCACGCCAGCCTGCGTGAGCTAAAACGTGTGCCTTTCGGCTTCCTCTCATAGTGGGTTGGCTCTCTTGCCAATCCACAAAGGTAGTATGGGCCAAAATGAAACAACAATGTCCAGTAAACATGTGCTCTAAAATGAATGCCTTAAGAGCTATGAGCACTCTTTCACCTTTGCTACTGTGGAACACCTTTTCTGCTTCTGCTGCTAGCTCTTCGCAGCTATGAACAACCTACAGAATGCGGTAAACAAATGAGCACACATTCCTGTGTTACTATTGATACACCATGTTAGTGTTGTTATTGTAAACTGTATTTACAGTTTTGGGGACGTGTAGCACATACATTAGTTCCAATGGAAATAGTTTGTACGTACATTAGATTGTGAACTGACCCTACGACTTATCTTACAATGTAGATTAAGGAAAGGCAAACCTACTTTTGTAGCATTTGTAGACTTAGAGAAAGCTTTTTACAATGTTAACTGAAATACCCTCTTTCAAATTCTGCAGGTGACAGGGGTAAAATACAGGGAGCAAAAGGCTATTTACAATTTGTGCAGAAACCAGATGGCAGTTAGAAGAATCAAGGGGCACGAAAGGGAATCAGTGGTTGTGAAGGGAGTGAGACAGGGTTGTAGCCTACCCCCAATGTCATTCAATCTGTATATTGAGCAAGTAGTGAAGGAAACAAAAGAAGAACTCGGAGTAGGAATTAAAATCCATACAGAAGAAATAAAAACTGAGGTTTGCCAATGCCACTGTAATTCTGACAGAGACAGCAAAAGACTTGGAAGAGTGGTTTAACGGAATGGACAGTGTCTTGAAAGCAGGATATAAGATGAACATCAACAAAAACAAAACAAGGATAATGGAATGTAGTCGCATTAAAGCAGATGATGCTGAGGGAATTAGATTAGGAAATGAGACACTTCAAGTTGTAAATGAGGTTTGCTATCTGAGGAGCAAAATAACTGATGATGGTCAAAGTAGTGAGGATATAAAACATAGACTGGCAATGGCAAGGAAAGTGTTTCTGAAGAAGAGAAATTTGTTAACATCGAGTATAGATTTAAGCATCAGGAAGTCGTTTCTGAAAGTATTTGTATGGAGTGTAGCCATGTATGGAAGTGAAACATGGACGATAAATAGTTTAGACAAGAAGAGAATAGAAGCTTTCGAAATGTGGTGCTACAAAAGAACGCTGAAGACTACATTCCCTAGGTAGATCACGTAACTAAAGAGGTCGTATGGAAAAGAATGGGGGAGAAGAGGAATTTGTGGCACAACTTGACTAGAAGAAGGGATCAGTTGGTAGGACACATCAAGGGATCACCAATTTTGTATTGGAGGGAAGCGTGGAAGGTAAAAATTGTAGATGGAGGTCAAGGGATGAATACACTAAGCAAATTCAGATGGATGTAGGTTGCAGTAGTTGGTCAGAGATGGAGAAGCTTGCACAGGATAGGGTAGCATGTAGAGCTGCATCAAACCAGTCTCTGGACTGAAGACCATAACAACAAAGACTGTGAAATGCTTTTCCACTATAGTTTTATCTTTGGACTTGCCAGCATAACAGAGGTACAGAAAATGGCAGACATGATGATCTGCTATGGTCTGGTAAATGGAAGCAACTGTCAAGCTCATGTTCTGTATGCCAAAAAATATCCAGAATGCAGGGTACCATCTGCACAATAATTTAGCTGTCTTTTCTAGGGACTAGCAGACTGGTTCTGTAACTCCAACAGTGATGGGTTGTGGCAGACCTTACACCAATTCCTATTCCTGTTGTGGAGGAGCGAGTATTGTAGTGGAAAGACATCCTGGAATTAGTGTACATAGAATTTCAGTATCTATTGGGGTATGTCATCCTCCAGTCTGAGTGATCCAGCATGAAAAGTTGCTATACCTATAGTGCGTCCAAGTCCTTCACCCACATTATCAGCCTGCCATAATGCAGTTGTACCAATGGATGTGGTAAAGATTCATTTTTTCGCAAGAAAGATACAGTTCACAAACAAGGCTGCTTACACACAAGATGCGTTTGTGAATTTTCATTACCAACAAGTGTGGGTTGATGTAAATCCACAGGCAGTTGAAGAAGCAAGACATCAGCACCAATATTGAATTAGTGTATGGGCAAGAATAACTGACGATAGGCTAACAGGACCTCACATACTACTGAGCAGGTTGCCTAGTGCAAGTGTCTGATCCCATCCGTCTGCTTTCACCCATGACGTCACAAATATGGCGGAAACGACCATAAACCACGATTCCAAATGGCGCATATAAAATCATTACGTACACATTATGAGGACGAAAATACATCGAAAGAAACACACACACACACACACACACACACACACACACACACACACACACCACCACACTCTCTCTCTCTCTCTCTCTCTCTCTCTCTCTCTCTCTCTCTCTCTCTCTCTCTCCACAAAAGCTTAATGACACTAACGGGACAAGCGCGGGAAATAGGGGGTTTTTGGGGTGGGGACAAACTAAATATAAACAAATTAAGACACCCACCCCCACACAAAATGATGAAAGAAACCAATATCACCAAGCTCCCCATATACCACTAAACACAGTATCATCTGGAATCTGACACTTCCCTTGACCTATATAGCTCAACAGCAGCTCCCGATCCCATAAATTAGGACCTAACACTTCCCTTCCTATATAGCTCAAAAACATCTCCCGATACCAATACCAGCATTCACAGTCACACATTGGAATCGAACCCTTCCCTTGACCTGTTATCCTTACGACATCTTCACATACAGCCGTCCCTGGTCCGAGACTCCGGAACTTTAAGTAGGCCTCATTTCTTCACGACATACTGAACACTTCATGACTTCATCCAAAAATCCGAATAGTTGAAGAAATTTTATTAGAGACAATGCACTGTCCCCCATCGTAGCGGACAACCAAAACCTGTTGACCCTGTCAGTCATATCCATACCTAACAAAGACATAAAAAAAAAAGCAATTTACCAAAATTCACACACGACACCACACTCGCAAACTACCCAAAAACATCACCTAACACACCACCAGAGAGCACCACCGATCACATCAAAATGACACCTACAAACACGCCACTCTCACAAACTAATGTCCGCGCCATCGTGACGTCACACACCACAACAGCCTTACGTCACAGGTCAATGCCGACAGGTGGGATCAGACGCTTCAGTCAACCCCAAAGAACTTGCCTGTCCTGCTACAGGAGTTACCATTTCAACAATGGCTGGAGATGTGGTTCATGCATGATGGAGTGACAGCCCATTTTCTCCAAAAAGTCCGAGAACATCCCACACAGACATTTAATGAGCAATGGATTGTCCCGTGAGATCCAGTATGTTGGCCAGCCCATTAACTTTTTGTTGTGGGGACACTTTAAATCTTTCCTGTATGCAAGCCCGATGGGTCAACGGAAGCATTAGATTCCACTCATCTGCTTTGACCAGTGATGTAATGGTGTTGTGGTGTATGATGTCACTACAGCGGTTGGTTGTGTTTGTTGATGTCGTGTTCATATGTTTGAATGTGCCCTCTGGTGGTGGAAGTGGATGTGCTGAGTTTAATGTGTAGTACTGTGATCATTTGAGTTTTGGTTATCGTCGTGATAATGTGGTTTTGAGTTTAGGTCGTTGGCGCAGTAACGTGGATTGTGGAAGTGTTTTCAGCAAGTTATTAAGTGTTTTTTTTTTTTTAATGTACTTGGTGTTTTTGTTAGGTCTAAGGTGCACATTTGTGGCAACATCATGAGGTTGACAAGAGTTCCAGTGGCTCGGACCAGGGAAATGTATGTGTGGCGTTGTCGGCGGTGTGGGTGTGTGTATGTGTGTTTTGGACAACCTAGGTTATATTGCCCTTTGTTGGTAAGTAATTTTTGTTTTGGTTTTAATCGACAGTTAACACAATGTTTTCTGTGTTGTATATTTATGGTACGTCAGTTTAATCGAGGTAGTGAATATTATTTATAGCTGTGGTTGAGCTATATAGGTCAAGGGAAATGTCCAATTCCACATTTCTGGGTTATAGGTGTTCGATACCTGTGGTTTTGTTGGTGTAGTGGAATGTTCTAATTTAAATTTTTGTTAATATTATTTGTTTTTGGATGGTGCGGTGTTTTTTTATTTATTGTTGTAGATTTAGCTTGTCCCAGCCCTAAGTCCCCAATTCTCCCCAGTTGTCATGTTACTTTCATTTTATTTTTGGAGTGAGCCATTATTGTGATATTTTTATTCTTGTTTGTGTTTGTTGGTATGCGTCTGTAGTGACATCATTGTTGTTATTTTGTTCACACTGGAAATAGTCGTTTCTGACATATTGATGACATCATGGGTCACATGGCTGCAATCTGACACTTCTGTAATGCCAGCCCAATTAATGATGTACAAGCACTGCAGGGACGCGTCATCACTGCCTAGTAGCAAATCCATGGCCAACTTTGAGTTTTTTTGAGAATGTAAAATTCCCTAAAAGGTAGGACAGAAGTATGCCCTACTAGGGATAGACACCACACTGAATACACCTTCAGCACTGGCTCACAAGAGCAGGTCGCAATAGTAAGCAGATAACACTTGAAGCTTTGCTGTTTCCCAGTAACATTATCATTTGTTTACTGCATTCTGCAGGTGCTTCCTAATAGCGGACAGCTTGCAGTGGAAGAGGTGTTTAAAAGTAGTGAAAATTCATAACGACTCACAGCTCTTAATGTATGCATTTCAGAGCCCATGTTTACTGGACTTTTTTTTCCAAGTTTCAGTCCATAATACCACCTCTAAAAGCATGCATATCTATAAACCACTGTTTTATAAATTTATGTTCCACAGACAAGCAGAAACTTTTATATAAATTAATCTTGTTTACTCTGGTCCCTATCAGCTGCCTTGGTCCGTGTAATTACAGTTACATACCGGGGAGATGATCTACAAAACGCAAATCCAAACTAAATCAGTGCATCCTCTGTTACTCTGAGTAAATAAAAATCCCACAGAACTGTAGGAGAATAGTAACTTGTTCCATGTTATTTTGAAGGGATCCTATGAAACAAATAGAGCCTTGATGGCCCTTCTTTTTCCAATAGATCAAATTTGACAGTCCCTTAAAAATTTAAAAAGTACTTAATATATAACACAAATGCTTTAAAAATACTTCACAAATTTCTGAAGGTGAAAATCTGGTATCTTTAGACTCTACAAGAATTTTCTAGACTATGTTAGAACAAGGAGCTGTAGAATAAAGGAAAGTCAGTCAAGATACCTAGTGACGCTTCCAATAAACGAAGATTATTGAAAAAGCCACTGTGCTGCAGATCTTTAACAGTTTGAGCTACCACAAAAAAGATCACAAATAAACCAAAACTAAGGGCAGCCCATCTAAATACAGAAAAAAATTCCCTAACAACGTCTCTTCAACTAAATACATAAAGGAAATAGGTAGGCATAATAGAGGACGGTGTAAATGTCATAACTCCATTCTGTGTTTCACAAGAAAATCACATTTCGCAATATCCTGACGGTCTCTTAATGACCTCGTTGTCGACTGGGACGTTAAATACCGATCTCCTCCTTCGCAGAATCCTGATAGCCAGTCCAAAAACACAGTATGTCAAACCTAACCCACTTATCGACTCTAATGGATTTAGCTATGAAAAGGAGTATGATCTCATCTGGAGCCAAGATGTCAGTGAACGTTAAGTTACACAATTCTTGAAATTGATTAATCGTAAAATGGACTGAACTCACATATTCACCCTTTTCATCAACTCACAAATGGCCAAGACTATTTAGAAAATTCATAATATAACATCGCTAATGCTGAAAACGACTACAGAGTTCCTTCGACGAAGGAATACTCTTTTGTCAACAGGAACGAAATCACTTATCAACAATATTTTCTACTGCTACGTACAGACAACACCGGTGTTTTTAGAATTCTCCAACTACATTCAAACAGACAAACATTTCACAACATCCACACTATACCAGTAACCTTTCTTGGGGTCTTACCCTTCTCGCGGTCAAGTGACACAACATATTTACGATTATAAACTGATTAAACAAGTCATAAATTAAAATGATTAAATCCCGCTATTAAAGCGGAGGCTCAACAAAGCATTTCAATTCAAAGATATGCAAGACTGGTAAGACATGTAGCTACATTAAACTCTGGAACGTAATGATCGATTATAACTTCAGTTTGCTCGTGAAGAGAAAAAATTCTGATTTCGCCGTTTATTTATCGTCATCCGTTTCTGTTCTCATCTCCTCTATGCTCACTGCCCGAGTGGTGTCACTAGTATTTGGCAAAAATGCTGTTAGCTGTTTTATGCCTTTTGTTGAAAATCGTGCTTTCCTTAATTTTCATTAATTTAATTACTCATTTACTATTAATACTCGTTGGTACGCACTTTAACCTGCAAATACTATCTGCAGACGAAGAAAACATTTTGGACTGGTGGTATAATTAGCTTTTTGTTGTAACCGCATTGTTATCACAGGTCGCGTTTATTTCCGAATTGTGGTGTGCGCTCTGTGAAACAGTTGCGAGAGGAACGTTATATGAAAATATATAGACGATTCATCTACAGTGCTTTGCAAAATGGGCACTGTTCGAGGAGCATGTGATGCACTTTACAAGAACAATGGTTGTTTCGAATGGTTACAGATGTGTACTGAATGTGTAAGGCCCTAATGACCTCGATGTCGACGGGACGTCAGACCCAATGTTCCTTCCAATTGAACAGAGATGATTTTCGTTTTTGTTATTATTGCCTAGAAGACTGTGAAAAGCACCAAGAAACCATGCACCTACTGGCTGGAAAAATAGTTTCGTAACGATCTGGGACTGAACCCAGGCGACCGTCGCCTCCCCAAATCTGTCGCACAGTGCAAAGGCACGGCTATATGCTGCCACAGAAATAGGTTGCTGGTGATGGTAGACGTAAGTGAATCAGAAAAACTTACGTTTTCAGTAATTTCCCTAAATCAGTCCAGGTAAATGCCGGGCTGAGTCCCTTGAAAAAACACAGCCAATTTCCTTCCCCATCCCTGACATAGTCCGACCCTGTGCTCCGTTTCTAATGACCTCAATGTCGACAGGAGTTTGAAACCTAATATTCCTTCTTTCCTTCCTTTTAACCAGTATGCAAGCGACATGTCACGATTAATGTATAATGTTGTATTTAAAACTTGCGACTGGTCGTAGCTTTCGCGGTTAATGTGCTACACATTTAACAGAATACAATTTCAGTGGACCAGCCACAAAGATTTTAAAGAGTCACGACTTGTTATTGATGTTACCAAGTTGTAGAGGCATTCTAAATTTGCTTTATCGCGAAACGTGACAACTAAGGAACAGACTATCCGAAAATAACAAAATATACATTTCCAGTTTAATTCATTGCAAAAGGCTCGTAGCACAATAATATAAACTAGGAGCAGAGTCCGTCAGTAGACCATTATAAGGAAAGCCAGCTCTCATAAAGCAGACGGTCAGTATAAGCAGCGCAATACCCAAACACATCAGTGAGCAATCGAGGAAAGGCGATGCATTCCTCTGTGCAATCGCAGTGCGTGTAGCATCATCCTATTAGTACTTGAAGACCAGCTATAGCTCTGTATCAGGGTAAACTGCGGTGCTTCACAACACCGCAAGCGAGGGTAAACAAAATTTCGTTCTCACACGGCAACCTACTGCAGCTAAAATTCACTGAATGTTCTTCAATTTGCCTCAGACGTTTCTTCTTGCATTAGATGTACCAGTAATATGAAACTGTTGAATGATAACTCAAAATGACATAAGATATGAACACATTTCTGTGGCAACTTCACCCCCCCCCCTTTTTTTTTTTTTTGAGTCGTCAGTCTTCTGGCTCGTTTGATGCAGCCCTCCACGAATTCCTCTAGTGTGCCAATCTTTTCACAAGAGCACTTGCGACCTACTTTCTCGCTTATTTGCTGGATGTATTCCAATCTCCGTCTTCCTCCACAGTTTTTTCCATCAATAAGTCCCTGTAGTACTACAGCAGTTAGTCCCTGATGTATTAACAGCTGTCCTATCATGCTATCCCTTCTTGTTGTCAGTGTCTTCCATGTATTCCTTTCCTCGCCTGTTGCTTACCTTTCAGTCTACCTAGTTTTCAACATTCCTCTGCAGCATCGCATCTCAAATGCTTCCATTCTCTTCTGTTCCTGTCTCCCACAGACCATGTTTCACTATCATACTATGCTGTGCTCCAAACGTACATTCTCAGAAATTTCTTCCTCATATTAAGGCCTATGTTTGATACTAGTAGATTCGTCTTGCCCAGGTATGTCCTTTTTGCCAGTGCCAGTCTGATTTTTATGTCCTCCTTGCTCCGTCCATCGTGCGATATTTTACGCCTTGGTACCAAAACATCTTACCGGCATCTACTTCGTGATTAACAGTTTTGATGTTAAGTTTCTCTCTCTGTTCTCATTTCCAGTACTTCTCATTATTTTCGCCTTTCTTCGATTTACTGCCTGTCGAATTTCTGGAACAGTTCTCAAGCAAATGCCAGGAAGTAGTTCCTTCATCTTTGGAATCAAATCAAAGCCACAAGGACTGAAGTCCGGGGAGTATGGTGGATGGTACAGTACTTCCCAGTCCCATCGACCGAGCAGAGTAGCCACAGCTTGCGCTCTATGCGCCCGCGCATTGTCGTGTAAAATAATGGGTGGGTTGCGCAGAATGTGTCGCCGCTTCTTCCGCAAAGCTAGTCGCAGGTGATGCTCCAAAAACGAATAGTAATACTGCGCATTGACGGTCTGCCATGAAGGAACGTAATGCGTTAGGATAGCACCATCACAGTCGTACACGAGAATCACCATAACTTTAGACTACTCCAGTCGCACCATCAACAGAACAGACTCTGCTAACGGTATACTACGCCTTCCACATCGGTGGCAACGGGTTCTGCACAACGCTGGTGATTACTTTGAAGGACAGTAACAGGTGCAAACATGTAACTCTTTTGTATCAGTTGTGAATAAGTAGTTGCCACTATTTTAGTTCCAAGCCCTTTTATCAATACATATTCTCTACTCATTAGACTGTTCATTCCGTTCAACAGATCATGTAATTCTTCTTTACTTTCACTGAGGGTAGCAATGCCATCAGCGAATCTTATCATTGATATCCTTTCATCTTGAATTTTAATTCCACTCTTGAACGTTTCTTTTAATTTCATCATTGCTTATTCGATGTATAGATTGTATACATAATTGTACACATATATAATTGTATACATATATAATTGTACATAATGTATATTACTCGCATTTCTCTATAGATTACCCCTGTCTTTCTCAGAATTTCGAACATCTAGCATCATTTTACATTGTCAAACGCTTTTTCTAGATCGACAGATCCTCTGAACGTGTCTTGATTTTTCTTCAATCTTGATTCCATCATCAACTGGAACGTCAGAACAGCCTCTCCGGTGGTCTAAAGCCAAACTGATCGTCGTCTAACAGATCTTCAGTTTTCTTTTCGTTTCTTCTGTGTATTATTATTGTCAGAATCTTGGATGCATGAGCTGCGGTAATTCTCGCACTTTTCGGCTCTTTTAATCTTCCAAATTCTACGCACAAACGGGAACAGTCGTTTTGTTGCCACTTCCCTCAATTATTTTAGAAATTCGTGTGGAATGTTAAGTATCCCTTCTGCCTTACTTGATCTTAAGTCTTTCAAACCTCTTTTAAATTCTGATTCTAATACTTGATCTCTTCTATATTGTCTCCTGTTTCTTCTTCTACCACATCATCAGACAAGTCTTCCCCCCGTAGTGGCCTTCAGTGTACTCTTTCCACCTAGCCACTCTCTCTTCTGCATTTAACAGTGGAATTCCCATTGCTCTCTTAATATTACCACCCTTGCTTTTAATTTTAACGAAGGTTGTTTTGACTTTTCTATATGCTGAGTCGGTCCTTCCGACAATTACTGCTTTTTCGATTTTTTTCATCTTTTTCATGTCTTAGCTCTCCTGCTCTTCCTATTTATTACATTCCTAATTGGCTTGTGTTTCTGTATTTCTGAATTTCCCTTGATATTGTTACACATCCTTTATTCATAGATAAGCTGAAGCATTTCTTCTGTAACCCATGGTTTCCCCGCAATTATCGTCCTTGTACCTACGTTTTTCTTTCCAACTTCTGTGGTTGCCCTTTTTGGAGATGTCCGTTCCTGTTCAACTGAACTGCCTGCTGAGCTGTTCATCATTGCAGCATCTGTAGCCTCAAAGAACTTCAAGCTTATCTCTTCATTCCTTAATGTTTCAGTATCCCACATCTTTGCACATTCATACTTTCTCTCAAACTTCAACAACCCCTCATCACTACTAAATTGTGATCTGAGTCTATATCTGCTCCAGAGTACGCTTTACAGTCCAGTATCTGATTTCGGAATCTCTGCCTGACCGTAATGTAATCTAACTGAAATCTTCCTGTATCTCGTTGCCTTTTCCAAGTACTTCCTCCTGTTGTCGTTGTTGAACTATAGTATTCGCTATTACTAACTGAAATTTATTGCAGAATTCAATTAGTCTTCTTCCTTTCTCATTCCTACTACCAAGCCCACCTTATCCTGTATCCATTTTTTCTATTCCTTACCCTAGAAGTGCATTCCTGTAGCCCATCACACACTTCACTTGTTAATATATAGTTCTCTCGTCTTCATTTCAGATGGTGGAAATGCAATGTAGACTCACAGTAGAATGAACAGTGCGAGGTATCAACATCTTGCTTTGGAGTATTTCGCAACACGACTGGTCTGTATAGGTATACACTTTTAGTTCTAATTTCTCATCTAAATTACTCCATTGTTAACGGATCTGCCTTTCAACTACAGATAAATTTTCACTCACGGGATGGAATATTGAGAGAAACATGTCCATGTTAAAAATTTAGATTTGTAACTGTTTCATAGAATCGGTGTTGGTAGCTCTAGCTACATGTTTCCATCTTTATCTATTTAAAGGGATAGAGGACTCCATGCACTGTATTTCCACAGTTATTTGGTTAGGGCTGTGAATGTAAGTGAACACTGAATTTTGCAGTCCCAACACATCTCACTCAGCGGATCCTGCACAAGGAGCTTCTCACTCACTGTATTTTCACTAACAACGATGGGTGCGAATTTTCCCTCAACGATTCGACCCACATTCAGCATACGTAAACTTCATGACTGAGACTTCAAATTCGCAAAAGGATAAGGGGTAATTTTGAGCCTCTGTCGAGAAAATCGCATTTGAAGAGTGATGGTGTAGCTCTTACCAAGACCACCTACAATAAATCAGACCTCAAGGCAGATATCGATACTTGACAATATGGTGACAATCGTGGGGGTAAACAAACTTGCGTGCTTGTGTTTTCTTAACGTGTGTGTAACATTGTACACGTGACGTTCAAGAGATTATTTGCTAAAGCAATTATTACTACCTATTATTTATGCTATATGCTGTGAATGTTGTCACAAGTGTTACGCTAGTGTTTATTTTCTAGATTTTCTAGTAAGTTCGTCATAATTTAAAGTGTAAACTGTTCGTAGCTGTTGTGTACCAGAATGTAAATCCAATTATGGCAAAACATACGATCAAAGAAATAGGATTGAGGAACAAATGTAATAAACAAATTCATAGAGATAATGTAGAAGTGAACAATAAAACTGTGGTATGCATTAAGCATTTTGAACCTAAGTTTGTGGTTAGGGAACACATTTTTCCTGTGGAAAATAGTGAACCCATGCGTGTGCCACGAAAAATACCAAAACTAACAAATGATGCAATTCCAACTATTTTTGTTAACCAACCTTCTTATCACACAGTACCAGTTCCTAGGGAAAGGAAGAACCC
Source organism: Schistocerca serialis cubense (assembly GCF_023864345.2). Lineage (NCBI taxonomy): Eukaryota > Metazoa > Arthropoda > Insecta > Orthoptera > Acrididae > Schistocerca > Schistocerca serialis. Next base: position 976,072,829 of record NC_064640.1, on the reverse strand, counting down.
TGAAGAACGTGTTCAACAGCTACTGGAACATGATGGATGTAGTTTCAGTAATTGGTACGAAAATGACAATATACCTGACTTTCAGCATTTTAAAAGCGAAGTTCATAAAAGAAATGTTTACCCATTTACACTTTTAGTAAAGGATGACTATGTGTTTTTCATTAAATTAAAGGATGATTTAGTCAGTGACGTGCCATTAGTTTCAGTGTGCTTCAAGATATAAAGTTCCTTGGAAGTAAAAGTGTTTCACAAAAATGTGTGTTTGCCTAAAGAAACCTTGAAATTGATATTACAGTTGGGGGAGCAAGAGGACGTGAGATGTGACAAAGGGACAAAATTAGACTCTGGTGAGTCACGTAAATGGTTTCTCAGATAGCTGTATTGGTACCACAAGGTTGTAATTTTAGTCAATGTTCTCAAACAAGCACTGAAAGCTGGTAGTGATTTTGATGTTGATATAGCCCCTAAAATAGAATGTTTTGGAGCAATTATAACTTGCAATAACAAAGTAAATTAGATATTCTCCTGAGCTTGTGCTGTGGGTAGCAACAGTTTGATTTTCATTTCCTGGTGCCTACCATAACTTGAGAAAAACAAATGAGTTAACATTACCTCACCCTGCCTATTTAAGGCAGTTTCTATGGAAAATGGGTCCAAATAAACCTTCTATTGGTCCATCACAGAGTGCTTTTTTGAGGAAAAAATTAATTTCTTCAGAAAAATGACAAAGTAATTTCAGTGATGCTAGATGAAGTTTATGTTAACTCAAAATTTTCTTATAAGGCAGGAAAGATACTTGGTGTAACTGAGAATACTTCAGATACTAGAAGAGCAGATACAGTGCAAGTTTCCATGGCATCATCTTTACATTCTGATTATAAAGACGTAATAGCTCTCTTTCCTGAAAAATGTTAACTCTGATACACTACTGAAAATGACAATTGATGTATTAAAGATTATGCACGAGCTTGGATATGTTGTAATGTGTCTGGTAACAGATAACCATAGCACTGATAGGAAAATGTATCAGCTTATGTGTGATGGCATTTTATGGCCATGTATTACAAATCCAATTGCTCCATCCAAATCCCTCTTTCTTCTGTTTGACAGTGTGCACTTGCGTAAGTGTATCAGAAATAACTGGTTGCCGGCCGAAGTGGCCATGCTGTTAAAGGCGCTGCAGTTTGGAACCGCAAGACCGCTACGGTCGCAGGTTCGAATCCTGCCTCGGGCATGGATGTTTGTGATGTCCTTAAGTTAGTTAGGTTTAGCTAGTTCTAAGTTCTAGGGGACTAATGACCTCAGCAGTTGAGTCCCATAGTGCTTAGAGCTATTTGAACCAAATAACTGGTTGAATGGAAACAATGAATCATTCATAATGCCAAATATTGAGGAAACACTTGCTTTCATTAATGCCTTTCTGCACAGTGATGAAGGGAATGCTGCATGCGAATATGTCAGTGAAGCAAAATTTTCAGATTTGAGGAACCTGTTTCATTCTGAGAAAAATAAACTGTTGAAACTTGCCCCAAAGCTAGTGAGAAAGACAGTATATCCAACTTCTATTGAGAGACAGAATGTTTCCATTGCTCTCAGCGTTTTTGATTGTAAAAATGTGACAGCACTAGAAATTTTGAAAAGTCTGAGGATTATGATTTCTGATGGCACTATTGAGTTTTTAAAATTAATCATTAAATGGTTGACAGTTTCTAATGTGCAGCAGCCCACAAACGGCAAATACACATCACTGGACCCACTGACTTCAAATTTATGTTTCTCGAAAATTAGAAAACATATCTAGATATCTGGCATGCATTGCATACTGATGGAAAACTAACCAATGAAACGTATACTGCTTTCTCTCACACACGTGCAACAACAGTTCAGTTATGCAGATATGTTTTTAACACATACAACTGTTCCTACATTCTTACAGCAAAATTACACGCTGATGCTTTAGAAGCAATATTTGGAGCTTATAGCGGGCTAAGTGGTTGCACATTTAATGTTTCATTCGAGCAAACCTTGGAATCTGAGAGAAAACTCAAAGTAATAAGTCTACTAAAGCTCAGATCTACTAAACATGGTGAATTTACTTTAAATGATTTTGCAGCAAAAGTAAATTACAGCATAAAACACCAAACACATTAAAATTTAGATGAATTAGAACCTCCTCTAGAGGAACTAGCAAACATTCCCATGATGGATGAAGATTTGAAAGTCTTGGTTTGTATTGCTAGCTACACTAGCAAAACAGTACATGAAAAGCTGAGAAAAGGTGTAAAATGATCAGATTGTGAAGAAGTGTTACAGTCAGAGAAGAAATTTTGTTGCAGTGTGAAGCCAAAGAACTCCTTTCCTATTTCAAGCAACTGAATCGTGGGGGATTAAAATGTCCTTCCATCATTATTTCCTTGTCTTGTAGTATATATAAACTTTTTCAAGTGAATCAGAATTTCTCAAGCTTGAAAATCAAAGAGATGCAGTACTTGCCTTAGAAACAGAATTGTGTGAAAATGCCATTATAACCTCAATGATGTGTGGAAATGTGGCACTCCTTTAAAGACAATAATCAAGAAAATTATTGAAGTGCTTTCCAATATTTTTATTAATAATTATACAAAGCTCTTGAATGAAAAATGTGTTTCTAAGGAAATTGCTCGAACACTAGTAAAACAAAAAAGAGGAACTTATGAAGTCATTGCAGCAAAAATAACAAAATGCAAAGAGGCCAAGCTGAGCAGCAAATAAATCTAACAGGCACTCAAAATCAAACCACTTCTAGCATATTACATAATGACAGTGATTAGAATTAAGTGCATGTTGTTTAATACAATTTTGAGCTTTAGCTACACTCTTCACTTATTATTGCCATGTAGCTTCTATTTTGCAAATTATCATTAGTGTCCAAATATGCTTGCATGTGTTGTGTAGTAGTCTGTTTGGATTTGATTTTGAGTTGCATCTCCAAATTTTACTTCATAATAGTACTTATTGCATAATTTGTGACTTTAATACAACTTTCCATTTGAGTTTGAATATAGAAAAATACATAACAATACGACATTTCTTACTCAATTTAGAACCTACTTTCCATTTATGAAGTTTGTAATAACTAAACCTCTGAAATATTTGGTCTATGACTGCCGCCATCTTGATTTCTGTGTTGAGGTCTGATTTATTGTAGGTGGTCTTGCTCTGTATGCGCTTCTCACCCTGGGGCAGTAGAGGCTCAGTGGCAAGTGTTCTGCTTGTGCATGAGAAATCGAGGTTCTGAGTTCACATACAGGGAGATTCTTTCAGAATACACTCATGTCAGCTAGTAAATTACATGTATTTTGTATTTGATATTTATAAATTCACACATTATGTTCCCTGAAACCCCTGTTTAAGGAAATCCTTTGTGCAGAAATATCATCTGTCAGTGGAACATGTTTATACTATGATTCACAGTATTTATGTTCCACTGTCTCAGTGGCAATAAGGATCTGATCAGACCAACTGTACATAAACAGATTTTCAAAGGAAGAACACAACTTCGTCTAGCGTTTGAAAAGTATATTTTGGTTAACAGTCCAATATTTCTCATAGTGATAGTGTGAGTCATCATATGAAAGTGCTGAGAGGATTGTTCACATTTTTACATTTATATTCCCTCAAAAAGTCGTATGAACCTGTTGAATGGACAGTTCAAATATTTAGATAATATATTACCTTGGTTATTGGACTCATGGCTTACATATTTCAGAGTAGCAAATACACGGAATTCAAATTTTACACTCGCGAAAATGAGTGCACATTAAAAGATAAACCTACTGGGAGATGGCCTTGATCCTAGGACCTCGTTTTACGCATCAGAGCTTTTACGCCTACGCCACCAATCACCACATGTAACCTGAACTTATCATGTCTTACTAACAGCATCGATAATATCACAATACGATTTTCTAGAGACTGGTCCAAAATAGTATTTATGCTTCTGTCTGTTTCAAGTCTAGGCCACGAATTATCAAACTGGTGAGATAACTTCCATCCCCTCTCCTGTAATAAAAAGGCATATAGCTTAACATTACCGATTTTTGAACTTCTGTAAGAACATATTATTCATCAAAGACATCAACGTAATTTTTTTCACACAGTTTAATTGCCACTACAGAGAACGAAGTCGAAATTTCGAATCTTTGGCAGGTACTTTTACTTTTCACAATTCACTCAACATCTTTCTTTCCCTGTTCACAATATCAAACTAATGCCTGCTTCTTCGAATAGATATCCGAGTTCAATATAAGACAGTAGTAGCGGAGCTAAGCTGAAGCTGGGATCATCTGAATTGTTGCCTTATTTATTCAAGGTGACATCAGTAGATGTGGCAACATCATACTGATGATGTCACCAGATGACATCATGTGGTTTCCCTCCTCCCTTCCCCAACCTCCTCCCAGCCCCCTCCCTACCCTCTCTCTACCATTTCCCTCCTCCACCTAGGAATTTGTGGAAAAAGCTCAGCCTGTACTGAGATGTTGGTGTGGCAGAATCTCTTTAGTTCATTATTTTTTGGGATTTGCAGGTGTTATTTTGTTGGAAGAATTTTCCATTACTGCCAGAAATTGGTGGGAAACACTCAGGAAGGTGGAAATATTACCCTATCAGATCAAACAACAACTAAATGCTCTAATTACACTGCTACTGATCATCAGTCTAGATCAGTTAAAAAGTCATAAACATATACATGTAGAGCTACAGAGATCCAATACATACTCCAAAAACAGAACAGCTCAAAGCCTCACCTACAGATCAACTAAAGATTCATGAAATACTCCATAAAACAGCGAATCAGCGTCATCAAAAACCATGTCTTAACTTCACCTGCAGACCATAAACAAGCATCGTAGATACCCAAATGGAGTTTGAAGATCGCACATATTTCTCTGCCTCGTGATGACTGGGTGTTGTATGATGTCCTTAGGTTAGTTAAGTTTAAGTAGTTCTAAGTTCTAGGGGACTGATGACCATAGATGTTAAGTCCCATAGTGCTCAGAGCCATTTGAAAGATCGCACATAACGCGTGCACCTTCTGTGAGCATCAAATGCACTTCGTCCAACACTGTTCTAATTTGTTGATCCCTTCTGAATAATAGGAATTGTCCAAGTCTGCAAAATAGCTATTAGTTGCTGCAATCACCTCCTTGTTTGAATAAAATCTTTGGCCCACCAGCCATTTCTGCGTATTGGGGAACAAACAGTAGTCCAAGGGAGCCAATTCTGGAGAATGGGGGGGGGGGGGGGGGCGAGATTTGAAACGAATTGGAATCGTATTTCGAATAATAACAACTGCTAAGGTGTGTGCTGGTGCATTGTCGTGAAGGAAAAGGACTTTTTTGCGGTCCAATCGCTGGCGTTTCTCTTGCACCTCGGTTTTCAAACGATCCAATAACGATGAATAATATGCACCTGTAATAGTTTTACCCTTTTCCAGATAGTCGATGAGGATTACCCCTTCCAAATCCTAAAAGACAGTCGCCAGATCCTTTCCAGCCGAAGGAATGGTCTTCGCTTTTTTTGGTGCAGGTTCCCCCTTGGTAACCCGTTATTTAGATTGCCGTTTGGTCTCAGGAGTATAGTAATGTATCCATGTTTCATCCACAGTGGCGAAACGACACTTAAAGTCCTGCAGATTCTTCTTGAACAGGTGCAAACCATCCTTGCAACACTTCACGCGATTCCATTTTTGGTCAAGCGTGAGCAGTCGTGGAACCCATTTAGCGGATAGCTTTCTCATGTCCAAATGTTTATGAAAAATATTGTTGTGTTGGCATAAGAGCCAACACCGTGTTACTCGTGGACGCCGAAATGCACGTGTTTTAGCTCACGCAGGCTGGCGTGAGGAGGGAAGGACTGTACTGGCGTGAGGTCTGGAACATGACAAGGAATTTGAATTTAGAAAGCGGACGTAATTAGTTTGATACTTAACTTTAATCCATTAATGATGAACGTCGCTCTTGACGGAACATGATTCACAATATTAACTGTTCAGTATACATTCGTAGTAACTGAATATGGCGCCTTGCTAGGTCGTAGCAAATGACGTAGCTGAAGGCTATGCTAAACTGTCGTCTCTGCAAATGAGAGCGTAAGTAGACAGTGAACCATCGCTAGCAAAGTCGGCTGTACAACTGGGGCGAGTGCTACGGAGTCTCTCTAGACTAGACCTGCCGTGTGGTGGCGCTCGGTCTGCAATCACTGATAGTGGCGACACGCGGGTCCGACGTATACTAACGGACCGCGGCCGATTTAAAGGCCACCACCTAGCAAGTGTGGTGTCTGGCGGTGACACCACAAGTATTATGTGCCAATATTATGTACCCATTCATTCGAGATGCCCACAGCACTAGCAATCTCACGCACCTTAACTCTTCTGCCATCCATCACCATATCATGAATTTTATCCATGATTTCTGGAATCGGTGGCGCAGTGGTTAGCACACTGGACTCGCATTGGGAAGGACGACGGTTCAATCCCGCGTCCGGCCATCCTGATTTAGGTTTTCCGTGATTTCCCTAAATCGCTCCAGGCAAATGCCAGGACGGTTCCTTTGAAAGGGCACGGCCGACTTCCTTCCCCATCCTTCCCTAATCTGATGAGACCGATGACCTCGCTGTTTGGTCTCTTCCCCCAAACAACCCAACCCAACCCAATTTCTGGAATCGTAACCTCCACAGGGCGTCCATAACGTTCAGCATCATTTGTGCCCATATGGCCACTCGGAAAATTTTGAAACCACTTATAAACTGTTATAATCGAAGGTGCAGAGTCACCATAATGTTTATCAAGCTTCTCTTTAGTCTCCTGACGCGTTTTGCCTTTCATAAAGTAATGTTTAATCAGCACATAAAATTTTTTTCGTCCATTTTTTGACGATCACTCGACTTCGTTGATTCACACGAATGCCAAACACTAAGAAATAGACCAATATGGCTAAAACATGGTGTGCGTTCTTTCTAAAGATGCTAGTAACTAAACATGACCTCCATATGCGCCGGTGGTGCCATCTCTCGGACTTTGCACGGACTTTTCAAACGCCCCTCGTATGTCATCCTGGTTCTGAAATGTATATTTCCAAAACTGTAGTTTTTAATGTATCATCAACAACATACAGCGAAACAGAATTTCCCAATCACTATTATACAGGGTGATTCAAAAAGAATACCACAACTTTAAAAATGTGTATTTAATGAAAGAAACATAATATAACCTTCTGTTATGCATCATTACAAAGAGTATTTAAAAAGGTTTTTTTTCACTCAAAAACAAGTTCAGAGATGTTCAATATGGCCCCCTCCAGACACACGAGCAATATCAACCCGGTACTCCAACTCGTTCCACACTCTCTGTAGCATGTCAGGCGTAACAGTTTGGATAGCTGCTGTTATTTCTCGTTTCAAATCATCAATGGTGGCTGGGAGAGGTGGCCGAAACACCATATCCTTAACATACCCCCATAATAAAAAATCGCAGGAGGTAAGATCAGGGCTTCTTGGAGGCCAGTGATGAAGTGCTCTGTCACGGGCTGCCTGGCGGCCGATCCATCGCCTCGGGTAGTTGACGTTCAGGTTTCATAACTAACCTTTTTCGTAGGACTCTCCATACAGTTGATTGTGGAATTTGCAGCTCTCTGCTAGCTCTGCGAGTCGATTTTCCTGGGCTGCGAACAAATACACCAACTATCAGGTGGTTTAACACCATACTTCGTTCGAAATGCTCGCTGAACAACTGTCGTCGATTCACTTCTGCCGTACTCAATAACACAAAAAGCTTCCTGTTGAGCGGTCGCCATCTTAGCATCAACTGACGCTGACGCCTAGTCAACAGCGCCTCAAGCGAACAAATGTACAATTAAATGAAACTTTATAGCTCCCTTAATTCGCCGACATATAGTGCTTAGCTCTGCCTTTTGTCGTTGCAGAGTTTTAAATTCCTAAAGTTGTGGTATTCTTTTTGAATCACCCTGTATAGTTATTCACACAACTGTGTCAGGTATATGATAGATGTTTATGTGTAAACATAATTTGTCCTAAATAATGAAATCATGTTGTCACATATTAATCTTCTAAGCAGTTTGGCTGCATGATATGTTAACCTGATTGTGCAATAATTTTCCCACTTGTCTGCCCTTGCTGTCTTAGGAATTCCGTAGTTGATATTTTTCCGAAAGTCTGATGGTGTGCTGCCAGTCTCATAGATTATTCACACCAACATGTATAATTGTTTGGTCTCCTTTCCCCCCTAATGATTTTAGAAATTCGGTTGGAATGTTATCTATTCCTTCAGTTTTATTTGTATCTCAAGTCTTCCCTAGATCGTTGAAATTATCTCTCTGATACTGGAACCCCTTATCGTCTCCTGTTTCTTTTTCTATCATTTCATCAGACAAATCCCCCCCTCATAGAGGCCTTTACTGTACTCTTTCGTCCAATCCGCTCTTTCCTATGCATTTAGTAGTGGGGTTCCCATTGCACCCTTAATGTTACCACTCTTGCTTTTTAATTCCGTTGAAGCCGGCCGAAGTGGCCGAGCGGTTAAAGGCGCTACAGTCTGGAACCGCACGACCGCTACGGTCGCAGATTCGAATCCTGCCTCGGGCATGGATGTGTGTGCTGTCCTTAGGTTAGTTAGGTTTAAGTAGTTCTAAGTTCTAGGGGACTTATGACCACAGCAGTTGAGTCCCATAGTGCTCAGAGCCATTTGAACCAATTCCGTTGAAGGATTTTTTGACTTTTGTATAAGCTGAGTTAGTCCTTCCAACAATCATTTCTTTTTCGATTTCTTCGCATTTTTTTTCTGCATCCATATCGACTTGGCTACTCTGCGCTTCCTATTTATTTCGTTCCTAAAATATTTATATAGCCATATTACCGTTTTCGTTAACATTTTTATACTTTCGCGATCTGTTCGTCGATCAATTGAGGTATAGCCGCTAATTTTCTCAATAGAGCCACTTCGCGGGATGTATGTGTGAGGGAGTAATATGTTTGCTCACAGCAATTAGAAGAGGCAGTAAAGAGATCACCTCTCAGCCTCCCTTTTGTCAGAGTATTGCTTACCCTCCATATTCGCATGAATCCTCGAGTCTTCAATAGAAAACGATATATACCCCCAACAAAGTCACAGACGCCTGCTATTTCTTTCGAAATCCCATCACGTTGCGATAGCACTGTTCCATTAGTCAGAAGGCTGTCTAGCCACTACCCCTCACTGACCATGTAGAGAGCTATCACAACGAGAAAAAATAACACACTAATGTTCAGAGAGAAATTCACCACCATGTGTGGATGTCTGCATCTAGATATTTTTTGCGATTGGTAATGCTTCTAGTGATTTGTAGTCAGTGACATAGTAGAACGGTAGCATGTGTCTTCGGCTATTTTATATTCAACTTTTAAGTACATTCAACTCCAATGGCCGCCAAATTCACAATCCTCTGGAAATCACTATAGCTTACCAGTGTTGCAGCCCTGCTATAGACAGAAGCCTACATTTAAATACGTATTCTGCAAACCACTGCACAGTGTGGGCTATTTCGTAGCACAACTGTGTCAGGTATATTTTGTTCACCCCTTTTCCAGTCACATGTGCAGTGATTGAGTAAAAATGAATCTCTGTATGCCTCTCTATATACCTTTATCTGCTCATAATTGCAACGCCAGATATAGGCTTTTTGAAGGCCAAGGAAGCCCTACTGCTGCATCTTTAGTATACAAATACTGTGCAAAGAAAATCTCATCCATTTGCAATTCATCGATATTGAATGATTGTCTACAAAGATGTCCCTGTATGTGTCCTTGTCTCCTTTATCATATTCCAGTAATCGCTCTGGTAGATATACAATGGCATAATACTATCAAAGCCTTCATTGACAGCACAGTGTTTCATGAGAAATATCACCAGTTTTTCAATTGGAACATACCTACAAAATATAATTCTAACAGTATCACATTGCATGGTACCCACTGAATCGTTTACATTGCTGCAACAGCCTCGCACCTCTATGCACAATTCAGAACTACTACAAGTAGGGAAAGATTTTGGTTTAATAATAACATTGTTTATTTATTTCCCCTCCCTTTGGGAGTGGATCGACCATCATAGCGTATTCTGTCTAGAGAGTATATTCGCATGGTAGTATGCATATGCATAGTGTAGTTACTAATTTAGAAGCAAACCCATTACCTACATGCTTATCTGACTATTGTACATCTGGAGCTAATTAACAAACAAGTGCATTTCACACCAAATCAGTGTCGGTGGTTCCTCCAGTGACAGCAGTCATCTTAGTGCCTCTTACACCTCGATCTGAACCGTACTGCCACAGTCTCTAGATGACATGCCGACGTGAATTGCGGCCACTTGCCTCCTACACTGTCACTTCTTAGTTGAGGAATACACTTCATTAAAAATCCATGCAAATAAATTTGAGATCTGGCATATGTTTCTGCTTTGGTTCACTGACCTCTCAGGTCTTAGTGTTTGGGTTGATTCCCCTATGATTCCAGCGAAAGAATCTGACCCCAACAAACGCATTTTTCTTTAGCTCACTCCGGATGATTACTGCTAGGCATTTAACTGCAGTTAACAATTCCAATGACAATGTATGGAATTTATAATTCTAATAATGTGCAATAGATTTAGTTATGTTCAGTTCAACTACCAGCACCCATGTAAGTCTTCCTGCCTGCTTGCTGACAACTGCATCACCTGTGAACATCCTACATATAAACAAATACGCCCCAAGCCACTGTACATTGCATGGTGGAGAATATTTCGTACCAGTATTATCGATTACCCTTCCAGTTCAATCTGACGCACTGATCAAAAAAAAAAAAAAAGATTGTCTTGATGCTTCCATACATATCCTAATCCAACCTTCTGATTCTGGGAGAAATAGGTCGTCTTTCCCAAAAAAAAATTCTGTTACATATTCGAATGGAGTATACCAACCTATACAATGCTAGCAGCATCCACTTGATGCTTTTGATTCGCAGATCAGCCATGTGACATGAACTGATGTGGGCTCACATGATTGGTGGACAGCGGCTATGTAGTGTTGAACTGTTGAATAGATGTTATTGTTCACCAGTGCACATCATTTAACCACAAAAGGGTCTAGGCATGTTAATGTAGGAATAGCAGCTGAAAGTGACCTCAAAGTTATAGTGAAAGTTGAGAATGTGTGGTGAGGTATGAAGGTGAGGCTCATTCAAATAAAGTAGGAGAAGCTTGCGGCAAACTGACTATATATCGATGGGCAGTTGACTGCTAAGTATGACACATTCTGTCTCAGCATTCCCGTCTCCGACACCTGCAGTGTTAGTGCATCATTACTCATTGTGTTGGTGTTGCTACGTTAAAATTAACAGCTCGAAAGCCGCCACAGGCATATTCCTAAAGCATCAAAGTGTCATACATATTAAGTGGTCTGCAGGAAGTGATATGTGCTGCAGTGGAGTGAGAGTAGATCTGTGGCACTGTCTTGCTTAAGATAGTGGGAGCATTGAAATGGAGATGTTCTATTTGTAATTTCGGTCACTGAATCTTTCTAAGATCAATAGAAGTTCAGTGTATGATGGTATACCTACTCCAACAGGTTTTGGATGTAATAAATGTGGAATTCAAACCACACAAAGCGTACAAAAACAGTTATTTGCGAAATACTGTCACTTAGACTCCAAAAGTATATCAGTGCTATTTAAGTACAGTAATGCTGTGTGTCGTACTCCCTCACACCATTAACAAATGTTCCATTAAGACTACAGTCTTCTGTGCCACAAACGTACATATAGAACCCCTCCCGGTTTCGAAATGTAGTTTGCTTACGAAGAAGAAATACCCAGTAATCCAGCAGTGCAACGCAATAACATGCATCTAACTTAATCTCGAAACATTTGTCAGAGCTATTTAAGTACAATGATGCTGTGTATGGTGCTTGCTTCATTTACAAAATGGTTCAAATGGCTCTTAGCACTATGGGACTTAACATCTGAGGTCATCAGTCCCCTAGAACTTAGAACTACTTAAACTTAACTAACCTAAGGACATCACACACATCCATGCCCGAGGCAGGATTCGAGCCGGCGACCGTAGCGGCGGCGCTGTTCCAGACTGAAGTGCCTCGAATCGCTCGGCCACTCCAGCCGGCGCTCCATTTACAGATGCTCAATTAAAACTACAGTCTTCCACACAATATACATCACACGCTTCTCACTGGCATTTAGACAGGATCAGACACTGTAGTTCAATTCTTTTATCTTGGCGGCTCGCGCATGCCCGCCCAGACGCGGGAGATTGCTGCGTTGCAAGTTGCACACGAAGCACGCTCCAAGAGAAGCAGCGCCATAGTATAGCATAGTTCGCAAGCTTACGTTTAGGGGGGAGCGCGCAGTTTATGAAGTAAAGCCACCACGGCCGCATTAACCCATTCGCTGCTAAACAGACGTGCTCCCCGCATTCCCCGCTGTGGGCGATTTTGTCACTGCACTGCTCGCCTCTGCAGACACATGGTGTTCCGACTGCTTTGACACTCTTATCATTCGATTCCACAAAAACTATTTGGCCCAAAAATTTGATTTTTACACATCTTCTTGACTGATACCTTCCCCCCATAAATGACTTAGCTTTGTTTCGATGTTCAACGCAGTTATTATGCAGCATTAAATATAGTAAACTATTGCACGAAATTTTGAAGACTTTGCAGAGGTAAAAGTCCATAGAGTATACTTTCCGTATGGTCGAATTTAGTTGTCACAATGTTGAGAATGAAATGTGGACAAGATACCTAAATTTCATATAAAATTTACTGGTTAATAATATCTCATTTAATTTAAGTACCACATAGGTGTTGTATGTAATATTGAGAAATATTCCATCTTTCGCGACTGTAACAAAAGTTTTATTTACACCGGGCACGTTTGGCTTTATTTTAAAGCATTTCAATCAATCAAAAGGAAGTCGACAAAAAACATTAAACAAAACTGTGGACTTACAAAAACATTAGGACTTGAACATACCGTATATCAGTGAAGTGCTCTGAGCTATGTCAAACATAATTTTTGTGTGTGGCACACACAAACAGCATTTATTTGCTAAAACACTGATCAGCCAACACAAACGTTGAATATTGTGTTACCGCAGCACAAAACTACGAAAGGTGACTTGGCAATGGAGGAGACAAAATACTGTCCACTGATGATGCTTCAAAAGAGAGAAATGCGCCTGGTCTAAATAAGTCGCTTATTACAGTTGCAGAAGAGGAATATACACTCCTGGAAATGGAAAAAAGAACACATTGACACCGGTGTGTCAGACCCACCATACTTGCTCCGGACACTGCGAGAGGGCTGTACAAGCAATGATCACACGCACGGCACAGCGGACACACCAGGAACCGCGGTGTTGGCCGTCGAATGGCGCTAGCTGCGCAGCATTTGTGCACCGCTGCCGTCAGTGTCAGCCAGTTTGCCGTGGCATACGGAGCTCCATCGCAGTCTTTAACACTGGTAGCATGCCGCGACAGCGTGGACGTGAACCGTATGTGCAGTTGACGGACTTTGAGCGAGGGCGTATAGTGGGCATGCGGGAGGCCGGGTGGACGTACCGCCGAATTGTTCAACACGTGGGGCGTGAGGTCTCCACAGTACATCGATGTTGTCGCCAGTGGTCGGCGGAAGGTGCACGTGCCCGTCGACCTGGGACCAGACCGCAGCGACGCACGGATGCACGCCAAGACCGTAGGATCCTACGCAGTGCCGTAGGGGACCGCACCGCCACTTCCCAGCAAATTAGGGACACTGTTGCTCCTGGGGTATCGGCGAGGACCATTCGCAACCGTCTCCATGAAGCTGGGCTACGGTCCCGCATACCGTTAGGCCGTCTTCCGCTAACGCCCCAACATCGTGCAGCCCGCCTCCAGTGGTGTCGCGACAGGCGTGAATGGAGGGACGAATGGAGACGTGTCGTCTTCAGCGATGAGAGTCGCTTCTGCCTTGGTGCCAATGATGGTCGTATGCGTGTTTGGCGCCGTGCAGGTGAGCGCCACAATCAGGACTGCATACGACCGAGGCACACAGGGCCAACACCCGGCATCATGGTGTGGGGAGCGATCTCCTACACTGGCCGTACACCACTGGTGATCGTCGAGGGGACACTGAATAGTGCACGGTACATCCAAACCGTCATCGAACCCATCGTTCTACCATTCCTAGACCGGCAAGGGAACTTGCTGTTCCAACAGGACAATGCACGTCCGCATGTATCCCGTGCCACCCAACGTGCTCTAGAAGGTGTAAGTCAACTACCCTGGCCAGCAAGATCTCCGGATCTGTCCCCCATTGAGCATGTTTGGGACTGGATGAAGCGTCGTCTCACGCGGTCTGCACGTCCAGCACGAACGCTGGTCCAACTGAGGCGCCAGGTGGAAATGGCATGGCAAGCCGTTCCACAGGACTACATCCAGCATCTCTACGATCGTCTCCATGGGAGAATAGCAGCCTGCATTGCTGCGAAAGGTGGATGTACACTGTACTAGTGCCGACATTGTGCATGCTCTGTTGCCTGTGTCTATGTGCCTGTGGTTCTGTCAGTGTGATCATGTGATGTATCTGACCCCAGGAATGTGTCAATAAAGTTTCCCCTTCCTGGGACAATGAATTCACGGTGTTCTTATTTCAATTTCCAGGAGTGTATTTCAATACCATTAGTAAAATTGCGACTGTGCAACAAAAACAAGTAAGAGAACGTGAGTACCATTGTGTATGTGCCACACCTTTCATTGATTGAAGTGCTTTAAACTAAAGCCAAACGCGCCCGGTGTAAATAAAACTTTTATCACAGTCGCGAAAGACGGAATATTTCTCAATATTACATACGATACCTATGTGTTACTTAAATTAAATGAGATATTGTTATACAGTAAATTTTATATGAAATTTAGGTATCTTGTCCACATTTCATTCTCAACATTGTGGCAACTAAAATCGACCATACGGAAAGTATACGCTATAGACTTTCACCTGCAAACTCTTCAAAATTTCGTGCAATGGTTTACTACATTTAATGTTGCACAATAACTGCGTTGAACATCGAAGCAAAATTAAGTCATTTATGGGGGGAAGGTATCAGTCAAGAAGACGTGTAAAAATCAAATTTTTGGGCCAAATAGTTTTTGTGAAATCGAATGATAAGTGTGTCAAAGCAGTGGGAACACCATGCGTCTGCACGGGCGAGCAGTGCAGTGATGACAAAATCGCGCACAGCGCGGAATGCGGGGAGCACGTGTCTGCAGCAGCGAAAGGATTAATGAAGAGACAAAGCACTAGAAATTTCAAAAAATTGCATTCAAACGAATATAATTCATGAAGTAAGGCACTTCAATATTGTTTTTAAATAAAGAAAATATTAAGCACCGCACAAGGTCTGAACTCATAACCTTTCGCTTAGCAGCCCAACACTTTTTTTTTTTTTTAATCTCATTTTGTTCGTTTTATCTGCTCTGGGCGGAAGTCGGAAGACACCTGTTTCAGTTCGTTGTTGACCTATTAACTCAGTTTTTTTTTTTTAATTACAGAGGGCAGCTAGCCCTCTTACCGAACACGCTGAGCTACCGTGCCGGCATACTTGGTATGACTATGAATTACTCACGCTTTGTCGAAGTATAATAGGAAGTAAACAATTACCACTGTTCTTTATTGCGAAAAAGCGGTTCGTGAGATTGATACAAACACCTTTCCTTGCTATCACCTGTATTAAGAGTCTTATTGCTTGTTTGGTTTAATTAAGTAATAGAATATGAGGCAATTGGTATAAAGAATGCTTTTTTCCAAACATTCTATAAAAGGAAGTCTGCTATCAAGACATTGCTTTTGTTCTATTACTTTATTTATGACTGACCGTTTCTAAAACTGAGGACACTCGTCCGTGCTCTGCACTGCAGTCGAGATCTGGCAACGTCGTTCTCTGTTCATTGGCTGACTGTGTTTTGTGACGTCAGATGCGCAAAACGAACCTAAACTCGGCCGCCAACATTAATGACGCGCACTTTAACAGTCCATCTCAATAGTTATAAATTAGAGCTCAAAAACAAGTTCTTTCAAGCGGAAGAAAATGTAAACGTTTCTCTCAAACGTTATGAAGTCGCACATATCCATTCCTATAAGCAAATCTAGCGTTTTATCCGAATCTATAAGATAGTAGTCATCTATAGAAGGCCGTTGTAATAGTACAGGCTGGTGATACATTTCAACATCAACCAGTTCTGCTTTAGATGGAACTTTTATACGCCCCCTATATCCATACCAGTTTCTCCTAATATACACCCTGCCCCTTACTATGGAAAATGGTTCAGTGTCTCTAGAGTGCACAGACTTCTCCTACTAAGGTACTGATCTATGACATCATCCTTCCATACAACATATAGTGATTGTATTAAGAAACCAAGCACCTTACTCTACCAATTCCGACTACATATGCTGTGTAATGCTTTATACTAAGGTAATATGATGCATGGCTGTAGGCAGCACTCAGATTTTCTTTTACTCCCTGCAATACACCCCAGTACATAATCTAGTCACTATTAGCATAGTTGGGTGTGCACGACGCAAAGCACATGGTAACAGATCGTATTGAATTGTGCAGCACAATTCTTAACAATAGTACTCTACTTGGGGGACGAAATAATGTGTTTTTTTTTATCGCATGGAAGACTGCATATGTTGACAGAATGGTGGTATTGATGTCAGTTTCATGCTTCGATACCAAAAAATCAAGAAAGAGTGGTACTCCTACTTCCTCCTGGAAGCAAGTTTTATACAGGTGAGCAATATCAGGAGCTCTCAAAGTCACATGGTGTTCCAATGCTACTTTCGGAAGATTTGATGGGGATCCGATATTATCTTCAAACTTGGAAGTAATTTTGCAACTCTGTTCTGACAAATATTATCCACAAAATCCTTAACCCTCACAAGAAGCACAAATAAACACTTGGAAAACCACATAGCATATTCAACCTAGGGGTTATTCAATTCATCTGAATATTTCAGTCACCCATCACAGTGGAAACACGTGTTTCTTCTGCATCAACAGTATAAAAGAAATAAGCTTCTTTAGTTTGTCAGGACGTTGCTTAATAGCTTAAGATCATGCTTTGAAAGATGCCAGCCTCGCATCTTATGTTCTATATTTAGGATGAGCTAATCTAATCTCCTGCACATCACATGTTGAACTGCATAACGATGTTGATTCAAGAGATGACTGTGGGAATATCTCCATCCTGCACAGATTACAAGTATCGTACAAAAGAAACATTTCAATCCACCAATAAACCTCCCCAATAGATATCCACTGTATTACAGAGCGACCTGTTTTCAAAGCTCTCTACTCTAAACATGCAATATGCTGACACTTCTGCTCACATAATCGTGATGTCACTTCTAGCCACGTATTCTACAGTTGCTTGTGAATGTAATAGAACTGTAAACACTTTTCATAATTTACATCTACCTCTGCTAAAAAGGATGTGGTTTTTAAGCTCTGATTTGTAACTACGGAGATGGACTGTTCGAGTTTGATCCTGTCTAAATGCTATCAATATGGAGTTACAATTCAAAAATCAATATTGGATTATATGGCGTGGAGACCATAGTTTTAATGGAAGATTTGTTAGTGGAGCAAGTACCACACACAGCATCATTACACTTAAATAGCTATGACAGACATTAGGAGATTAAGTTAGACCCATTTCATGTTATATCTACATCTACATCCATACTCCTCAAGCCACCTGACGGTGGGTGGTGAAGGGTACCTTGAGTACCTCTATTGGTTCTCCCTTCTATTCCAGTCTAGTGTTGTTTGGTTCAAAATGGTTCAAATGGCTCTGAGCACTATGGGACTTAACATCTATGGTCATCAGTCCCCTAGAACTTAGAACTACTTAAACCTAACTAACCTACGGACATCACACACATCCATGCCCGAGGCAGGATTCGAACCTGCGACCGTAGCAGTAGCGTGGTTGCGGACTGCGTGCCTAGAACCGCTAGACCACCGTGGCCGGCGGTGTTGTTTGTGGAAAGAAAGATTGTCAGTATGCCTCTGTGTGGGCTCTAATCTCTCTGATTTTATCCTCATGGCCTTTTTGTGAGATATACCTAGGAGGGAGCAATATACTGTTTGACTCCTCAGTGAAGATATGTTTTCGAAACTTGAACAAAAGCCCATACCGAGCTACTGAGTGTCTCTCTTGCAGAGTCTTCCACTAGAATTTATCTATCATCTCCGTAATGCTTTCGCAATTACTAACTCATCCTGTAATGAAGCGCGCTGCTCTCCGTTGGATCTTCTCTATCTCTTCTATCAACCCTATCTGATATGGATCCCACACTGGTGAGCAGTATTCAAGCAGTGGGCGAACAAGTGTACTGTAACCTACTTCCTTTGTTTTCGACTGCATTTCCTTAGGATTCTTCCAATGAATCTCAGTCTGGTATCTACTTTACCGACGATTAATTTTATATTGTCATTCCATTTTAAATCACTCCTAATGCCTACTCCCAGATAATTTATGGAATTAACTGCTTCCAGTTGCTGACCTGCTATATTGTAGCTAACTGATAAAGGATCTTTCTCTCTGTGTATTCACAGCACATTACACTTGTCTACACTGAGATTCAATTGCCATTTCCTGCACCATGCGTCAATTCGTTACCGATCCTCCTGCATTTCAGTACAATTTTCCATTGTTACAACCTCTCAATATACCACAGCATCATCCACAAAATGCCTCAGTGAACTGTGTAAAATCGAATTGGTATCCCATCAGGTCCAGCGGCCTTTCCTCTTTTGAGCGATTTTAATTGTTTTTCTATTCCTCTGTCATCTATTTCGATATCTACCATTTTGTCATCTGTGCAACAATCTAGAGAAGGAACTACAGTGCAGTCTTCCTCTGTCTGTCGTCCTCTGTGTCAGTACCATTTTGGTTACAGAGTGTCTGGACGTTTTGTTTTGATCAACCTACCGCTTTGACATAAGACAAAAATTTCTTGGGAATTTCTGCCAAGTCAGTACGTAGAACCTTACTTTTGAATTCGGTGAACGCCTCTCGCATAGCCCTCCTCACACTACATTATGCTTCATGTAATTTTTGTTTGTCTTCAAGGCTTTGGCTATGTTTATGTTTGCCATGAAGTTCCCTTTGCTTCCTTAGCAGTTTTCTAACTTGGTTGTTGTACCAAGGTGGCTCTTTTCCATCTCTTACGATCTTGTTTGGCACATACTCATTTAATGCGTATTGTACAATGTTTCTGAACTTTTTCCACTGATCCTCATCACTATCTGTACTTGAGATAAAACTTCTGTGTTGAGCTGTCTGGTACTCTGAAATCTGTTTTTTGTCACTTTTGCTAAACAGAAAAATCTTCCTACCTTTTTTAATATTTCTATTTACAGCTGAAATCATCGATGCTGTAACCACTTTATGGTCGCTGATTCCCTGTTCTGCATTAACTGTTTCACATAGTTCGGGTCTGTTTGTCACCAGAAGGTCTAATATGTTATCGCCATGAATCGGTTCTCCATTTAACTGCTCAAGGTAGTTTACAGATAATGCACTTAAAAAAGTTTCACTGGATTCTTTGTCCCTGCCACCCGTTATAAACGTTTAAGTCTCCCAGTCTATATCTGGTAAATTAAAATCTCCACCCAAAACTATAACATGGTCGGGAAATCTACTCGAAATATTTTCCAAATTTTCTTTCAGGTGTTCTGCCACAATAGGTGCTGAGCCAGGGGGCCTATAGAGACATCCAATTACAATGTTTGAACCTGCTTTAACTGTGACCTTAGTAGTGGGACTAAGAGAGTGTCAGCACACTCTGCATTGTTGCCAAATTTATTCAAGATGTCGGCGATGACATCATCCAGGATGGCGGCTTATGGCGGGAAGACAGGCCAATTGTGCTATGTCCACTAACCTAACCTCCATAAAAAATGGCGGGAATTTTGAATTTTGGCGGGAAAATAGACCAATTGGGCTACGTCCACTATATCGGCGCGAAATTCAAATTCCAACAGGATAATGCATGCAAAACCGTACTTGTCTTTATTATTATTGATTATCATTTATTAACATTTATTATCATTTATTATTATTTATTATTATTTATATCATACATGTGTGTAAGCAGTCCAACTGTGTTAGTTCATACCCCTGCCACTGGAGAGCGCCGCCGTGACGTCATTCAAGATGGTTGATTTTGGCGGGAAGAAAGCCAATTGTTCTCTCCTGCACATTCAGTTTTTGCTGAGCTGTCGTTGTCAAACCATCACCATGTGTTCTATCATAGAGATGAATGTGAGTGATAGAGCAGCTTTAAATAACTGCATTTCATGTAGACATTCGAGGGAGGACTGTAGCCACAGTTCACTACATGAGGTGTGGAAGCGTATGATAATGGAGGAGTGTCGGAGGAATAAGTACAAGAATTCTGTTGAGCAGATTTCGGCAATGCAGAGGCATTGAGCCAGGATGCATCCCGTAACCAGCATATGTTCATGTGCATGCGCAAACTGCAGACATATTTACCATCAAGCATTCACTCTTCCAAAACGCAAGACACGTTCAGTTGACACCAATTCACTTCAGCGTAAGCATGTTCGTATACTACGTATATACCATTGAAGACCATCCTGCAGAATGTGTTCAATCGATGAGTTATTGGTGTTTGACCGTGATGAGTTTAACAGCAGTGTAGTTTGCAAGCATACAGCCGAGGACTGCCCCCATAGCCTCCTACATGCTGAATGGAAATGTGCATTAATCCTGGAATGTATGAATAAGAACAAGAACACAGTCCTCCAAATAAATTCCCTCCAACGAGATGCTTTAAAAATGCATTACCCATCTCATGGAAACATCTGCTACTATTGGAACTGTCTACCTTTTCTAAAGCCAACATATAAGCTCCCAGCCCACAAGAGACGACTGCCTCTGATCCAGCAGAGCGACGAACTGATCTAGTTCACGTGTTCCCCACTAGAGGACACTTCTATAGGTCACGTGTTCACCTCATTCAGCCAATCGGAAGCCGAAATCATGATGACGTAGTTGGCTTCTATATAAGGAGCACTCAGCAGCTCCTCGATCTCTGTTCCAGTCAGTCAAGAAGAAGCGTCAGTCACCACCACAGCAGAATAGGAGGAGGAGCAAGCAGCATCAGAAAAGTAAGTCTCGAAATTATTATTTTTATTATTATTGCTATTATTATTATTATTATTTAAATTATTATTATTATTATTATTATTATTATTTCTCTACCAACATCACATCATTTCTTATCAATATTTGTCTTTGTGCTCCAGCAGGTCCACCCATCAGCAGATCCCAACATGTCCCGGTCCACGCACGTGAAGGCCTCGGACTCGTCCACCCAGGATCCTGTAGCTCAGCTTCTCAGCATGCTGGAGCAGGATAGCCAGGTGTTAACTCCTTCGTTTGCACCATCCACTGATTGTAATCTCACGAGGGACGTCCCGCCATCAGTGCAAGAACAGCAGGCTAACCACGCTGGTGTGGATGTCGTCGATGAGAAGATACCGACCGCCAGTGCACCTCAACCTTTACTATTCGCCTCAAGGTATGTGTTAACAGTTAGTGCTTCAAAACGTCTTCATGTAGGACTTGAAGTTTCACAATAAGGTAGCCTGTCAACAGTGTTAGTGCTGGAAAATGTGCTCAAAAATATGAAAGTGAAATTTTCTGACTATGAGTGCCATGAACTGTGTCGTGTAAAATCACAGATCAAGAAACATATGACTACCGAATATTATCCATCCCACTCCTACCAGGACATGTACTGTGGCACTCTAACTGTGAGTATTCTATCAATGTATGATGATGCTACACTAAAACTTAAAAGTGCTGATGGTTATAGTATTTTCATGCATTACCCCACTGTTGATAACTTGTTCAATTTAGACATGGCTCTAACTAGTACGCTAGAGAGACTAAATAGATGGTGCCCATATGTTCAGGCAGTATACACCGACATCATTAACTGGCTTCACACATGTAGCATCCACAAGATGTTATAGAACATTCTTTTAGTATCTGTATAACACCAGTGCCCAAGTCTTGTGCTATTCCTCGAATAAGTGTTGAAAATGTCGAACTCAAATTTACTGACGGAATACCAGACTATTATAATTGACCCATAACCTTACGAAATATACGTGCTGAATTTCAAGCATAGAAGAAGCAGCTGTTTTCCAAATACTGTACTTCTGCTGCATCACTTAAAAAAGAATGTACTGATTTTTTCTCATACTGATCATATTTGTAAATATTTTAATAAATAAATATATTATTTTATAATATTAAATTTGTGATTGTGTTTTTTATTTGTCAAGACGAAATGTCACCTACGTTAATATATATGACAACCTTCCCTTTAAATACACCAACTGGAGTTCATTCTATTGTGTAGCCGTTGTAGCTCAGTTGGTAAGGTGACTGCGCTATAGTGGCTACACACACACACATATTTCTCATCATATAAAAGCGTATTCCACACCTGGCACACATGGCGGGCTAGGTGAAACACCCTCGCCCCAAGGGCTTTGTTGTAGGTGACTGATCCTGTGATGATGACTAAGACCAGAAGACCAACAAGAATGGACCAGTCCTTCCTGACAGCATACGAGCTATAATTGTAGGTCCACCCAACTGTGGTAAGACAAATGTCCTCATGGCTCTGTTAACACACATAGACGGAGTCCGCTTCGAGCACCTTTTCGTCTTCTCCAAAACACTCTTTCAGCCCAAGCACCAGGTACTGAAGAAAATATTAGATGGAGTAGACGGTGTAACGTACAGAGCCTTCAGTGAAAGCGACGACATCCCCCCACATGAAGAGGTAAAGCCTAACATTGCCTTCATATTTGACGATGTCACTGTTGAAAAGCAAGATCAAATACGTAAATATTTCTGCTTTGCCCGTCATATGGATGTTGATGTATTTTATCCAAGTCAGACGTATTCCGGGATCCCAAAACAGCTGCTACAGGATAAAGCCAACCTCATTATAGCATTCAAACAAGACAATCTCAATTTAAAGCACATTTACCATGCTCACGTAGGGACCGACATGTCATACAATGAATTTGTAAAGACATGCGCTAATTGTTGGAACCACTCACAATACGGCTTTCTCGTTATTGATAAAACTCGCAAACTGAATGACGGTAGGTATAGCCGGAACTTCCAAGACCTTCTTCATATATAAACGTGCAAAATAGCTTAGTGCATCAGTTGACACTACAGCATGGACAAATTCGCAGGCATGGCGCACGCTCAGTCTGAGAGGTTAGGTGCGCAGAGACAGAATGCTCGCATGTACACCAATATCAAATTTAACAATCTTGAGACGAGACTTGTTAAGGTTGTAAAGGAATTAAAGGACACCCAGAAACTTCTTGCGATTAACCAAAACCGGATAGAGAACAGAATCAGCGCAAGTGAGCGGCAGATAGAAGCCGGGGGTGTTGTTATTGAAGAAGGTAGTGCAGGAAACAAGAAAAAGAAGAACAACAAAGCATATATAAAACCACGTGATATTGAGCTCTCATTAGTATCCTTCGAGATGTCGACAAAGCATAAAGTCATTCAGGCGCGCAAAGCAGTTCGACATAAATTACGTTTGCTGAAGTTGGGACATATCGATCGTGGGCAAACTCTAAAAGAAACTTTTAAACCCGTTACCGAATCTATCAGCAAGATGGCTTCGCGTGATAATGATCCAATAGCAGAATACACAAACCAATATCCGCCCGTTAAGATAGATTGAACATTTGGTGTCAGCAGGGAGAGACCGTACTTGCTAGACTCTCAAACTATAAATATATCGGATAGCACAATACGCATCGGGGATACAGATTTTAAAAGAACACCTAGCTTAATGAACTTAATCTTCCTAAGACCATCAAAAAACTTAAAATACTCTGCCAGTGATCGCAAAGTCTGTCGTGAAATACTTCACTTGACCGATCTGTATAAAAATCCTGACGAAACACTGAGAATGCCGGAAAACTCTAAATACACAACCATTTTACAACCTCTACTTAATGAACAACATAATAGCATCGGTGAGAGTGTAGACTTCCAGCATAAAGGAGTGAGCAATCAACCCCCTCAGTATATATACACTCCTGGAAATTGAAATAAGAACACCATGAATTCTTTGTCCCAGGAAGGGGAAACTTTATTGACACATTCCTGGGGTCAGATACATCACATGATCACACTGACAGAACCACAGGCACATAGACACAGGCAACAGAGCATGCACAATGTCGGCACTAGTACAATGTATATCCACCTTTCGCAGCAATGCAGGCTGCTATTCTCTCATGGAGACGATCGTAGAGATGCTGGATGTAGTCCTGTGGAACGGCTTGCCATGCCATTTCCACCTGGCGCCTCAGTTGGACCAGCGTTCGTGCTGGACGTGCAGACCGCGTGAGACGACGCTTCATCCAGTCCCAAACATGCTCAATGGGGGACAGATCCGGAGATCTTGCTGGCCAGGGTAGTTGACGTACACCTTCTAGAGCACGTTGGGTGGCACAGGATACATGCGGACGTGCATTGTCCTGTTGGAACAGCAAGTTCCCTTGCCGGTCTAGGAATGGTAGAACGATGGGTTCGATGACGGTTTGGATGTACCGTGCACTATTCAGTGTCCCCTCGACGATCACCAGTGGTGTACGGCCAGTGTAGGAGATCGCTCCCCACACCATGATGCCGGGTGTTGGCCCTGTGTGCCTCGGTCGTATGCAGTCCTGATTGTGGCGCTCACCTGCACGGCGCCAAACACGCATACGACCATCATTGGCACCAAGGCAGAAGCGACTCTCATCGCTGAAGACGACACGTCTCCATTCGCCTGTCGCGACACCACTGGAGGCGGGCTGCACGATGTTGGGGCGTGAGCGGAAGACGGCCTAACGGTGTGCGGGACCGTAGCCCAGCTTCATGGAGACGGTTGCGAATGGTCCTCGCCGATACCCCAGGAGCAACAGTGTCCCTAATTTGCTGGGAAATGGCGGTGCGGTCCCCTACGGCACTGCGTAGGATCCTACAGTCTTGGCGTGCATCCGTGCGTCGCTGCGGTCCGGTCCCAGGTCGACGGGCACGTGCACCTTCCGCCGACCACTGGCGACAACATCGATGTACTGTGGAGACCTCACGCCCCACGTGTTGAGCAATTCGGCGGTACGTCCACCCGGCCTCCCGCATGCCCACTATACGCCCTCGCTCAAAGTCCGTCAACTGAACATACGGTTCACGTCCACGCTGTCGCGGCATGCTACCAGTGTTAAAGACTGCGATGGAGCTCCGTATGCCACGCAAACTGGCTGACACTGACGGCGGCGGTGCACAAATGCTGCGCAGCTAGCGCCATTCGACGGTCAACACCCCGGTTCCTGGTGTGTCCGCTATGCCGTGCGTGTGATCATTGCTTGTACAGCCCTCTCGCAGTGTCCGGAGCAAGTATGGTGGGTCTGACACACCGGTGTCAATGTGTTCTTTTTTCCATTTCCAGGAGTGTATTACGATGAGCCAGATGAACTAATAGACAGACTTCGACTGTTGATGGCTTCGGCTGCTGCGTGCAATGCGTGCAATACAGCTCATTCGAATGAGGTTGTATCAATAATCTCCGAGCTTCGAGAGAGAGGTATCATCGAATAAGTATGGAGACCGTGGTTCGAGAACTACATAAGCCAGCATGCAAAACATACCCTCGTAGGAATGTCATGATTAAAGGACTGGATGACTTGTGGCAAGCTGATCTTGTAGATATGAATCGATATTCACCTCATAATAATCGATTCAAATACATTTTAATGGTTATTGATACATACTCTAAATTCGCATGGGCATTACCTGTGAAAACGAAAACCAGTAGAGATGTTGCTGTGATGTTTGAGCGTTTGCTGCAGACAGGAACGAATCGATGCCCGGCCAATCTTCAAACGGAACACGGTGGAGAGTTTTACAATGAACATTTCAAAACTGTTATTGAGCGGTATGGCATACACCACTACTCCAAGTTTACCCACCTTAAAACTAGTATCGTCGAGCGGTTGAACAGAACAGCCAAAGCTCAAATGTGGATGCATTTTAATCTTCGCAGTTCGTACAAGTGTGTAGATATCCTCCCACAGATAATTGCAAAGTATAATCGAACCAAACATAGTACAATAAAAATGAGACCGATCGATGTTGGCGATAATTCACTCATGGACACAGCATATTTCCGGATTAAAATGCTGGACCCTCGCTAACACATGTTCAATGTAGGTGAATTAGTACGTATTTCAAAACAGAAGACAGCGTTCCAGAAATCGTGGTTACCAAACTGGTCCGCCGAGATATTCACAGTATCAAAAGTGCAGAGAACGAACCCTAGGACATATATCTTAAAGGATGGCAAGGGTGAGGAAATCGCAGGATGCTTTTACACTGAAGAATTGCAGAAGAGTTCTGAACCAGATGTATTTCTCATCGAACGCGTCATAAGACGTCACGGGAATAGAGCACTAGTTAAATGGTTAGGATTTCCATCATCAGAAAACAGTTGGATTGACGCTGACAATTTGGTATATAACAGAGAGCCTAGACATCTATCACGTTAGTTGCTTACCATGCACGATAGGAGGCACATCATAATTAGAGGTGGAGGTGGTGTTCTCGACAAATTACCTGTTGAATTGCACATTCCCGAATATAACTTCTGTGGGCCTGGAACAAAGTTTCAGAATCGCCTGGCACGCGGTGATAAAGGTATTAAGCTACTAGACGAAGCCTGCCTTGAGCACGACCTCGCATACGCTGCAAATAAGGATCTCCCAGCACGTCATGTCGCTGACCGAATGTTAGCAGATAAAGCCATGCAAATAAGGCGAACAAAAGATCTAGGAATAGGCCAACGCGTTGCTGCATTCGTGGTTGATAAAACCATGCGTGGAAAAATTAAGTTGGGCCTGGGGATGATGAATTTCAAACGAATTATGAAAGCAGCTCGAAAAGCTTTGCGTGCGAAGAACAACCCCAGTTGTTTGAAAAACTGTATTCTCACTTCGATTTGTGTGGCAAAACGTGTGTTGAACGGTAGGACCAAGAAGAAGAACAAGACTTCAATTAAACCACCTAAGGTCCTACCACTACCTAAGACTTCAGGTGGAATAGTCCCGTTCCTCGTTCCAGCCCTTGCAGCCTTGTCCGCTGTAGGGTCGCTTACAGGCGGGGCTGCAGCTGTCACCAAAATGGTCAAAAACGCCCAGAATGCACAAGCCCAACTAGAGGAAGCCAAAAGACATAATTACGCTATGGAAGCAGCGGATATCGGAAAAGGTCTCTACTTGAAACCATACAGGAAAGGACTAGGTCTTTTCATAAATAAAAAAAAGTCCGTTAGTTATCCTACCTGACTGAGCGCTCACGAATAAAGATCTGGTTAAAATTGTTAAAGAAAAACTTCACATTCGCCCATTCGCGATACATTACCGAAAATCATGTGGAGGACTAATGAGTGCGGAATTGTAAACTTAGATGCTGCTGGGGGTCCAGGGACCCATTGGGTCATGTGAAGAAAAGTCCAAATACAGTTCATTATTTCGATTCATTCGGGGATTTAAAGCCACCTGAGGAATTACAATGCTACTTCACCAGCAAAAGACGCGTCTTCTACAATTTCCGCCGATATCAGGACTTTAACACATACCTGTGTGGTCATCTCTGTGTTATGTTAATCATCACAGCGACGGCGAACCCCTCCCCCCCGGAATGTGTCATCGTCAGATCATGTGTGCGATATATAAAAGAGCTGTCATTGAACAGATGACCATCATTTGATGTTTAGATGCAATGTCGTACACTCTGACTTTCAAAGATCGAGGATCAGTATTACGCGCAAATTACTTTCCACCGATTGATTTAAGTGCAGGGGACTGGAGCATTGCACTGATTGGTCTAGAGACGTATAACAGCATTCCAAATATCACACAGAGCAACAATAAACTACATCTTGAAATTGACGGCCAGAAGGAGATTCTACAAATACAACTTGGTGCCTAGAATATTGATGATTCAAACGAACTCTTAAAACAGTCAGGAAAAGGTACTGAACTACGGGCAAACATTAATACCCTTAAATCTGAAATACGAACAGAGAGTGCTACAATCGACTTTACATAGAGACATTCAATTGGTCCACTGCTAGGTTTTGCGAAGGATCGTGTTTTGGTGAAGGACGGAAGTAAATTTTACTCATCAGATCATGCTCTAGATATACTCCCAGTGAGTACAATCCACGTTGAGTGTAATATTGCCACAAACTCATACCTGAACGATAAATTGATTCACTCAATTTACGGATTCTTTCCTACAGTCGGCACAGGGTATAAAATACACTCCTGGAAATGGAAAAAAGAACACATTGACACCGGTGTGTCAGACCCACCATACTTGCTCCGGACACTGCGAGAGGGCTGTACAAGCAATGATCACACGCACGGCACAGCGGACACACCAGGAACCGGGGTGTTGGCCGTCGAATGGCGCTAGCTGCGCAGCATTTGTGCACCGCCGCCGTCAGTGTCAGCCAGTTTGCCGTGGCATACGGAGCTCCATCGCAGTCTTTTAACACTGGTAGCATGCTGCGACAGCGTGGACGTGAACCGTATGTTCAGTTGACGGACTTTGAGCGAGGGCGTATAGTGGGATTCCGGGAGGCCGGGTGGACGTACCGCCGAATTGCTCTACACGTGGGGCGTGAGGTCTCCACAGTACATCGATGTTGTCGCCAGTGGTCGACGGAAGGTGCACGTGCCCGTCGACCTGGGACCGGACCGCAGCGACGCACGGATGCACGCCAAGACCGTAGGATCCTACGCAGTGCCGTAGGGGACCGCACCGCCACTTCAAAAAATGGTTCAAATGGCTCTGAGCACTGTGGGACTTAACAGCTGAGGTCATCAGTCCTCTAGAACTTAGAACTACTTAAACCTAACTAACCTAAGGACATCACACACATCCATGCCCGAGGCAGGATTCGAACCTGCGACCGTAGCAGTCGCGCGGTTCCGGACTGCGCGCCTAGAACCGCGAGACCACCGCGGCCGGCCGCACCGCCACTTCCCAGCAAATTAGGGACACTGTTGCTCCTGGGGTATCGGCGAGGACCATTCGCAACCGTCTCCATGAAGCTGGGCTACGGTCCCGCACACCGTTAGGCCGTCTTCCGCTCACGCCCCAACATCGTGCAGCCCGCCTCCAGTGGTGTCGCGACAGGCGAATGGAGACGTGTCGTCTTCAGCGATGAGAGTCGCTTCTGCCTTGGTGCCAATGATGGTCGTATGCGTGTTTGGCGCCGTGCAGGTGAGCGCCACAATCAGGACTGCATACGACCGAGGCACACAGGGCCAACACCCGGCATCATGGTGTGGGGAGCGATCTCCTACACTGGCCGTACACCACTGGTAATCGTCGAGGGGACACTGAATAGTGCACGGTACATCCAAACCGTCATCGAACCCATCGTTCTACCATTCCTAGGCCGGCAAGGGAACTTGCTGTTCCAACAGGACAATGCACGTCCGCATGTATCCCGTGCCACCCAACGTGCTCTAGAAGGTGTAAGTCAACTACCCTGGCCAGCAAGATCTCCGGATCTGTCCCCCATTGAGCATGTTTGGGACTGGATGAAGCGTCGTCTCACGCGGTCTGCACGTCCAGCACGAACGCTGGTCCAACTGAGGCGCCAGGTGGAAATGGCATGGCAAGCCGTTCCACAGGACTACATCCAGCATCTCTACGATCGTCTCCATGGGAGAATAGCAGCCTGCATTGCTGCGAAAGGTGGATATACACTGTACTAGTGCCGACATTGTGCATGCTCTGTTGCCTGTGTCTATGTGCCTGTGGTTCTGTCAGTGTGATCATGAGATGTATCTGACCCCAGGAATGTGTCAATAAAGTTTCCCCTTCCTGGGACAATGAATTCACGGTGTTCTTATTTCAATTTCCAGGAGTGTATTTATCACTTTTTTTAATAAAAAAGAATGATCGTAATTGAGGGTGAAATAATAAGAACATTAGAAATTTTTTTACAGTAAAATAAGTTAGTTTATTTTCGAATTCAAAATTTTTTTACAGTGTTTGCGAAATATCAGTATAATCATCGAGTTTTTTTCCACATTCTTTGAGTTAAAAAATACATTATTTCTGTTCATGTAAAAAATGAAATTTCTGCCTTTTACATTATTCATAAGCAGTGTGCTGAGATAACTATATATACACTCCTGGAAATGGAAAAAAGAACACATTGACACCGGTGTGTCAGACCCACCATACTTGCTCCGGACACTGCGAGAGGGCTGTACAAGCAATGATCACACGCACGGCACAGCGGACACACCAGGAACCGCGGTGTTGGCCGTCGAATGGCGCTAGCTGCGCAGCATTTGTGCACCGCCGCCGTCAGTGTCAGCCAGTTTGCCGTGGCATACGGAGCTCCATCGCAGTCTTTAACACTGGTAGCATGCCGCGACAGCGTGGACGTGAACCGTATGTGCAGTTGACGGACTTTGAGCGAGGGCGTATAGTGGGCATGCGGGAGGCCGGGTGGACGTACCGCCGAATTGCTCAACACGTGGGGCGTGAGGTCTCCACAGTACATCGATGTTGTCGCCAGTGGTCGGCGGAAGGTACACGTGCCCGTCGACCTGGGACCGGACCGCAGCGACGCACGGATGCACGCCAAGACCGTAGGATCCTACGCAGTGCCGTAGGGGACCGCACCGCCACTTCCCAGCAAATTAGGGACACTGTTGCTCCTGGGGTATCGGCGAGGACCATTCGCAACCGTCTCCATGAAGCTGGGCTACGGTCCCGCACACCGTTAGGCCGTCTTCCGCTAACGCTCCAACATCGTGCAGCCCGCCTCCAGTGGTGTCGCGACAGGCGTGAATGGAGGGACGAATGGAGACGTGTCGTCTTCAGCGATGAGAGTCGCTTCTGCCTTGGTGCCAATGATGGTCGTATGCGTGTTTGGCGCCGTGCAGGTGAGCGCCACAATCAGGACTGCATACGACCGAGGCACACAGGGCCAACACCCGGCATGATGGTGTGGGGAGCGATCTCCTACACTGGCCGTACACCACTGGTGATCGTCGAGGGGACACTGAATAGTGCACGGTACATCCAAACCTTCATCGAACCCATCGTTCTACCATTCCTAGACCGGCAAGGGAACTTGCTGTTCCAACAGGACAATGCATGTCCGCATGTATCCCGTGCCACCCAACGTGCTCTAGAAGGTGTAAGTCAACTACCCTGGCCAGCAAGATCTCCGGATCTGTCCCCCATTGAGCATGTTTGGGACTGGATGAAGCGTCGTCTCACGCGGTCTGCACGTCCAGCACGAACGCTGGTCCAACTGAGGCGCCAGGTGGAAATGGCATGGCAAGCCGTTCCACAGGACTACATCCAGCATCTCTACGATCGTCTCCATGGGAGAATAGCAGCCTGCATTGCTGCGAAAGGTGGATGTACACTGTACTAGTGCCGACATTGTCCATGCTCTGTTGCCTGTGTCTATGTGCCTGTGGTTCTGTCAGTGTGATCATGTGATGTATCTGACCCCAGGAATGTGTCAATAAAGTTTCCCCTTCCTGGGACAATGAATTCACGGTGTTCTCATTTCAATTTCCAGGAGTGTATATACAAAACGCCGATAGAGCCACAGTGCACTGCAGAGAGAGGTATAATGTTTTTACTGCTTTAAAGACAGAAATGAATTCTGAATGACGAGTCCTGAACTTCGTCTGCCGGTCGCAAACAGACAACAGCACTCTCTTTCAGGTCCTGTCACTTTAAACGGCAGACGTCTGACGAAGTGGACCTTACCGCTTTCCCTCTTACAGGTCCTGTCACTTTCATCGCCGAGCAGGCGAGGTGGAAGCAGGTAAACTGGTTCAGTCAGCTCCATTGGAATGCCCTTCACGCACACTATCACCAATAAACTTACTTCTTGTTGTGTCGGTAGCTGGACCGACACCGTGAAGTTGAGATGGCTGAAAAGGCAAGCTAGACTAACGCTGTAGCCGATAGGGCACGCAAGGCTAATGCAGACGGGCGTGAAGTCTGGAACATGAGAACTTATAAATGAATAAGAAGAAAAGTATGTAGATGCTTATTACTTATCTTTTAATTAGTCCTTGGAATACATCTCTCTTGAATACTCGTAAGCTATAGGCTCTGATACAAATGGCGCCTTGCTAGTTAGTAGCCATTAACTTAGCTGATGGCTATTCTGTCTCTCGGCTAATGAGAGAGAAAGGCTTCGTACAACTGGGCGGTAGCTAGGTTCTCGTACAACTGGGCGGTAGCTAGGTTCTCGTACAACTGGGGCGAGGGCTCTCTCGTATCACGAGACCTGCCTTGGTGGTGGCGCTAGGTCTGCGATTACACAGTGGCGACACGCGGGTCCGACATGTACTAATTGGACCGCGGCCGATTTAAGCTACCACCTAGCAAGTGTGGTGTCTGGCGGTGACACCACACTTCTATGGATGTAGGTGTCACAGAAAGAAAACAACAAGAATTCTTATGGAGAAAAAAAAATTATTTATTTATTTGTGAGCCATTTTAAAAGTAATTTTACATTTTCAGATGTAGACAAAAAACTATTTTTTTCTTCTTCACAAGTTCGCTGTCTAAGTTGATGGATAGGTGGACAATAGTAGTATTCCAGGTTCTGGATAGCCGCATATTTGAAGATTCGATGCAGCCAGCTATTCTTCTCATCGCTTTTAACGTAGATTATTGTCTCCTTGTGATCAAATACTCTCAACACTTGCAGCAACTGTTTATAAGAGATGCCAGTGTCATCCCACTGAATCCCATGATAAACTCTTCTTAGCCACATCGCGCTTCTGTCTGTCTTATTGCATTTGACATATCTGAATGGTTTCGGCGAATCACCTCTTGATGCAAATGTTCCTATTACTCCATCACTTTGCGTGAATGCTATTAACGCACAGTCTTTAATTATGAATCGCCTGCAGTCATGGTATAAAAATCCCTCGATATCAGCTATGATCCTCACACCCTGAGGTAGCATTGTGATCTGTCTTAGAGCTAACAGAGTGCCTATTAATTTATACAACTCGTTGCACTACACCCGTGAGCAGGGAGTAGTTAACAAGACGATCATGCAGAATGAGAGCATACGCTGAGGTCTGATCAGGGAAGTTTGCCGAAGATTCACATTCAATCCGTACATCTACAGGCCCTGATATAATTATCTCATTCTGTTTTGAACAGTCAATCACAATTATTGATGTTAGCTTCTTGAAACTCTGTGGACTGAGTAGGCATCCTTCATTTTCAACGCCTTCATAGCAAGATGCCCAGAATCTCACATACATGTCAAATGCCAGACTGTAGATGTAGATTCTCGTATGGGTACTATTCTGAATTCAAGTAGACTCTGGCATTAGTTAACCTGCAGTGGTCAAAATCAGTTGACTCCTTTGATACATTACCACGCCTTTGAGTTTAAAATGCGATTATGATGAATCGAGGTACTTCCAACTGCACTGATGTTTTAATAACCCAAGTATGTGTGGATGCTGTAGGTAGGATTGGGTATTCAAAAAGCTCCCATGATCGGAAGGTTAGTGGTAGGTAGGTGCCAGCATTCAGAACTTTTAAGAGCTTCAAGCGCTCCTCGTCGGCATTTTCCATGATATGCTATTAATCTTAATTTGAACATTCTCTGCAGCTGTTTGAGAGAATGAATTCGCATCACTTGCACTTCTCGCCAAAATAAGTTCCTGTTTAGCGTTGATAATTATTCGCTGCATATCCTCAAAATAACCCACAAGCGTTTTTAGTGGCACGCATGCGTTAAATCGGCTTTGTCCACCCTCCCCATCCGCTGCATATATGAACCACCCAGCATTTTCCAAACTGTTTGAATCAGAGGGTGAGGCTGAAACGTATGTCTTAAGGGCTGGTGTAATGCCAACATTTCTAGTTCGGTCTATTTCAGTTCCGTTGAGTTCATAGCGTATCTCTTGATATATATATATATATATATATATATATATATATATATATATATATATATATATATATATATATTGTAATTAGTTTGTGATACCTCTGCTTTAATTGTAATAAATACATATGGTTATCTCAGCACACTGCTTATGAATAATGTAAAAGAGCGGAAATTTCATTTTTTACATGAACAGAAATAATGTATCTTTTAACTCAAAGAACGTGGAAAAAAACTCGATGATTATACTGATATTTCGCAAACACTGTAAAAAAATTCTGAATTCGAAAGTAAACTAACTTATTTTATTGTAAAAAAAATTTCTAATTATATATATATATATATTTAATTTGTGGAACTCACATACTTAAAACTAGTTCTGACTGGATGACTAGTGGCAGGTGAAACTTACAAACTAAAATCTATAACAACTACTCAGATCGAAGCAGATATGAACTGCGTAAAATTGTATTTTCTTCTTCTTTATTATAAAAGGAGGAACTGTAGGTCTAAAATTTTATCTTTTTGCTCATATATACATTAACTACTAATACTCGTCAAGAAATATATACAAATATATATAAAGATTTTTTTAATGATTTTATTTTTAGTTTTCTGTTTTTTAAATTTTTTATGGTTTTTTCTTTTGTAGAATAAATAATATTTATATTTACACACAGACACACTTAACACAGGCTCGCACACATTCACACACTCACACATACACAGAAGCACGCAAGCTGATACACACTACAAAACACTCTCATCCAATATTTACACTATGATAAAAGGGTCATACTACTACTCTGCAGACACTCTCGCCATCTCTCTCTCCCTCTTTCTCTCTCTCTCACTATCTCTCTCTCCCTCTCAATCATAGTCCCCCACCAATTGTCTCGCTACAAGTGAATATTGTGAGTACGGGCGAGTTTCAATGCTGTCATCACAGATGACCCTTTTATCGTCATGAGGCGACAGACCGATTTCAAACTGCAGCACAGTGTACACCTCATGCGCTATCGATCGAATACTAGTTTGCTGGACCATATGCGGCGGCTGCAGCTCAGCACCGCGAACACCTCCGCGCCGGCATTGCAAATAGTCTTCGATAGACAGAGCTCGTGATGCCATGCGTCGTACCACCTTAGCCCAGCTCTGAATGGGACCTTCCAATGTGCGATATGCATACATCTTGGACCGAAGACCCACAAACTCCACAATCGGCAATCCATTCAACTCGTCTTTCATGAGACCGATAACCTTCTTGTTTTGTGGAACAATATCATAAGGATTATTAGCTTCATAAGAAGACGTGTGGAATTCATTGGCATGGTACCTAATTACTTCATATATCACAGTTCTTCACCCAATAGATGAAACTATCTGTATCCATATAAAGTAATTTAGGATCTGCGAAATGAGTTTTCACGAACTCATAATGAAAGTGGTACATATGGAGTTTGGATAGGTCTAGTATGCACATCCCAGATAGATAGGTTTAGTAAACTCTACTGCAGTTTTACCCATCTCCACAGCAACAAAGTTCTTATTGAAAGTGGTGACCCATTTAAAATTTGGTCTGGCAATGCATTTTCTTACGCCATAACCCCCATCCCATTACTTTCTAATAAAAATTTCACGTCGTTCCCTCAAATTCTCCATAGTTTTACCGAAAATTGAATTATTCATTAATTTATAAAAATCTTTCTCAAAGTCACACGATGCAGAAGTTCTCTGTCTCATATTCAGATCAATGTACTCCTTCAACCAGGGGGACTGCTTGAAGGAGATGGCCCGCGTGATTTTAACCAGCTCCATACCCAAGCTGAGGCATTGCTGGAGGTTACGATAATGAATGCTTGTCCCCCAGCCTTGTCATCAGTTTCGGTGTGGAGCCTCCTCGCGGAACTAGTTGCTCTGGACACAGCGGAAAATTGGCATGCGCGTCATGCAAACTAATAGGCTATGTGAATTCTGCCTACACAACATACCCTACATCAAAATCGGCTGCCATACCCCCCCCCCCCCCCTGATTTTCCACCTAATCCCTTGCATTCATCTTCGGACAGCCACGTAAACTCGCCAATCGGCAGCGATTGCATTATAGCGTGCCCGTATAAATTATTGATGTCTAGATACATTATGTAACTTGAATCAAGGGGTGCTTTGAACCTGTCATCTATCCATGGATTATTTGCTTTCACATGTCTATGGATACATTGGCAAAGTCCCCCACGGATCCCCCGCTCGAAGAAAAGAAGCATGTCAGGATCGGTCAATAATTCAATACTGCACTTCGTTTTCTTGAGCATCACGTCCCAAAATAACCCAGGAGCCGTGTAATAAAAGGCGGGGTACAGAGAATATATGGTCATACATAGACTCCAGAACTTCTCGAAAACGCCCACAAGCAAGCGCACGTCTGTGTCCATGTAAAGACGTGCGTACTCTCCTAAATTAGAAATATTGAATTACCGCCAGACATTCACGGCATGCTCATACTCTGTATTCGTTATGGTGTCGCCTGTGAGGTTGCTGCAGAATGCAGTTATGTCGGGTAGCCTGGTTTCGTTGAGTTTGGCCATACTATCCACATACTCGTATGGGAAAACTCCCTTCCTAGTCACAAGTTGAAACTTTTCCTCGTCGGAAAATGCAGCTCGAGTGATATGCATTACCCCACGAGATAGAGTCTCAACAAGTTTCTGTAGTGGGGCCTGCATAAAACGTAGTGTATCAAGGAATTGCAGCGTAATTCTCGGCGACATTCGTTTGGAGAATGAAATATACTTCTCGATGTTCTCAGGTAGGACACTCACCTGATCTTTCTCCAAACCGAAATCGGCCAAGTGCTCAACTAGAAAGTGAGCTTCATACCCACTTAAATTATGGAAGAAAACAGGTATGTGCCTAGGTAATTGGTACTTCAAATTGCATGCACTGTGAGCTGTACCGCGGAATTCCCTGTAAGATAACAGTGATCCCTATGAGGAGTTTCCACTTTTCTGCCTAACGGAAGCCCACAAATATGAGACTCGGTGGCGTTATTATACAAATCTTCATTCTCCTTCGATTTGGTCATGTGAACGTTGCCGCTGTATAGCATATCAACTTCCAATGAAAATTTTTCAAACTCAGAGAGCAACCAAATCGGTGGATTCTCCCCGACGTAAGATTTGTGTTGGTTAAGGTTGCAGTCGTATGACGATACAATTTGGTATGCTGCCGCATGTGGTACGTGTTTCTCTATAAAGGTAGTGTGTGAGGTCGTAGGATCGCCTTCACAGTGGGTCACAGGAGCGAGGAGGCATTCAAAGTCGGCATACACTACGTACGGGCAGCGCTCCTGGCGGTGAGCATACCTTAACTTTATGAATTTGTTTTCCTCGGTGGGCATAATAACACGTACCACATCTTTGGAGGTACAGTCTACTAGATGCATAGCTAATAACTGTTCAGATGAGAAATAATTGAGGCACCTTAAACAAATATTCTGCTTACCATTATGATTACTTAGTTGGGAGGAAAGGAGGCGGGACATGTCTTTGATCCAGACATAATGATAATTGTCACCTTCAGAAAAGAGAAGCATATTTACATGCAGCTCTCGCTCACCGGCAAATTTTGAAAAATTGAGGGGGCCGACTACGATATGTTTGTCTCGCTCGTCTGACTTGCTTTTCTTCTTCTACAGCCCATAAACGTGTACCGATATTCCGGTATTTTGTGCCTCGGATTTAGGTATGTCCTGGATCTTGATGGGAAACTCAATACCATCAAAGTTATAATATGTGTTAATATCACTGACTTTGTATGTACCCGGACGATAAGGGCAATCTCTATAATTGTAGTTTCTTTCGCAAGCCAGGGTTGACCATGCAAAACAAGCGTGATCTTTTCTATTTTGGACATTAATGCACGCCCTCTTGTTAGCTATATCTTGAGGGAGATTAATATAGCTGGACCCTCCATTTAATGGATCGTGGACAAGTATATGGATGTCCAGGTGTAGAATTCGGCTGAGTGCCTTAGCTGAACCGTTAACTTCCATCTCGGAAAACCGGCCCAATATGACACTCAAGGTTGGTTTACAAAACCACTCGGCGATTGATGTGCTCTGCAGTATCAAGCCATTGGCCCAAGATAAGCCCAAAGATAATGAATGCTGGTCTCTCCATAACCAGACTGAACTTTGGGGGGGGGGGGGGGGGGTGCGATAACACAATGCAGAGCACTGCGCTGCACCGAACGGCGGGATAACGCGGATTCTCGACTACCTTAAGGAGCTCGGTTTCTAGGGCAGGAAGGCACGTGTTTAAAAATCCAACAGGATCGCGGTACCTCCCTGCCGGGTTTTCGATCCTAGTGATCGAGATTCGCTCCTCAAAGGCGTCCGCAATCGCCAAGTACTGCAACTGAGGTATGGTATCGCCGACCTGATCTACTTCACTGAAAGGGCGGGAGAGAGAACTGCTACTAGCCACAGGATCACTAATACTAGAGCTATAACTAGGTGAGGTAAGCTGTACCTCGCACGATGGAGGTGATGCACGTGCTGGCCGCTGTAAGGGACCCGCGGGCGTGCCTCAGGGAGAGCAGCCAGGGGAGGGCTAGGTAGTGGCGATGGCAGCCGCTTCCCGTGCGGCGGCTGGAGGTGCAGGCGATGCACGTGGCGGTCGGGAGGCGCCAGGCTGCTTGACCTTGGCGACGGCAGATGCAGCGACCAGGGTCGTTTAAGCGGCAACAGGCACGCGCGCGACCGCTAGCTGGAAGTCGACCGCCGTAGAGATAAAGTAAAATAAGTACGCTGTCTATGGCGATGAATTCTAACAAACACAAACATGGTTTGTGAGTACTTACCTTTCTGGCACTGACTCCAGGGCATGAATAATTGATCTGGGCAGTCTATTGGCCCCTCAAAAAATTCATCAAGTCCATCATCCAATAAGGACTTACAATCACCAAGAACAAACAAGATATATATAAATGGAATTGTTAAAGAAAGACATAAGTATATTAACATTATTAGAGATAGGTAATTTTTTGACTTACAAGTAGGGTGCTGTTGGAACTGTTGCTGAATGGCCTCGACCTGCGTATCGATAGAATCAAGGTCCTGAATAGCATTTCCTGTAACAGAATCTTGAATAAATTTGGCAACAATGCAGAGGGCGCTGACACTCTCATAGTCCCATTACTGACCTTCAACCAAATTATTTCACATTTCGGATCTCCGTCAATTTCCTTCGATACTATTGCACTTTTTATCGCTATAAACACGCCATCCCCTTCACTGTCCAGCCTGTCTCTGCAGTATACATTCCAATCTGAGTTTAGAATTTCATTGCTGTTTACATCTGGTTTCAGCCAACTTTCTGTCCCTAGTACTATCTGGGCATTGTGACCGTTTATAAACGAGAGCAGTTCTGGGACCTTTCTATAGACACTCCTGCAGTTTACTTTTACTACATTAACATTGTCATTCCCTGCGTTTTGCCTACTGCTACCTTGTCACGTCTCAGGAGGCGTCTTGTTGGGCCTAGGGAGAGAATTCTCTAACCTAAAAAACCATCATGTGCACTCCACACGTACTCTGCTACCCTTGTAGCCGCTTCCTGCGTGTAGTGCACGCCTGACCTATTCATGGGGACCCTACATTTGTCCACCCAATAGCGGAGGTCGAGAAATTTGTCCCCAGATCTCCGCAGAATCGTCTGAGCCTTTGGTTTAAGCCTTCCACTAGGCTCCAAACCAGAGGACCGCAATCGGTTCTGGGAACCACACTACAAATAGTTAGCTCAGATTCCAGAGCGAGGCTTTCCGCCTTCACTAACTCTACCAACCGCCTGTACGAACTGAGGATGACCTCTGAACCCAGACGGCAGGAGTCATTGGTGCCGACACGAGCAACAATTTGCAGTCCGGTGCACCCAGTGCTCTCTATCGCCGCCGGCAGGGCCTCCTCCACATCTAGGATGAGACCCCCCGGCAAGCAGACAGAGTGAACACCGGCCTTCTTCTCCGACCTTTCTGTTATTTCCCTAAGTGGCTCCATCACCCGCCTAACATTGGAGTTCCCAATCACTAATAAACCCCTCCTCCCGTGTGCCTGCTCGTACCTTGCTGAAGGAGCGGCCACATGTCCACTCACAGGCAGAGTGGGCGATGCCACACGGCCAGCCTCCACATTGACCGTCCGCCTCGTGCGACGCGAACGCCGTTGAACCCGCCACTCCCCTCGGGGAGAGGGTGGCCCAACCGCGCCCGTTACCCGCAAAGATGTCTCGACAGCAGGAACCGTGGGTGAAGCATGTAACACCTGGGGTGTACCATGCGATGCACCAGACTTCCCACTGCCGCTACACTCCGAGGCAGCAGCCTGAAGACAGCTGACCGCGGCCATCAGCACGTTCAGCTGTTTGCGAACAGTGGCCAGCTCCTCCTGTGTCCGTACACAGCAGTCACACATCCTATCCATCCTAAGAAATCAGCAATTTACTGTAGAGAGTTAAGAAATCAACTTTTAACTAGACTGCTAATTCACTAACGGCGACTGATAGCTGACTAATCTGTGGTTACTTATTGTTGGAAACAATGAAAATAAGTGCTTACTGTCTCTGGACTGTATTCAAAACAAACACGAAATCTATGGAACGCTATTACTAGTACTCGAAAATTAAAGCTTCCTAAAAGCAAAAACACACGGAAAAAGGAGTGAAAAGTAAGAAAAACACAGTTAATACTTAAATTTATGTAGCTTGCTGCACAGGAGATGTGAAGCAGACGGCAGTTACGATGACACTGTGCCACTGTACCATTGTACCATTTGATTACTGGATATTTTTTTCTTCTTAAGCAAGTTACATTTACAAAACAGGAGGGATTCTGTATGGATGTATAGGGCATGAAAGACTGTAGTTTTAATTGGACACTTGTTAATGGCAGTAGCGAGTACCACACATAGCAATACTGTACATAAACAGCATTGTCTTACGTTTGGAGACTATGTGACAGTATTTTGCAAATAACTATTTTTGTATGCATCGAATTCTACATTTATTGCATCCAGAGCCTGCTGGAGTAGGTACACCATCTTGAATTGAACTTCCATTAGTCTTAGAATCATTGGGTGACCGAAATTACAAACAACACATTTTCATCTCTATGCTCCCACTATCTTAAGCAAGATAATACCACAGAAGACTTACAAGTGGGCTGGTAGTTGACCAGAATATAACTAAATCTATTGAACATTAACAGGATTAGAAATCCCATACACTGTCATTGGAAGCGGTAACTGCACTTAAATGCGTAGCAGTAGGCATCTGGTGCGGTCTGAAGAAGAATGCATATGTCGGGATCAGATTCATTTACTGGAATCTTAAGGGAATCAACCCAAACACTAAGAACTGACAGGTTAGTGAGCTAAACCAGAAGAATATGTCAGACTCAAATTCATTTGCATGGATTTTTAATGGGGTGTAATCCATCCACTGAGAAGTGACAGTATAGGAGGCAAGTGACCGCATTTCCCACCGGCATGTCACATAGAGAATGTGGCAGTACAATTCAGATTGGGGTGTAAGAGACACTAACATGCCAGCCGCGGTGGCCAAGCAGCTCTAGGCGCTTCAATTTTGAACCGTGCGACTGCTACAGTCGCAGGTTCTAATCCTGCCACAGGCATGGATGTGTGTGATGTCTTTAGGTTAGTTAGGTTTAAGTAGTTCTAAGTTCTAGGGGACTGATGACCTCAGATGTTAGGTCCCATAGTACTTAGAGCCATTTGAACCTTTTTTTATATATATATATACTCAGATGACTGCTGTTGCTGGAGGAACCATCGACATTGATTTGATCTGGCTTGTACTTGTTTGTTAATTAGCTTTTCATGTACAATAGTCGAATAAGCAAGTAAGTACTGTGTTTGCTTTTAAATGAATAACTACAGTACGCATATGCATTCTACGATGCGGATATACCCTCTTCTAGATCGAATGTGCTATGATGGTCGATCCAATCTCCATGGGGAAAAGTAAGCAAAGCTGTGATTAAAACCTGAATCTTTCTCTTCTCTTGCGGTATCTCTCAACCGTGTGTGTCGGTGCAAGGGTACTGCAGAAATGTAAATAATTCAGTGGATAGTGTTCGTGTTGGAAGCCCTGTGGTATTGTTAGGATTGTATTATGGAGGTATATTCCAATTGAAAACTGGTGCTATTTCTCACGAAACACTATGCTATCAATAAAGACTATGATACCAATTATACCATCACATATCTATCGTAGTGACCATTGGTGTACGATCAATGAGAGTAGATAGTCCACATCGAATGATGGTTTGCAGAATACGTATTTAAATGCTGATTCCTGCCTGTAATAGAGTTGCAACACGGGTAAGTTGTAGTGATTTTCAGAGGATTGGGGAGTCGTGTTCGTTGGAGTTGACTGTAATTAACAGTTGAATATAAAATAGCGGAAGACACCTGCTACTGTTCTATTACATCGTTCACTACAAATCACTAGAAGCAGTGCCAATAGCAAAAAATATCTGGATGCGAGTATCCGCATGGTTCTGAATTTCTGCCTAATGTTAGCGTGTTTTTTTTTCTTGCTATAATATTCTCTACATAGACATTACGGGCAGAGGGCGAGACAGCCTTCTAATTAATGGAACAGTGCTGCCACAGTGTCATGGGATTTTGAGAGAATTAGCTGGGGTTTGTGTCATGGTTTATCGATATATATCGAAGACTTGAGGATTCATGCACACATGAGAGGGTAAGTGACACTCTGAGAAGAGGTAGGCTGAGAGATGATCTCTTTACCACTTCCGATAATTGTTGTGAGAAAACATATTACTTCCTCTGGCATGCGTCTCGCGAAGCGACTGCAGTGAGAAAATTGCGGTAATACCTGAACTGATCGACGAACTGATCGAGAAAGTATAAAAATGTCGGCGGAAAAACGGTAATGTGGGTATATATATACCTTAGGAACGAAACAAATAGGAATTGTAGGACAGCCGAGGCGATATGGTTGCAAGAAAAGAGTGTGAAGAAATCTAAAAAGAAATGATCATCAGACGGACTGACCCAGTTTATAGAAAAGTAAAAAAATCCTTCAGTGAAATTAAAAAGTAAGGGTGGTACCGTTAAGAGTCCAATGGGAATCCCACTATTAAATACATAGGAAAGAGCGAATAGAAGGAAAGAGTACAATGAAGGCCTCTATGAGGGAGAGGACTTGTCTGATGAAATGATAGAAAAAGAAACAGGAGACGATAAGGGGATACAGTATTAGCGACAAAACTTAAACGATCTAGGGAAGACTTAAGACATAAATAAAGCTGAAGGAATACATAATACACTCCTGGAAATTGAAATAAGAACACCGTGAATTCATTGTCCCAGGAAGGGGAAACTTTATTGACACATTCCTGGGGTCAGATACATCACATGATCACACTGACAGAACCACAGGCACATAGACATAGGCAACAGAGCATGCACAATGTCGGCACTAGTACAGTGTATATCCACCTTTCGCAGCAATGCAGGCTGCTATTCTCCCATGGAGACGATCGTAGAGATGCTGGATGTAGTCCTGTGGAACGGCTTGCCATGCCATTTCCACCTGGCGCCTCAGTTGGACCAGCGTTCGTGCTGGACGTGCAGACCGCGTGAGACGACGCTTCATCCAGTCCCAAACATGCTCAATGGGGGACAGATCCGGAGATCTTGCTGGCCAGGGTAGTTGACGTACACCTTCTAGAGCACGTTGGGTGGCACGGGATACATGCGGACGTGCATTGTCCTGTTGGAACAGTAGGTTCCCTTGCCGCTCTAGGAATGGTAGAACGATGGGTTCGATGACGGTTTGGATGTACCGTGCACTATTCAGTGTCCCCTCGACGATCACCAGTGGTGTACGGCCAGTGTAGGAGATCGCTCCCCACACCATGACGCCGGGTGTTGGCCCTGTGTGCCTCGGTCGTATGCAGTCCTGATTGTGGCGCTCACCTGCACGGCGCCAAACACGCATACGACCATTATTGGCACCAAGGCAGAAGCGACTCTCATCGCTGAAGACGACACGTCTCCATTCGTACCTCCATTCACGCCTGTCGCGACACCACTGGAGGCGGGCTGCACGATGTTGGGGCGTGAGCGGAAGACGGCCTAACGGTGTGCGGGACCGTAGCCCAGCTTCATGGAGACGGTTGCGAATGGTCCTCGCCGATACCCCAGGAGCAACAGTGTCCCTAATTTGCTGGGAAGTGGCGGTGCGGTCCCCTACGGCACTGCGTAGGATCCTACGGTCTTGGCGTGCATCCGTGCGTCGCTGCGGTCCGGTCCCAGGTCGACGGGCACGTGCACCTTCCGCCGACCACTGGCGACAACATCGATGTACTGTGGAGACCTCACGCCCCACGTGTTGAGCAATTCGGTGGTACGTCCACCCGGCCTCCCGCATGCCCACTATACGCCCTCGCTCAAAGTCCGTCAACTGCACATACGGTTCACGTCCACGCTGTCGCGGCATGCTACCAGTGTTAAAGACTGCGATGGAGCTCCGTATGCCACGGCAAACTGGCTGACACTGACGGCGGTGCACAAATGCTGCGCAGCTAGCGCCATTCGACGGCCAACACCGCGGTTCCTGGTGTGTCC
The DNA here is from genome assembly GCF_023864345.2 of Schistocerca serialis cubense. NCBI lineage: Eukaryota > Metazoa > Arthropoda > Insecta > Orthoptera > Acrididae > Schistocerca > Schistocerca serialis. Next base: position 976,027,981 of record NC_064640.1, on the reverse strand, counting down.
GCTGTGCCGTGCGTGTGATCATTGCTTGTACAGCCCTCTCGCAGTGTCCGGAGCAAGTATGGTGGGTCTGACACACCGGTGTCAATGTGTTCTTTTTTCCATTTCCAGGAGTGTATTCCATTGGGATGTACAGGGTGGGGCGTATGGGCAGGCGGTGGACGTTGTGGAATAATAGGGTAATTTTTAGAGAAAGGCCATTTATTGGCTAAAGCATGATGAAAAGGGGCTACATAGGCCTAGGGAGGTGAGGGTGAGCCAGAGCTTACAATTTGGCGAACATTGTTCGCGAAGCTACCGAAAGTTGTTGTCTGCCAAAACTAAGTCCACAGTGCCGCAGCACCGGGAGAAGCGGGAGATGTTCAATGCTCCAGGGCGCGCATCCGACTCGCGGGTGAGCAAGAATACAAGAGAGCGGTCCCGGCGATGGGCGGCCGGGTATGTTCGACGCACCACGCGGCTTCCTCCGCCCTGATTGGTCAGGACCGTGCAAACCGTGCGGGCGGCATGGAACTTTCCAGAGCGTTGCCTGCTAAGCGACGCCTGGGGCGGCGTTACCTCGTCAGCACACGAGAGAGGCAGGCGCGTGAACAAGGTGCCCTTCATCGGTGCTGACTTCCTGTTACTAAACCGTGGGACGAGAGAATTTACAGGCAGCTAACACTGCCGGCTGTGGCTTGACCGCAATGGAAAAATGAAGTTACCGCTTGGAGGTTCATATAATAAAGTAAAATCCCTTATTGTCTGGCTCATCCTTTACAGGGATTTCTAAAATCATTACAGGAAAAAGGAGACCAAAGACTATTCATGTTGGTGTGTATAATCTATGGGACTGGCAGTGTACCAACAGAGTTTCGGAAAAATAGCAATCACACAATTCCTAAGATATCAAAGAAGACAAGCGGGAATACTATCAGGTTAACATCTCATGCAGCCAAACTGAAGACAAGATTAATATATAGAAGAGTGGAAAAAGAAAATTGAGGATCTGTGGCGACATGATTTCGATATGAAGGACAAATTACGGTACTTTTACACATAAGCCTCTATCAGGTACCTGACACAGATGTGCAGATAACTAAATAACAGTAACTGGAAAATTCGATTTCACAGAAAGCTATCGATGATATATTAAAAACTACAGCTTAGGGGATATACGTTTCAGAATCAGGATGGTGTAAGTTAAGAAGTATATCTCATAACTCATATTAATATCTATAGTAGGAGGTTATGCGCTCCCAGCACTCGGCGCATGTTTGACACTTGCACAAAGTGCACATATTATGCGTGATCTTTAGACTCCATTTACCTGTAGGTGAATTTTAAAAGTGTTAACGTAGTGTATTTCATGATGTTTGCAATGAGTTTGGATCTTCATATGATATATAGGTGAAGTTTAGGCGAGATTCGTAGCTGTGTTGGTGTACTGTTTTCTGCAGTATTTCACGAATCTTTTTTGATCTGTAGGTGAGGTTTTGAGCTGCAATATGTATTGGATCTCCGTAGCTCTGCATGTAGATGATTATGGTCTAGATTGATGGTCTGTAGCAGTGTAATTTGAGCATATAGTTGTTGTTTGATCCAACAGGGTAATTCTTGCACCTCCCCGAGCTTTCCCACTAATTTCTGGCAGTATTTGAGAATTCTTTCAACAGGGTAATACCTGCACATCCACACCAACAGATCATCCCAGACTGAGCTTTTCTCACCAACTCCCACACACTGGACTCACATTCAGGAAGGCGATGGTTGAATCCCACGCCCGGCCATCCTGATTTAGGTTTTCCGTGATTTCCCTAAATCGCTCCAGGCAAATGCCAGGATGGTTCCTTTGAAAGGGCATGGCCGACTTCCTTCCCTGTCCTTCCCTAATCTGATGAGACCAATGACCTCGCTGTCTGGTCTTCTTCCCCAAAACAACCCCCCCCCTCCCCCAACCAACTCCCAGATGGGTGAGGAAGTGGTAGAGAGAGGTTAAGTGAGGAGACTGGGATCAGGTTGGGGAAGGGAGGAGGGGGGGGGGGTAAAACCTATGATGTCATCCAGTGACATCGTCACTACGATGTTGCCACATCTAATGTTGCCATCTTGAATAAATTTGGGAACAATGAAGATTGTCCTAGTTCTGGCTTTTCTCCACTACTGATGATAGTCGAGAAGCCTGCTTTCTGGCTGCTGTGTTTGTGGATGTGGGTAGCCTGTTAGGTTAGTTTCTGCTCAGTATGTGAAAGCTCTTGTGTTCGATGCTCACTAGCAATGAAAATTTTCACTTTTACTAAACAACCTCCTTCACGTCTGTCAATACCAAGTAATGAACAGTGGAACCGCCATTTTTTGGAACTCTTGTCAAACATGATGCCCTCCCACTACTGACTGGAGTGAAAATGGATTAGATTGGACCATGGAAGAGGCAGATGTTGCAGCCGTTTTAAATTATTAAGGTTGCTTACTCACAAAATGCAGTTTTGGGTCATTGCTGAAAAATAATAAATAAAAACATCACCATGTGTTTGCATATGATGGTATCGAGAAATTCTGTTACAAATGTTCCTTTTCTTACTATAAAAAATGGTTCAAATGGTTCTGAGCACCATGGGACTTAACTTCTGAGGTCATCAGTCCCCTAGAACTTAGAACTACTTAAACCTAACTAACCTAAGGACATCACACACATCCATGCCCAAGGCACGATTCGAACCTGCGACCGTAGCGGTCGCGCGGTTCCAGACTGTAGCGCCTAGAACTGCTCGGCCACCCCGGCCGGCTTCTTACTATAAACATTGTTTCCAGATTAAGGAACAAGACTATGAATGACAACAATAATTTTGCCGTACTGTTTGCGATACTCAGTCTTAGAAAAAATTTATATGGATTTGTTTCTGTGACAAGGAAAACATAATGAGAAGTATGCAGAAATGTAAGAACAGTATGAGAAAGACAGTACTTTAGCCTGCGCAGTGGCGTGTCAGCTGGACAGACTTACTAGATAAACCTATGTTTTTGCGAAGATCTGTTCTCTGAGTTTTTATTTCAAATAATCATATGTGTTAACATTACGCCCCAGTAAGTTATTGTGTGATTATTATTTATTTTAATAAGATACCGACTTTGGATCAGTTAGCTGCAGCTGTGAAGGTTCACAATTGCCTGTCAACAGTTTTAGTTTTGGATACTAAACAAGAAGTAGGCTTAAGTTTGCCAAGTTTAGTCGAGAAGTTACAAATTCGTTTCTTTATTACGTGCCCACTTAAGACTATCTATAACTAAATTTAATAACTTCTGCTCACTGCAACTCGGTGGTTTAGTTTTCTATGGGTATCTTTACATCTCTTGTTTCGAGATCGATCCACGACGCCCGATAGCTAATTATCTAAGGGCCTTTCAACACCTGTCGATGTGAGGGCGTTGCTGCAGCGTACATGCAATCCAGCACCACTCCAATGCGGTTATATAAGTACCGATATGTAAGGAAGGGTTTAGTGTGGCCTTCGAATGGAAACTTTTTCACCGACTTTTATATTAGTAACGTATCTATAGAGGGAACTGTCATTAGTGCTGCTACATAGCTACTGCATGAAGTTGTCTAGGTGGGTGAGGACTAAGCTCAAGTAAGGGTTTAACATCATTCACGACCAAAATATTTTTTTCACATTTTGTGCTTAAAGGAGCAATCAACCCAATTAAGAGAAATTTACTTGTAAGCTTTCAACACCGAATAAAAAAACACGTTAAGAAGAACCACGACAAGTTTCAATAGAATTTCATAAATATGTACTTCCCTAAGATGTGCTGCATTCAAGTAAGATTTTAATACACTGTCACACCGGTCCACATTATACAGTTAAAAAAATAGGTAACCCAAAATGTTGTATGTGATTATGTAAATATCTCTGTTCAAAGACAAGAAATAAGCTTTGCACTTAACTGTGACAGTTATGGAAGGCAATACATTCAACAACGCACTTCACAGAGGCAAGGAAATTTGCAGTTAACTTCTAATCATTAAGTTTCAGTTCCAGTAAAGAGCTACCATGTAGTTATTAGGACATTTAAAAAATTTAGTGTAAGCTTTTGTTACAGAAGAATGATGCAAAAAAATTATACAGTACCAGTGCTTCAACACGACAGCTACAGCAACAATTTAGGATATCGTACTCTCTGACAGCCAGTTTACTGGGCTATAATTTGCTTGGTACCACAGAATTTTCCACGCAAAAAAGAAATGAATACTTACTAAAACAATTCCCTTAAAATTTACATTCAGTTCCCCAAAAGGACACACACACACACACTTCAAAATACATAATTAAAAAATAAATGCAAAACAGGGCCAATGTTGCGCCGAGCGGTTTTTTTATTTTTTATTTTTTTATTTTATTTTATTTTACAAACACATGCCGGTCTCTTGAACTCGCACTTAACTTAACCATGACCAGGGCTTAAGCAAACACGGAGATTGAGCCAGTATTTTTAGAATTCTAATAGCTGTGAAGGCTGGTAAGGGATATAAGCAGACGGCGACACACTGTAGAAGACGAAAGAAAGGAACACTTTGCGAACCTCACACTGTCTCCGAATTCAATGAACAGAAGTAAGGTACCTCACCATAGTTCTAAGACGCCACGCTTCCATCTTAATCAAGGCGTCACGACCACAGACTTCCACAGTAGGAATAAGTTCGGCCGCCACGTGTCCTCCGGAGCCACCATGATGAAACTTATTCTCGGACACGTGGGCCCAGGTGGAATGTCTGACAGAGAAATTGCGCGACTCAAATGACAACACGCCATGACTGAAGACCCCTCCCTGCTCCGCTGCCTGCTGTCGTCCACCTCACTTCTCACACTGCCACTTGTTTACTTCAAAACGGCTCGCCCTCCTCTAGAAACAAAGATGGCATATGGAAGACGTACTGAGACCTATAGACACAGCACGGCTCAATTTATTTATTAACATTTCAGAGGGACCCACGACCTTTGTGTTTTCTACTACATACCAAACAATTTTCAGAATTTTAGTACCTTGCTTGTTTCTTATATAATTACAATGTGCATTAAAACAAGTAAAACAAAAAAAAACATAAAGTAAAATTCGGGAAAGGAAGAAAAACACAAATTATACTATATTTTACGAAGAAAATAATACACAAAACGAAAGATTTAGATAGCAAAAGAGGTCCCTTTACCTAGCTTTTTCAAGTGGAAGGGCTCCGGTAAACACATAGAGAGGGTCTCACCTGAATTAGTGTATTCTGCTCTACTATAGCTACTACTATATGTTTGTGTGCTGTGATACTAGCTCTACGTGATTTATTTATAAAGTATGACAGTACTACTTGTTACTGCAATTGCTGCCTCCACTTAACCGCACTGTAAGTGGAGGATGAGCCCCGGTAGTTAACCTTGATTCTCGTCTCCCTGAAGGGTGGTTCTTATCTATGTTGTGCGCTTCTGTTTGTGTATTTACATGTTATTATACTGCATATGTACGCTTGTACACAATTATGAAAAGTTCATATCTTTTACAGTGTGCATCCTATGCACTTCACGATTTATACAATTTCATGTTTGAAAATAATGATCCAAGAACTAAATAATTACTTGATTTACTTGGGAAAATTCGTTGTTTTGTTTCTATTACTAACTTATTTCTAAATTCCATGTACGAGGGCAGTTCAATAAGTAATGCAACACATTTTTTTTCTGAAACAGGGATTGTTTTATTCAGCATTGAAATACACCAGGTTATTCCCTAATCTTTTAGCTACACAACACTATTTTTCAACGTAATCTCCATTCAATGCTACGGCCTTACGCCACCTTGAAATGAGGGCCTGTATGCCTGCACGGTACCATTCCATTGGTCGATGTCGGAGCCAACGTCGTACTGCATCAATAACTTCTTCATCATCCGCGTAGTGCCTCCCACGGATCGCGTTCTTCATTGGGCCAAACATATGGAAATCCGACGGTGCGAGATCGGGGCTGTAGGGTGCATGAGGAAGAACAGTCCACTGAAGTTTTGTGAGCTCCTCTTGGGTGCGAAGACTTGTGTGAGGTCTTGCGTTGTCATGAAGAAGGAGAAGTTCGTTCAGATTTTTGTGCCTACGAACACGCTGAAGTCGTTTCTTCAATTTCTGAAGAGTAGCACAATACACTTCAGAGTTGATCGTTTGGCCATGGGGAAGGACATCGAACAGAATAACCCCTTCAGCGTCCCAGAAGACTGTAACCATGACTTTACCAGCTGAGGGTATGGCTTTATACTTTTTCTTGGTAGGGGAGTGGGTGTGGCGCCACTCCATTGATTGCCGTTTTGTTTCAGGTTCGAAGTGATGAACCCATGTTTCATCGCCTGTAACAATCTTTGACAAGAAATTGTCACCCTCAGCCACATGACGAGCAAGCAATTCCGCACAGATGGTTCTCCTTTGCTCTTTATGGTGTTCGGTTAGACAACGAGGGACCCAGCGGGAACAAACCTTTGAATATCCCAACTGGTGAACAATTGTGACAGCACTACCAACAGAGATGTCAATTTGAGCACTGAGTTGTTTGATGGTGATCCGTCGATCATCTCGAACGAGTGTGTTCGCACGCTCCGCCATTGCAGGAGTCACAGCTGTGCACGGCCGGCCCGCACGCGGGAGATCAGACAGTCTTGCTTGACCTTGCGGCGATGATGACACACGCTTTGCCCAACGACTCACCGTGCTTTTGTCCACTGCCAGATCACCGTAGACATTCTGTAAGCGCCTATGAATATCTGAGATGTCCTGGTTTTCCGCCAAAAGAAACTCGATCACTGCCCGTTGTTTGCAACGCACATCCGTTACCGACGCCATTTTAACAGCTCCGTACAGCGCTGCCACCTGTCGGAAGTCAATGAAACTATACGAGACGAAGCGGGAATGTTTGAAAATATTCCACAAGAAATTTCCGGTTTTTTCAACCAAAATTGGCCGAGAAAAAAAATGTGTTGCATTGAAACTTCCTGGCAGATTAAAACTGTGTGCCCGACCGAGACTCGAACTCGGGACCTTTGCCTTTCGCGGGCAAGTGCTCTACCATCTGAGCTACCGAAGCACGACTCACGCTCGGTACTCACAGCTTTACTTCTGCCAGTATCTCGTCTCCTACCTTCCAAACTTTACAGAAGCTCTCCTGCGAACCTGCAGAACTAGCACTCCTGAAAGAAAGGAGTGAAAATCTCATTCTGGAAACATCCCCCAGGCTGTGGCTAAGCCATGTCCCCGCAATATCCTTTCTTTCAGGAGTGCTAGTTCTGCAGGTTCGCAGGAGAGCTTCTGTAAAGTTTGGAAGGTAGGAGACGAGATACTGGCAGAAGTAAAGCTGTGAGTACCGGGCGTGAGTCGTGCTTCGGTAGCTCAGATGGTAGAGCACTTGCCCGCGAAAGGCAAAGATCCCGAGTTCGAGTCTCGGTCGGGCACACAGTTTTAATCTGCCAGGAAGTTTCATATCAGCGCACACTCCGCTGCAGAGTGAAAATCTCATTCTGGAAACATCCCCCAGGCTGTGGCTAAGCCATGTCTCCGCAATATCCTTTCTTTCAGGAGTGCTAGTTCTACAGGTTCGCAGGAGAGCTTCTGTAAAGTTTGGAAGGTAGGAGACGAGATACTGGCAGAAGTAAAGCTGTGAGTACCGGACGTGAGTCGTGCTTCGGTAGCTCAGATGGTAGAGCACTTGTCCGCGAAAGGCAAAGGTCCCGAGTTCGAGTCTCGGTCGGGCACAAAGTTTTAATCTGCCAGGAAGTTTCATATCAGCGCACACTCCGCTGCAGAGTGAAAATCTCATTCTGGATGTGTTGCATTACTTATTGAACTGCCCTCGTATGTATTACTTGTAGTATTTTTGCAGTCGTGTGATATGCTACTATGTCGTATGAGTATCTGGTGATATTGGAGTGTTCATGTCCTCATCTGTGTTCATCTGTTTCCATATTAGTGTTTGAAGCTCTGTTGTCCCATGCATCACGTTCTGGCATAGGGTGTGATTTGGGTCGTGATCTTATATTGTCGTTACTGCTTATAAGTCTTGTGTAGCGCTCTCGATATTTCATCAGTGATCGAGTTAAGCATGCTCCAGTTATCTGAAGTAGTAGTGCTAAATGTGTACCACCCGATTTTTCGGGTTGCCCACCCATCAGGAGCAAGCATAAGGGGCAAACATGTTGCATAACCTAATGTTGGGCACTGTGCTCTGGGTGTCTTATCCTAATATTCTGCCCATTCTTGGCACTTAACCTATTGTTCTGTTAAGCGGTTTTCAATGTCACACCCATCCTCTTAAACTTTTGTATGGCCTTGATACCAAATTAAGTAATTAGTTATGTACTCCCACCATTTCCTGGTACACTTTTGGAATTTCACACGCTTTTGAACGCCATTTTTGGCGCACTCTTCTTTGACACTCTCCTCCACACCTTTAAACTATTGTACCGCTTTTAATATAAAGAATTATGCAAATTACTTATGCAAATTAACCTAGTGTTCTTCACTTAACCTGCTGTTCTGATCCAATGTGCACACACGCTAGTGTGGCCTGCACTGCACAGTGATGACGCAGCCGTCAGCTGCCGGACCGTGCACAGGTGTCCGTTCGGGTTCTGCAAGCATGAGGCGCCAGCATCCCTTTCATACCTGACACCTGAGAAATTCCTGTTGAAACACGTGTTTACCTGGTCATCGTGGCTGACGCATAGCTGCGGATCCAGCGCCAAACAAGAGCTATATGTATAGCGGCTCACCTTCGCAGGTGCAGCTAAAAGGTTGTCAGTGTTATACTGACGTCACAGGTGTATGTAAATAACAGCCAAGTCTCCCTCTGGACGCACTATAGAAATCTGTTGCAATGCTTCCCAGAATAACACAGGATGCAATCTTCCTAACGATCCTAACAGGACAGCCCGTCCCACATGTGAGACCCATCAGCCCTCACACATGTATACCTGTCCAGTGTGGCTGACACATAGACACAGGATGTTTGTGCAGCATGGTTGGAATTTTCAGTGTCCTTTGACTACTGGTCTGGAGTTGTCCTAATGCCACAATGGCGGATGAGGGAATGCGTCACGCCAGAGATGGATGGTCTGCTTCAACTTGTCTTTGAACACTTGAACAAAAATACATCACCTTACTCTCAGAACTTTCCATAGATACCCTGACCCCATCTTGTTCGAACCAGTCTGTAGAGGCTCCTATGTCCCAGCTCAAAGGATGTCTTGTGAATGAATGGAGCAGTCTGACTGGCTCTTACTGAAATTACTCCCCAAACGGGTGTGGGAGCACTGTCCGCCAATTTTTTTCTGCAGGTGAGACTTTCAGCAGCGAAGCTATTTTGTACAGATCGCCATATTACACTGACAGTTGAACCCAACAAAAGTGGTCTACAAATCGTCAAATATGGAAAGACACTTCCTCAATTACACTGCTCTGCCACTTACGATGGAAACTTGAATATTTCAGCGTGAAACTGATCTCCACGTACCATATCGATTTAGTAAACATACAATTCGTTTATTACTTATTTATTTACATGTCAAGTTCTGTAGGACCAAATTGAGGAGCAAATCTCCAAGGTCATGGAACATGTCAGTACATGAAATTACAACATAAAAGTAACAACAGATACAAATAAAATGTTTATGAACCCAAAAAAAGTCAACCCATAAGTTTAAGTAAACACTATCAACAATACAACAAGAATCAGCTTAATTTTTCAAGGACAGTATAAAAGGAGTGACCCATGATTAAACTCTTCAGTTTCGATTCGAAAATTTATGGATTACTGATAAGATTTTCGAATTCTTATGGTAGCTTATCCAAAATGGATGCAGCAGTATACTGCACACCTTTCTGTACAAGAGTTAAGGAAGTCCGATCCAAATGCAGTTTTGATTTCTGCCGAGTATTAACTGAAAATCGTATCCTGCGCCATACAGAATCGCCACTTCTGCATCCTGCATATAACTATCGACCATCAGACAGTCGTAGATATACCGTAAAGACAGACAGCACCTGCACCTGCACCGTATATACTCCTCGCAGCACTATATGTTTTCCGCGAGGTCGGGCTGTAATCCATCGCAGCCAAAGGTCACAAGTCATCCGCCCCCGCACATACAGTGGCCCGACGAGTGACCAGAGCGCCCTCAGTGGACCGAGGTCACTCTCCAAACTGTTGTACAAAGGCCTGCCAGAGGGTTCATCGAACCATTTTCATACTACTTCTCTACCATTCCACTCTCGAATGGCGCGTGGGAGAAAGGAACACCTAAATCTTTCCGTTCGAGCTCTGATTTCTCTTATTTTATTATGATGATCATTTCTCCCTACGGAGGTGGGTGTCAACAAAATATTTTCGCATTCGGAAGAGAAAGTTCGTGATTCAAATTTCGTAAATATATTTCACCGCAAAGAAAACCGTCTTTGTTTCAGTGACTGCCACTCCAACTCGCGTATCATATCAGTGACACTCTCGCCCCTATTGCGCGATAACACGAAACGGGCTGCCCTTCTTTGCACTTTTTCGATGTCCTCGGTCAGTCCTACCTGGTAAGGATCCTACACTGCGGAGCAATATCCCAGCAGAGGACGGACAAGTGTAATTTAGGCTGTCTCTTTAGTGGGTTTGTCGCATCTTCTAAGTGTTCTGCCAACAAAGCGCAGTCTTTGTTTCGCCTTCCCCACAATATTATCTATGTGGTCTTTCAAATTTAAGTTGCTCGTAATTGTAATTCCTAGGTATTTAGTGGAATTGACAGTGCTTAGATGCATGCGATTTATCGTATACCCAAAATTTATCGGATTTCTTTTAGTACCCATGTGGATGACCTCGCACTTTTCTTTGTTTAGTGCCAATTGCCACTTTTCGCACCATACAGAAATTCTCTCTAGATCATTTTGTAATTGGAATTGATCGTCTGATGATTTTACTAGACGGTAAATTACAGCATCATCTGCAAACAATCTAAGGGGGCTGCTCAGATTATCACCTAGATCATGTATGTAAATCAGGAACAGCAGAGGGCCTATGAAACTACCTTGCGGAACGCCAGATATCACTTCAGTTCTGCTCGATGATTTAACATGTATCACTACGAACTGTGACCTCTCTGAGAGGAAATCACGAATCTAGTCACACAACTGAGACGATACTCCCTATGCACTCAATTTGATTGATAGTCGCTTATGAGGAACGGTATCAAAAGCCTTCTGTACATCTAGGAATATGGAATCGATCTGAGATCCCTTGTCGACAGCACTCATTACATCATGGAAGTAAAGAGCTGTGTTGCACAAGAACGATATTTTCTGAATCATTGTTGGTTATGTATCAATAAGTCATTTTTGTTCAAGGCGATTCATAATGTTCGAGCACAGTACATGCTCCAAATCCTACTGCAAATTGAGGTCAGTGATATGGGTCTGCAATTCAATGGGTTGCTCCTATTTCCTTTCTTGAATATTGGTGTGACCTGTGCTACTTTCCAGTCTTTAGGAACAGACCTTTCGTCATGTGAGCGGTTGTATATTATTGCTAAGAAAGACGCTATTGTGTCTACATACTCTGAAAGGAACCTGATTCGTATACCATCCGGACCGGAAGACTTGCCTTTCTTAAGTGATTTGAGTTGTTTCGCAACACCTAAGATATCTACTTTTATCTCTCTCATGCTAACAGCTGTTCCGGTTTCGAATCCTGGAATATTTACTTCGTCTTCTTTCGTGAAGGAATTACGGAAAACTGTATTTAGTAACTCCGCTTTAGTGGCACCATCATCGGTAACATTTCCATCGCTATCGCGCAATGACGGTATTGACTGTTTTTTGCCACTGGTGTACTTTACATACGACCAGAATCTCTTTGGGTTTTATACCATATTTTCAGACAATATTTCACTGTGGAAACTATTAGAAGCATCTCTCATTGAAGTCCGCACTAAATTTCGAGCTTCCGTGAAACTTAGCCAGTCTTGGGGATTTTGCGCTCACATGAATTTAGCATGCTTTTTTCATTGCTTCTGCAACAGTGTTCTGACGTGTTTTGTGTACCATGGTAAATCAGTCCCGTCTGTTATTAACTTATGCGGTGTGAATCTATCTATTGCTGTCGAAACTGTATCTTTGAATTTGAGCCATATCTGGTCTTCGCTTAGGCCTACATAATTAGCTAGGAAGGAATGGAGACTCTCTCTTAGGAAGGCATCAAGCGAATTTTTATCTGCTATTTTAAATAGATATACTTTGAGTTTATTTTTAGTGATTTTGGTTGATATGTATTTGAGCTTCGCTACAATGACCTTGTGTTCACTAAACCCTGTATCCTTCATGACGCTCTCTATTAGATCAGGATTATTTGTGCCTAAGAGGTCAAGTGTGTTTTCGCAACCATTTACAAATCGAGTGAGCTCGTGAACTAACTGTTCAAAGTAATTCTCAGGGAAAGCATTTAGTACAATTTCGGAAGATGATTTCTGTCTACCACCGGCTTTGAACATGTATTTTCGCCAACAAATCGAGGGTAGGTTGAAGTCTCCACCAATTATAACTGTGTGTATGGAGTACTTATTTGTAATGACATTCAAGTTTTCTTTGAACCGTTCATCTACTATATCATCTGAGGTGGGGGGCCGGTAGAAGGAGCCAATTATTATTTTGGTACGGCTGTTGAGTATAACCTCTACCCATAGTAATTCGCAGGAACTACACTACTGGCCATTAAAATTGCTACACCACGAAGATGATGTTCTACAGACGCGAAATTTAACCGACTGGAAGATGCTGTGATATGCAAATGATTAGCTTTTCAGAGCATTCACACACGGTTGGCGCCAGTGGCGACACCTACAACGTGCTGACATGAGGAAAGTTTCCAACCGATTTCTCATACACAAACAGCAGTTGACCGGCGTTGCCTGGTGAAACGTTGTTGTGATGCCTCGTGTAAGGAGGAGAAATGCATACCATCACGTTTCCGACTTTGATAAAGGTCGGATTGTAGCCTATCGCGATTGCAGTTTATCGTATCGCGACATTGCTGCTCGCGTTGGTCGAGATCCAATGACTGTTAGTAGAATATGGAATCGGTGGGTTCAGGAGGGTAATACGGAACGCCGTGCTGGATCCCAACGGCCTCGTATCACTAGCAGTCGAGATGACAGGCATCTTATCCGCATGGCTGTAACGGATCGTGCACCCACGTCTCGATCCCTGAGTTAACAGATGGGGACGTTTGCAAGACAACAACCATCTGCACTAACAGTTCGACGACGTTTGCAGCAGCGTGGACTATCAGCTCGGAGACCATGGCTGTGGTTACCCTTGACGCTGCATCACAGACAGGAGCGCCTGCGATGGTGTACTCAACGACGAACCTGGCTGCACGAATGGTAAAACGTCATTTTTTCGGATGAATCCAGGTTCTGTTTACAGCATCATGATGGCCTCATCCGTGTTTGGCGACATCGCGGTGAACGCACATTGGAAGCGTGTATTCGTCATCGCCATACTGGCGTATCACCCGGCGTGATGGTATGGGGTGCCATTGGTTACACGTCTCGGTCACGTCTTGTTCGCATTGACGGCACTTTGAACAGTGGACGTTACATTTCAGATGTGTTACGACCCGTGACTCTACCCTGCATTCGATCCCTGCGAAACCCTACATATGATCTGCATTTCTTCTTGGTGTAGCAATTTTAATGGCCAATAGTGTATCTATTTCAACTTCACTACAAAATAAACTACTACCAACAGACACAAACATACCACCACCTACATTATTTAATCTATCCTTACTGAACACGGTTTGCGCCTCTGTAAAAATTTCGGCAGAATTTAGCTCCGGCTTTAGCCAGCTCTCTGTTCCTATAACGATTTCAGCTTCAGTGCTTTCTATCAGCGCTTGAAGCTCTGGTGCTTTTCCAACAATTTACAACTACAATACCGACTGTTGCTTGGTCGATTCTTAGCCGGCCGGGGTGACCGAGCGGTTCTAGGCGCTACAGTCTGGAACTGCGCGACCGCTACGGTCGCAGGTTCGAATACTGCCTCGGGCATGGATGTGTGTGACGTCCTTAGGTTAGTTAGGTTTAAGTAGTTCTAAGTTCTAGGGGACTAATGACCACAGGAGTTAAGTCCCATAGTGCTCAGAGCCATTTGAACCATTTGGTCGATTCTTGTCGTTTCTTTGCCCTGTACCCTCTGAGACTGGAGCCCCTTTTTGATCTTTCCCGAGACTGTCTAACCAAAAAACCGCCCAGTCCACGCCACACAGCCCCTGCTACCCGTGTAGCCGCCTCCTGTGTGTAGTGAACACCTGACCTATTTAGCGGAACACGAAACCCCACCACCCTATGGCGCAAGTCGAGGAATCTGCAGCCTACACGGTCGCAGAACCGTCTGAGCCTCTGATTCAGAACCTCCACTCGGCTCTGTACCAAAGGTCCGCAGTCGGTCCTGTCGACGATGCTGCAGATGGTGAGCTCTGCCTTCATCACGCTAGCAAGACTGGCAGTCTTCACCAACACAGATAGTCGCCGGAAACCAGAGAGAACCTCTTCCGATCCATAGCGACACACGTCATTAGTGCCGTCATGAGCAACCACCTGCAGTTGGCTGCACCCTGTACCCATCATGGCATCCGGAAGGACCCTTTCCACATCTTGGATGACTCCCCACGGTATGCACACGGAGTGCACATTGGCTTTCTTCCCGTCCTTAGCTGCCATGTCCCTAGGGGATCCATCACCCGCCTAACATTGGAGCTCCCAATGACAAGCAATCCCACCCTCTGCGCTTGTCCGGATCTCTCAGGAAGACCGGCCACTGCCGCAACAGGCGAGGCCGCCCTTGCTGTCTCAGAAGTACTTTCAGCAGTGGGCAGTACCTCAAACCTGTTACAGAGGTGTAAGGGTACAGCCTTGCAGCCAGCACCAACTTTCGCCTTCCGCCACGGTTCGCCAATCACCGTCAGGCAAGTGTCGACCGGCAGGGACGTCCGAATCCGAGGACGCAGTGGCACCAGACATCCCAGGCGATTCTACAGGTTCCAGATGTGCCAAAGCGCTCGCCTAGGGTGTCCCAATGTCACCGCAGCCCAGTGCAACAGCCTGGAGCCTGTCGACCACGGCCAACACTGGTTCCAGCTGTTTACGGACGGTGGCCAATTCCCCTTGAATCCGTACACAACAGACGCAGTCTCTATCCATCCCTGACAATTTATTCCTCTCTTTTATCTCACAAACCGTTCAAAACAAACAGATGACTGACGACTACGCGAATTTACACTACACGGGTACTAAAACACGATGCTACAACTCTCAAATACTATAATAGCCCGAAATTTGTGAATTGAACTATGCAAGTACCCAAAAACAAGCAAAGAAATTAAGAATTAATCTATGAAACAAATAAGTGAGCAAGAGTATACGACTTGCTGCAGGCTGCTGTTTATCCACAGACGGCAAGGAGCTCGTTGATAAAACAGGTTCCAAATCATCCTTCTATTTTACAAAGTCAACTAAGGTGTTTCTCATGTCTAGAGAACCAGAAAACGTGTCTTCCACCCTTTTTCACCTGCTGGATGCACACAACACACACCACAATCGATGCTCTCTCAAGCAAATAAAGACGGGAAATTTGCAGAAGCAGTCAACCGGACACTTTACATGGGAGGGAATAATGGTCCATGTTGCATCTTCTCGAATTTTCACGGAGAGCGCACGTAATCACGAACGCTGTCCAGCACATACTGAGTATTAGTTAGGTATTCAGCCGTCTAGATGACGACACGGTTAGATCAGGTACAAACAGGCCTATCCATTAGGACAGATGGAAGCGTGAATCGCTCCCGCCACAGGCCACCGCCGCTGCGCGCCACGTACCGCCACATAGAATCGTCCTAGGAAACCAGCAACATAAGTATTTGACCGCTATATTTACAATTAAATGTTACGATTGTGGTCTCGATTGGACGACATTCGACAATGAGCAAAGTATCAGAAATACCCCTTGCTGATGGCTGTAGCTCTAGATATAGAAATATCTGTACCATTCTTATGACCTGACACACTTTTCCAAGTAAAAAAAAAAATCTTTCATTCCCTTTGTGGCTATAGCACTATTCCACATCAAATCAATACCTTCCCCCTTACGATAGGACATAATCATTTTCTTTGCACATGTCGGAACACACACACACACACACACACACACACACACACACACACATACTTTATAGGCCTGATGTGCAAGGCGAACCTATCACGCATCCCCTACTACTAACAAGGGAACCTCCCCATCGCATCCCCTCAGATTTAGTTATAAGTTGGCACAGTGGATAGGCCTTGAAAAACTGAACACAGATCAATCGAGAAAATAGGAAGAAGTTGTGTGGAACTATGAAAAAAATAAGCAAAATATACAAACTGAGTAGTCCATGCGCAACATAGGCAACATCAAGGAAAGCGCGAGCTCAGGAGGGCCGTGGTCCCGTGGTTAGCGTGAGCACCTGCTAAACGAGAGATCCCTCGACACAAAGCGGTTACTGTTTACGGTCCTAACCTGCTTGCTTGCTCACTTACTACCATGCTTTCTACACCCATGACCATACTATGGGATTACAAGAACACATGGTATTTTTACATGGTTTACCAGAATATCATACTATTTACGAAATAGTTCTCGATATAAAGCACATAGCAATATCGCTTGCATAGCAATGTCGCTTGCACAGTATGATTCCGAAGATAAAGAGTGGAAATTATTTCTCTAGAACCACAAAACTTTAACGAGGTGGAAGATGCTGTAAACCACTGGGTAACTAGAAACTTACCTGCGAAGATCTTTACATGAAAACTCGAAAAAGTAGATGAAACATGGTAGTTCCACTTGCGAATACCGATGTCAGTGATATAACAGATTCCAAATCATCCTTCTAATTTACAAAGTCAACTAAGGTGTTTCTCATATCTAGAGAACCAGCAAATGTCTCTTCCAGCTCTCTTTCACCATTTAGATGCACACACCATAATCGATGTTCTCTCAACCAAATGAAGACGTGAAATATGTAGAAGCAGTCAACTGGATAATTTACATGGGAGGAAATAACTGTCCATCACAAACACACGCCCATATTGAATCTTCTCAAATTTCTACAGAGACCACACATGATCACAAATGCTGCCCAACACATACTAAGTATTAGTGCGCTGTTCACCCGACCAGAGTTCTATAGTGCTATATCAGCTACATTCCTGTACCCCTGCTGGGCTCTTGAGTCCAGACAGCTCCCACCGTAAACCGGAAACGTCAATCGTTCCGGCGAGTGGCCACTGCCGCAGACGGAATCTCCCCAGGAAACCAGCCACATATATTTTATCACTGTACTTACAGCTAAATAGTACCATTCTAGCCTCAATCTGACGACATTTGACAATGAGCGAAGTATCGGGAATACCCTCTCGTAAGGGCTGTGTCTCTGTAAATATAAATATCTCTACCATTCTTATGACTGGATATAATTTTCCACATAAACAAATCTTTCATTCCTCTTACAGCTTTCGTAGTTTTCCACGTCAAATCCATACCTTCCCTTATCACAGGCCAAAGCCATTTTCTTTGTACGTATTGGAACACACACATGCTTTATAACCCTGCTTATCACAGCGAATCCACCACGCATCCCCGACGACTAAGTACAATACTTCGCCAGTAACTGAATGCTGGCGATACCAAACAATACTGAGCGAAAATCAGCAATGACTGGATATGTCTCATAAGTTTTTCTTGCGAGTAGTATCACTGTGTCTTAGAAAGAGAGACGTAATAGCCTTACAAGCCGCCAGATGTTAAAAACACGATCGCAACAGCTATGTTACTGTTACAAGCGGTCTCGGTTCTACAAGTGCACACAAGTATCGCTAATAATATCCGTGTTAAAAACTGTACAAGCCTTATAAGTCGAGGTATGGCATTACATCCGAATGAAGTGATTTTCCGCATAAATACCGTGACACTTAATATAGACGGTGATCGCCAGGTTGTGTATTAACAGACCGACAGTGCGGGTGCATGTCGCTTGCGGTGTAAGACCGTAATAAGAATCACTGAATTTAGAAAGTGATTCGGCTAAGGAACATTGTATGAAGCTGGTATTTGCAACTCCCTCACGCCGCTGCTAGATATATCTCCAGTATTTGTAACACATTCTATCTCGATGCTGTGTCTGAGGTTCTGTGATATATCCACAGGGCTATAGGTGATAGTTGATTGGGAATGATCATATACAGTAGATAATGTGCTATTCGATGAATCACTTTTTAAAAAGAAATGCAACGCTAGACTGACTCGTGAGAAATGTACAAAATACACTGGCTTTTCAGATCTATAGTGTTATGCTTTCTGGTAGAAATGCTGTCTGAGATTTGGAATCAAGTCTTTCCATTCAACCACATACCTGCTTTGGATCCTATGGAGATTTCTTTTAATGATTACAGCCACTAGTGAGCCATATTAATGGCACTCTCGTGTCCCAAAATGATTCACCCTTTTTGAACCTATCTGCTACAGTAAGTTTCCAGACTGTTCCTATATATCTTGTAACTGTTCCTCAGACTCTGCCCCACTATCCCCGCAGCTGTGTTCCAGTTTAAATCGGAACTGATCAGAAGCCAGAGAGCGCTAAACTACCACCCTCTGCAATCCATACAGAAACAGGGTGAGCTGTGTTAATGCGATAGTACCATGTTTTGACCACTCGGTGGAAATGGGAACATGTTGTCGTAGCTCTGTCAACTGTGTACGATGTGTAATATCAGCGCCAAATGAAGCCTGACCTGCAACACGAGGTAGTATAAAAGACAGTACAGGAACTGGGAGAAGGATGAGGATTTTGCTGTTGCATTGTGGTGCGTCTCCAAACTACATACAGGTACTGCAGTCTGAAGGGTGCATCCATGTCTGTCAACCCAAGCATTCTCTCTATCATGTACCACACAACAGAGAATAAAAAACTTCGAACTATAAAAGCTACACTAACGTCGTCCGACAGAGAATTCGATATATATATCGAAATCAGATACCGTCTATGTGCTGGCATCGAGCATATACGCCGACCCCTATTAAATATACAGGTGTTGATCCACTCAGTCGCCTGCATAGACCAGTGTAAAATGTCATCACCTGTACAGTAGGAGGAGGACCGTATCCCACAGACTCTACTATCAGTTGCAAGACAAGGTCCCTGTGTTGTTTGAAACATTGTTTTCTTCTGCTCTAACAAGTCCAAGCTGTGTATGACACAGCTTTGTACACCGCCATATATATTTTTTTTTTTTTTTACCACAACTTCGAGGTCTGTGTCAGGTTCTAAACTGACATTAACGCGTTTCAAGCTATTGGCTCTCACAAAAAACTAGACATCGCACACTGTAAATTACGTCGTTGCTGCTGCCTCCCCCCCCCCCCACATCACACACACTGAATGGTTTTAAATAAAAGACAGTCATAACATATGGAAACTGGATGAGTTGTGCAGTGTTGTGGAGCATTTCCAATCAGCTGTCTGAAGGTGATTGACGGCCTCCAAATTTAAACTCATCTTTCATAGTGACAAGATAGCTGATGGCTTGGTGTTTCACTTCGATTTATTCCTCGTATTGTTTTCGTGCTAGCCATCTCCGGAAGGTGTTGCCCCTCCACCAAGACCCTTCTCCATCTCAAACAAATGATGTCAGTCAGTCATTATGTGGTAATCAACAGCATACCAGTGGATGTATGGGATGAAATGACACCATATTTGTACTGTAAGAGTATGCGTCACAGTTGAGAATGTAATCCATTTTAGCAAATTTACTGTAATTTCAACACCGACCAAAGACGTGGCAGCATGCTTCCCAGTTTCTGTATCATTGCTAAACCGCCCCTCCACTACTTCGCGGGGACTATGTACTTGATTGCGAATGTAGATAGGTGAGTATGCAGTACGTCCATTCATTGTTAATTCTCGAACATATACAGCAAAGTATACCACGCAGCGATCTACATATTTCTAGCGATCATAGTGCGTAATTTACGATCTTTTTCTGTGTGGATGGAGGTCACAGAGCCTCCTCACATCCTTAGGATAAAGTTAGAGACTGAAAGATCTCCTTGCATTGTCTTTGAGCAACCCTCCCTGCAGCGCTATCACCGATTTAATGTGAAGCTGACGAGAAGTAGACGACTAATTTCCGCATCTCGTGAAGGAACAAAGTGAGCTGAGTTTGTAACTGCTGTTCTGCACCAACCTTGCTCACGATACCCATCCAAGTGTACAGGAGCCGCGTATGTCGAGGAGGTTAGCACACCTTATCGGTGTATAGCAGTAGATATGAAAGCGTTGTGATGTAATAGCAGACGGTTAAGAAGAAGAAGAAACGGGTAGTTTTTATGCATGATGGAGCTCCAGACAGCTGGAGTTTGAAACATTTTCCATAAATCAACTGAGTTATCAATTCTAAAGTATTGTTCTGGTGCCTGGGATAAGTACCAAGAAGGTATTGGAAATAGGGAACATAAACACATGCTCTTCTAAGGCTACAAGGTTCTGCACTTAAAACACGCTATAATGTTAGAGTAGTGCAGTTTCTGACCTATTACTCACGTGGAATGCACTGCTGTTAATATTCCAGTGTAAGAAATATATTTCCAGCGCATGACATACATTCTCCTGGCAGTTTGTCTACGATAAGCTATGATGACAAATTGTAAAAAATGAAAAAATTACTTCCTCAAAACATCGATTCTTTGTGATACATGCACAATATAGCTTTGCAGACGTGTGCAGCGCCACTGTTCACATACGGTCACAGTTCAGGAATTATACCATGATTCCATCACTCCTATAGAATGATCGTTAATAACGGAGAATGTCTATGAAAGGAAACGGACAAACGCATATCAGCGGTGTTCGACATGTGAAATTACACATCATGCCATCACTAACTCTTTAAACAGGACATCTGTCAAGCATATGTATGCATAGGGATTGTAGTATCTCACAAACACCTGTCGCTAACTTAGAATCACAGGAGTTACGAAACTGAAGACTCGATTTTATGCACTAGATGCGGCAAGGGAACGGAGCACGTCTCATAAATCTTCTTTCGCCTAGAGAAAAGTGGCGAAACAGGATGGACATGTTTCATCATCATCACACATGAGATGGAAGTCCTCTGGTGACTGAGAGGTTTGCTGCTAACGATAGCGAGTAGCTAGTGCTCCAAGTCACACACAGAACATGCAGTTGTATACGAGTCGAACGCAGGTTATGCTACACAGCTGATGCACCCTGACATAACATCGAAAAAGAAAATGGTTACACGACCTGCAGAAACATCTCCCTCTCTCTCTAGAACGCATCATCAGTCTACCATTAAATCATACCTCTATACATCTCCATCTCAACCGATTCCTCCATCCACTTTCTGTCATCCTTCGATGCAGATACAAATAGGTTTAGAGGCAGATGGTTCTCTTTTGTCTAAGATAGCATTAAAGACAGCAATCAACGCGCGTGTAACACTATTACCTCAATAGAAATACAGTAGAATCTTGCCATACAGCAACTGTTAGCTGACACCACAAGGTTCTGATTGGCGGAGAGTGCAGGGAGCCACATTGTAAATATTGTTTGTTAGGGTTTAAAACATTTAATCAGTCCTACATAGAGTCAAACACGCGATCGATTCTGTATTTTTATATTGCAGTCACACCAGTTCGTAATACACTCCTGGAAATGGAAAAAAGAACACATTGACACCGGTGTGTCAGACCCACCATACTTGCTCCGGACACTGCGAGAGGGCTGTACAAGCAATGATCACACGCACGGCACAGCGGACACACCAGGAACCGCGGTGTTGGCCGTCGAATGGCGCTAGCTGCGCAGCATTTGTGCACCGCCGCCGTCAGTGTCAGCCAGTTTGCCGTGGCATACGGAGCTCCATCGCAGTCTTTAACACTGGTAGCATGCCGCGACAGCGTGGACGTGAACCGTATGTGCAGTTGACGGACTTTGAGCGAGGGCGTATAGTGGGCATGCGGGAGGCCGGGTGGACGTACCGCCGAATTGCTCAACACGTGGGGCGTGAGGTCTCCACAGTACATCGATGTTGTCGCCAGTGGTCGGCGGAAGGTGCACGTGCCCGTCGACCTGGGACCGGACCGCAGCGATGCACGGATGCACGCCAAGACCGTAGGATCCTACGCAGTGCCGTAGGGGACCGCACCGCCGCTTCCCAGCAAATTAGGGACACTGTTGCTCCTGGGGTATCGGCGAGGACCATTCGCAACCGTCTCCATGAAGCTGGGCTACGGTCCCGCACACCGTTAGGCCGTCTTCCGCTCACGCCCCAACATCGTGCAGCCCGCCTCCAGTGGTATCGCGACAGGCGTGAATGGAGGGACGAATGGAGACGTGTCGTCTTCAGCGATGAGAGTCGCTTCTGCCTTGGTGCCAATGATGGTCGTATGCGTGTTTGGCGCCGTGCAGGTGAGCGCCACAATCAGGACTGCATACGACCGAGGCACACAGGGCCAACACCCGGCATCATGGTGTGGGGAGCGATCTCCTACACTGGCCGTACACCACTGGTGATCGTCGAGGGGACACTGAATAGTGCACGGTACATCCAAACCGTCATCGAACCCATCGTTCTACCATTCCTAGACCGGCAAGGGAACTTGCTGTTCCAACAGGACAATGCACTTCCGCATGTATCCCGTGCCACCCAACGTGCTCTAGAAGGTGTAAGTCAACTACCCTGGCCAGCAAGATCTCCGGATCTGTCCCCCATTGAGCATGTTTGGGACTGGATGAAGCGTCGTCTCACGCGGTCTGCATGTCCAGCACGAACGCTGGTCCAACTGAGGCGCCAGGTGGAAATGGCATGGCAAGCCGTTCCACAGGACTACATCCAGCATCTCTAGGATCGTCTCCATGGGAGAATAGCAGCCTGCATTGCTGCGAAAGGTGGATATACACTGTACTAGTGCCGACATTGTGCATGCTCTGTTGCCTTTGTCTATGTGCCTGTGGTTCTGTCAGTGTGATCATGTGATGTATCTGACCCCAGGAATGTGTCAATAAAGTTTCCCCTTCCTGGGACAATGAATTCACGGTGTTCTTATTTCAATTTCCAGGAGTGTACAACGCTCTTTAGCTAAGGAAACATAGCGTCCCGCCATCTGCCGACCTGCGACACACGCCTTTTGCCGGGCCGCGCGACACCTGTCAGGGCAGACCGTAATCCTTGGCACACTTCCTGTCTCTTGGGAAATACCTCAGCCTTCATTTTTTGCGACCACGTGAAGCTGGCAGCAGACCTGAAGCCACCCACTCTACCTTCCTCTCAAACCATCTGTGATACACATACATACAGAAAACAGCAACTCCACTGCAATCTCGTCCCCCCGCCACGCCTTCACTGTTGTGTCCTCCCTACCCTCCATCTCTACACCCTTCATCTCCTTTCCCACGGTGGCTTCCATCAACTTACCCTCTCGAATGATGCCCTCTCTCCCTCCATCTATCCCTCCTATCAACTCTGATCCTCACCCCCCTCCTTTCCTCCGTCCATTCCCTGGGCTCCCTCTCCCCCCCCCCCCCCTTTCCATCCTGTTTTCTCCCTGCCAGACCTTTCCCTACCTCCATTCTTCCCCCCTCCCAAGTCCTTTTTGTATTCCCCTCCTCTGCCTTCCCCACTCCCTGTCGCATCTGTACAGCACCCACCACCCCTCTTATGGGTCCTCATCCCCCATCGGCTCCTTTCCCCCCTCCCCCCCTTCGCTTTTCCTCTCTTTCCCCCCCTGTTTTATTTTCACATCTTCTGTCCAGTTTCCCCCCACCTGCTCTCAGCTGTGGTATGTCACATTTGCCAATCTTTTAGTGCAGTGTTCCAGTGAATGTTCAGTGTTGTTCGTCTTTCTAGTGTTGCAAACAGAAACTGTGCTGTCGCTGGGTGTGACTTTTATGTCTTTTGCGAACAGAAACCAGACTGTCGCCGGGTTTTTTAATTGTCTGTCTATTATTTTACCTGTATGCTTCGTATGTATTTTATTCGCATCATCATCGCTTTGTTCTATGTTTTAAGTTCCACGATTTTTCCGCCATGTTACTGTTAAGTCTCCGATTTTATCGCCTGTTTTTATTATATATTCTCTTCACCTTTTTAAAACAAAGTCTGTAGGCTGAAGAGCGGCATACTAAGCCGCTGCCAGCCCGCCCCCTTCAGGGGAAATCGAAATTCAATACAGGAAAAAAAACAAAAAAAGCAATCTCGTTCGAGTACAGTGCTATTGTCCAACAAGAAAAACAGTGCATTTGTTCTAGGTGTTGACAACTGTTCCACCACATTTACAAGCAATTTTAGAATACGTGGCGCGAAGTGATGTCATGATGGCGTTGGCATAAGTGAAATAAAATCAAGAAAAAAAGACGGAAAATACATATAAATTGAAGGAGAAATACGCCGAAATGCTGTAGTACATGCATGTCCTCTGCTTGGCACAGGATAAGCAAGGCAGCAAGATGAAGAAATGCATGTACTCCTGGATTTCGGCGTATTTCTCCCTCAATTTATACGTATTTTCCGTCAATATGTAGCTCTGCGAGGACTGTATACAGTGCATGTGCTGATGTATTTTTTGGGATCTGTCCGCCATCGCGGTGTATGTGCGTGTGTCTGGTGGTCGATAGCTACATGCAGGTTGCAGAAGTGATAATTCTGTATGATGCAGGATACGAATTGTGTGTTTACCACATCGATATGGTATGTGGTGATATAGCCCGGTTGGAAATCGGTTTCGTGCTGAAAGATTCAAGTTTTCCACGACAGTAGCAGAGCAGTATAATTGAGGAAGTGTCTTTCCATATTTCGCGATCTGTAGAGCAATTCTGCAGGGTTTAACTGTCAGTACGCTATGACTACTGTATGTTTATTTTCTGCTCGATCTGTACAAAGTAGCTTTTCCACTGAAAGTCTCATCCACAGAAAATGGCGGACAGTGCTCCCACATTGGCAGGAGCAGCAGTCTGGCGGATAAATTCAGTAAGAACCGCTCAGAATGCTCCATTCATAAGACATCCTTTGTGTGGGGTGTAAGAGCCTCTACTGACTGGTTTGAGCAAGGCAGGGACAGGACATATATGGAAAGTTCTGAGAGTAACGTGATGTCTTTTTTGTTCGAGTGTTCAGAGTCACATCGAGGCAGACCATCCACCTCTGGCGGAATGCTGTCTCTCACCAACCATTGCGGCTTTAGAGCATCTCCAGGCCAGCAGCTGTAGGACATCGAAAATTCCGAAAATTCCAGCCATTTTTCCCATCTGTAGGACAGTGCTTCGAATTCTGCTAGCGTAAATGTTTCGATTTTCCCGTCTGTGCTTAGACAGTGCTTCGAGAAGTGAGGAAAATAACATCCCTGAGTCCAGAAACAGCAAATATAAAACTAAGCCCACACACCATTTCAGAAAAGTGTTGAACACCACAGCAGCTGTAGGACGCAGGAAGTTTTCTCTCTCCCTGGCAGAGCCTTCAGACAAGCAGCTAAAACTCCAAAAGTGATGAGAGCCCTGTTTAGAGTTACAGAGATGTTCAAAGACAAAGGGTATCCATGCGACATGACAGGAAGTGCTTAGCAGCTACCACATGACTGTGCCATAAGCCGGCGTGCTCCCTGGCCATGCCGCAAGCCGGTGCAATACCTCTCTTCCAGCAGGGTGTGGAGACTCTGGGGTGAACGTCTTGCCTCTTGCATTTCAGAGGACTGACTGGACTTTTATCGAATGATCTACTGTTACAGCACGCATTTATCAGCACGAGTTGTGAAGTGTAACTTAGCCGCATCTTCATTATTTCATTAAGCGTATTCATCTTCATCAAATACCATTGCTTTTGACACAGTCCTCGGATGCTAATATACTCCTCCTCCTCCAGCACAGACATCTCGTTCAATGATCACTGTACACAATTACGTCTGCCCTATCAGTCCAGCAGTTAGACACAGACTGAGTTCTTCTTCTGCCATTACTTTCCAGACCAACATCTTGGATTATGTCACAGGAGGGGAGAGGGGGTGGGACAACAGCGTCCTCTGGTGGCAGTGCTGTGAATTAAGTCAGTTGGAATCTGGACCTTATGGTGAACACACTGGATGGAGCTACTGTCTATGACAACTCAAATTGTTTAAATAAACAATATATACTTACATCCATACTATCAGGTAGCCTCGCACAGCCTGAGTTCTTTCCCCACCAATTTTCTGATGGGGGAGGGGAGGAGAGAGGAGCAGTGCATACAAAATAAAGACAACTGTCCTATCCAACAGTCCAGCACAGATCGTGTTTTTTCACACCAATTTCCAGATGATGGTTGTAAGGCGAGTGGGTAGGGGTGGGGGAGGGGAGGGGAGAGGGTAAGGAGAGGGGTATGGGAGGGATTAGGTTAGTGGATGTAACCCAATTGACCTATTTTCCCGCCAAAATTTGAACGTCCCACCATGATGTCACTGTGATGTTGGCACATCTATGGCCACCATCTTTGATTCGCCATCTTGAATAAATCTTGCAACAATGCAGAGTGGGATGATTCCCGTGTTGCCCTACTACTCCCACCGCCACCTGCAGCCACACTAATAACTCAAAAACGTCCCCATCACCTGAAAGCTTTCCGATCTTACATTCATACTGAAGTTGTTCCTTTCTCAAACACCCCACTTCAGTCACAGCTTGCGGCTCCATTTGGAAGGCAATGAATCTGCAACACCAAAACACCAAAAGAAGCAACAACCTCACAAAGTTACAACAGTAAATTATGCAAAAAATTTTATGAATGATATCCAATACTATACAAATCCTGTGCACTCAAAGACAACCATGCTCTTGCTAGGAGGGGAAGGACTAGGCCCAAGTAAGTGTTGAACATCATTTGTGACCAAAATATTTAACATTTTGTGCTTAAATTATCAATCAAACCAATTAAGAAAAACTTACGTGTAAGCTTTCAACAATTTATAATTAAAAAAAACACATTAAGAACAACCACAACAAGTTTTGAGAGAATTTCATAGATCTGTACTTCTCCAAAATGTGTTGCATTCAAGTAATATTTTATTACACTGTCACACCGACCCACATTACACTGTTAAAAATATAGGTAACCCAAAATGTTGTATATAGTTACGAAAATATCTATCTTCAAAGACAACAAATCAGCTTTGCACTTGTAAACTTATTTGTCCGTCGCTGACATAGAAGACCGCAAACCTTTCCTTCCCGTCTGGGAAGCTGTGCTGTGACTAAAGTACCTGTAAAGCTTACTGGGACAGGGTAAATGCTTGCTACAATGAAGTCAATAATTCGATTGTAATATTGGTATTTTAATTTGATATCCCCCAAAACTGACAAAATTTACAAAAAAATGTGAATTTCTTTGTCCACCCACACACTCCTGAGAATGGCACATTAACAATTTGCATTTACGCGCCCCTATTACCGGCAGCTACGTTGATAGATACTCGCCATCTCGCAAGGATAACTGCCAGATCAAGAATATTTGGTAAGTTGTTGGAAGTGGTTAAGCGTTGGTGAAAATTTCGCTTCTGAGCACACAAAGAGCTCTAACCGCAGAACTCTGCACGGAACACGCGTTGTTGCAGTGCTGCGATACAGACCGTATAGTTCACTTCGAAGACGATGGCCAAGACGCCGACTCCAAGTCCGTACCGCTCGATGGCTGAAGGCGAAGTTGCCTCCACAGTTCCCTCGTCTCCCACGCGTACGAAAATGCGGCGGAAGAATACTCAGTTTCAGCCAATGTCAAACGCTCTATCATCGCCGAAATCCCTCCACTGAGATCTACCCAATGGTCGAGTAGGTCATAACACCCCTAGGCAAACGAAATTCCCGTCTTCGCGACGTGTTGCCCAACACAGGTGGCTCCGGATGCCGGGCTATCCCCAAAAGCTCCGTATTGTCCCGCGTTTCCGGTGAGCGCTACCTGCCGCCCACGGCGGCCCGGCGAGCTACGGCCAGCTGCATACTCATATACCACAATTCTTAACTTCCGATACTTTTCACCAACGCTTTAAGTTAGTGGCTCAATCATGCAGACATGGGGGGAATACTGTTCGAGAGTGCCTCATATTTATCGTAATTCAATAGAGTCATGATCTGATGCCCATGTCCAGGCACCTTACACAGCCCCCACCTTCGTAATAAAATTTTTGTTAGTATCAGTATAAACAGTGGTTATGGTGATCGAACGGAAATTTTTTTTTTTTTCAGGTGACCCGAGACTAGATATTACCCATGTGCCATCCTCCCTATTCACACACTCATACAATCTTTGTGAGACATGAATTACTTGGAAATCTCTGAAAAGCAGGACTGAATGCCATTAGTTTTAGCGACACTACTTGAAGGGAGCTTGTTCCCGTGCCGTCTTACAAATTCACTAATGCTTAGCCTGTATGGAACGACAGTAATACAGTCTTAGCGTGGTAATACTTCGATCTGTACGCTAGCAAAACATGCTTCACCTACCCTTGGGATACGCTGAGGTACCCCTACGAGAATCCCTAATTACCACAATCAACGGATACATTCCGCAAAACATTACAAAATCATATTAATTCTAAAATTAGTGTTAGCAAGTTGCCATACTTTTTATTAACGATTTTACTTATAAAAATACGGCTCTAGGCCCATTATTGAAGTTGAAAATAGAAAATAAAATAAAATAAATAATGTGAAACTGTTATGAAATTAATATTTTAAGCAAACTGGCAGTACCACTCAAACTGGAAGTGAATTCCCTGTCTTGACAAACTATTTTGTTGTCTGATATTAATATAAAAAAGAAACTAATCAAATGTGACCTTATTTTTCATTAGTATAATTATTTAGTTATGAAAAACTTTATCAATGGTCACTGTCCCTACACAGCTGGCTTCAACAAGACAACTTACGGTTATTGTGGTCACTGCATTTACTCTACTTCTTGTTAATTTGCAAGCAATAGTATGGCAACAATGTATAAGGGTGTGCCTTAACCTAGTTGTACAAAAATCACGAACATATATCATCAACACAAAACATTAAATATGAACACACGAATATATAATACACAAAACAAAATCAGACATATTAATTTGCACCAGACCTGTATAATAGAAGAAGGATTCATGTAAAAAAAATCTAAATGAACAGACATGACGTTACTTCAACCGCAAAAATTCAATAGTGAATGATTAAGCAAATTTAAGATCAATTAAAATTCAACGCAAGCCCTTTATGATTATTCTGAACTTTGGTTCACAATTTTTTTTCAACACAACAACAACAACAACAAAAAACAGATTGTCTCTGTTGAGAGAGTTCTTCAGTGGAGTGACACTGACTCTTCTTGGTGTTTAGCACAGGAGAAGCAATGGCACTAGTTCATTTATGGAAAGTGAGTGGCGATGATTTGTTTATGGGACGCTGTAGTTTGCTGATGTGGGAGTAGCTCTATCTAGCAGAGAGCTACTGCCTTTACAGGCGTTGGCGAGGTTCTGGAGCGTCATCCGTGTCGTCTACGCCCGCTGTAATGCACGTAAGTGACACGCACCCTCGCCGTAGACGTTCGGCGGCGTGTCGAACTCGGCGGCGCAGCGTAGTATATTTGTCGGTCGTGGCGTCTGTGGCGTTTATCGGCTGACTTGTGCGCTCGGGCTAGCTGGGACACACGGCAGTGGTCATAGGCGGAAAGGTGCGGTTATCGTTTCTCTGGTGGCGCCCTCGTACATCTTGCATCCTCGTCTTACGGTAATGATTAATTACTCGTCGTCTTCTTGACTGACCCTATAGCGGCACCTCGCTTTCTTTATTCCCTATCTCTAACTCTTCTGGAGGCCTCCGCTCCTGCAGAGACCTCCTCTTCTTAAGTCCCGTCTTCACGGTACCGCTATAATTACGGAGTCAGCCTGATCCGATAATAGTTGGGGACGAGAGGTGGATCTATGCAACTGTTCCCACCAAGTGTAACCGTGTAACTTTCCCAGCGGTTGGCCCCAACCTCGGGTGATCCGCGCATGTCCTGCTAACCAGATTACAAGTTGTTGACCGCTTGTTAGCCGATATCGGACGCCGCTGCCACAGCCGAACAATAGGAACCTGTCGGCCCCATCTCCGTGGAGCGCCCAGCGCTATACCTGTATGGGCCGTGTCGTTCGGCAGAACCACACAGCTGCTGACTGCGGTCTGGCACTGTCGTTGCTCTGTTTGCCGTTCAGCTTTCCATTAGGTCAAAGGCCGTGGGTGCTGACAGCTGTCTCATAACTAGTGCTTCTCTGCATACCGTGCCCCCTTTGGCAGTCACACCTCATCTGCAATCGGTCCATACAACACAGATTTATTTTACCTTGTCTTAACCTAAATGGCACCCTATTGACTTCACAATATGGGTGAACTAAGTCTACAGGAATGGTCTAAAGCTATACTTGAGTGATTATTCTAACTTAACATACATAATAAATAATCAATTTACAGATGTAATTGAATGAACAAGCATTTTTTTTTTTTACAAAACTGTAAATAAGAAACCTTTTTTTTGTCAGGTGTCTCATGTCTGTAGTATGTTGTTTGTATGCTGTTCAGCACCTGAACAGTTAAAAATATATTTCATATGTACATATATTTTTAAAAAACATGCAAAGTCATTATTATTACGCAGGAAGAGGAATGAGGGTATATAGGATCTTCGTGCACATGAAGATACGCCGCCAAGGTCATCCTGTGAACAAAAAAGTCAAACACAGACACCAGCTCCCGCTTGTGCCTGATCCCTTAATTAGTATTTTAGTTATTCTGATTTCTTGCCGGTCGTGATTGTTACCCTTTTTTCGTTGCTCTTACTTCAAAAACCTTTTTTTTGTGATTTAGTTCTCCTTCCAAATTTCCTCTTGAACTGGAAGCCAGTGTGGTTTCACATAAATTTGTTTGTGTAATTGTGCCTGGTTGGACCTGATGAACATAAAGAGCGATTAACCGTACAATATTTACTTTATTTAGACTACTTTCTTCCTATGCAACACCACGTCATGTCATGAGTCCCTTGCGATTTTTCATAAGACTGTTCTACCTTGTTTAGCATCCTGTGCCCTTCTTTAGGGTCGATCTCCACTCTCGCAACCGCGCAGAGCCTTATCCCATCAACCACAAATAAAACACACCTCTCGCAACTGCGCAGAGCCCTCTTAACACGCCATAGTGCTCAGAGCCATTTTTGAACATCTCAACACATACTTCCCCAGTTCAGGTCACCCTGACAATGAACTTCTTCACATAATTTTGCAGGTCACCCTGACTCTGCTGGTAGGTACCAAATGCATAAAAAAACTCGCTATAGCTTCATGAAAATATGTTCGGTAACCCCTTGAAGCAACGCTCTTTGCGTTTTTTCTCATCTATTTCAACGCGCTCGCTCGTCAAGATGTCAGCCACAGACTCAGCTACCTAGTCATTTTTCTGCTTTACTGTAACCGCTAATTTATCCATTGTTTGCCCAACATTCTGCACATTTGCTGACGACTATAACGTCGCTTGAACAACGAATTACTGACTTCTTATGGACAGAACTGTAGGTCATGTTTCCCCAAATGTACCGTGCGGTAGCGTTCTCGCTTCCCACGCCCGGGTTCCCGGGTTCGATTCCCGGCGGGGTCAGGGATTTTCTCTGCCTCGTGATGACTGGGTGTTGTGTGATGTCCTTAGGTTAGTTAGGTTTAAGTAGTTCTAAGTTCTAGGGGATTGATGACCATAGATGTTAAGTCCCATAGTGCTCAGAGCCATTTGAACCATTTGAACCCAAATGTACCTCTTAGCTACTAAACAACAACATACACACAAGAACATACCATAACAATTATATTTCTAACATCTAACTAACATTAACATTATTTACAAAAACAGAACAACATGGCCTCATCCTATCCCACATAGGGCTTCACATGTGTGATATGGTGCACTCCCAAGGACTTCCCGGTTTTTAGGCTCTCTAGATCCACGGCACTGGGATGGGGAATTCGCCGCACTCGCACAGGGCCATGATACAGAGTGAAGAACTTTTTGCACACTTTCTTCTGTTTGTTAGACAAGCGGTGAGATTTCACCAACACTTTGTCATTGACCGAAAATGTCCTCACTACTGCCGACTTGTCCGATCTCACCTTACGCGAATGTGAAGCCACCTGAATGTTTTGCAACGCCTGACGTACAATCTCCCTGTGTCTTAATCTTGGGCGTGGGGGAAAATCTACAAGCTCCCGAAGTCTGTCCGGCGGATAGGTGTTCTTAAGCACTGTCACCGGGGAAAGAAGGGTGGTGCTATGGGGCATTTCACTGATGGTCCTCAAAGTCTTTAAGAAAGACGTCCCATGTTTCATGTCGTCTCGAACAGTACATGCGGCACATCGCCCCCAAATCCTTCATCGTTCGTTCGGCGGGGTTACAACTTGGTTTGTACCTAGAGATGTAAATAGGCTTGATATTGTATTCCCGGAGGGTTGCCTGCCACTGTCCTGAGGATCGTTGTCAGATATAATACGGTCGACGCGTCCAACTTCCTTTAAAAAAGCTTTACTGACACTGAGACCCGTAGCCCTTTTCAAAGGTGTCAGCGTTACATACTTCGACGTCAACTCAATTACTACCAGTATGTAGCAGTAGCCTCTCCTTGTCCTGTTTAGGGGGCCCATTAAGTCCGACGCCGCAGTCTCTCGTAGCTTTGTAGGGACAATTGGATACATTGGTGCCTGCATGGTGACCGTGCTAGTTTTCCCTTTCTGGCAAACCTTACAGTAACGCAGCACCGCCCGTATTCTCCTCTCCATGTTACGGAAGTGGCATACGCTCCGCAACTTCAGGAAACACTTCCGAGCGCCGAAGTGGGCATAGCTAAAATGCCTGTACCAGATGACCTTGTTGATCAGCTCTTCCGGCAAACATATTACCTATAGGGAGTTGTGACGTTCCTCCGATAGAAAAGCCCACTCTTGCGCATCAAGTAGTGGTGGCTTATCTCTACTTGTGTCTTATCTCGGTATTTTTGTTTGATCGTCAACAGGTGCGGATCCTTATCCTGTTGTTTCTGAATATCTTTCATCGAAACAGCCACGTAGTTCTCAAACGCCACCTTCTTCATGTAGTAGAGAGAAAACTGTTCGTCATCTCTCTCCCGTAGCTGGGTGTCATTTCCACCATTTGGCGATCGTGACAACATGTCAGCGCTGACGTTTGATGACCCCGGTACATAAATGGTTGTAAAGTTAAATTCTTGTAACAACAAAATCCACCGGGCCAGTCGGCCATGCGTGAGCTTTGCTGTTTGGAGGAATTCGAGCGCTCGATGGTCCGTATACACGCGGGTTCTACGGCCAAACAAGAAGTACCGAAATTTTTGGAATCCCCAAACTATCGCCAAAGCTTCCAGTTCCGTTACGGAATAGTTCTGCTCGCTCTTGCTGAGCACACGACTTCCGAAAGCTATGGTTTTGTGTATCCTCTGACCATCCTGCTCATAGTCTTGAAAGATCAAGACCCGTCTTCGCGGAGTCAGTGGCCATGCAGAAGTCCTGTTCAACATTGGGATGGGTGAGAATAGGAGCCTCAAGGAGTGCCTGCTTCAGACTCCTAAATTCCCCATCGGCTACCTCGTCCCCCACAAAAGGTGTGTTCTTCCCTGGCAGTGCACAGAGCCGGGGTGTGGCTAACTTGTCTATGTGTATGAATCGTTTAAAAAAGCTAATTACTCCGAGGAACCTACGTAAACTCTTCCGAGAGTTAGGTGCAGCCAATTGGGCTATTGCTTCCAATTTCTCAGGATTGGGGGTGGTCCCTTGTGCCGAAATAACGTGCCCTAGGAAGTCCACTTCCTTGGTTCCGACACACGATTTCTCGATGTTTGCCGTGAGGCCATGCTCGCGCAGTTTGTCCAGCAACATCCCTAACACCTCGTTGTGCCGTCCCCACGAACTTTCCCCTACCAAAATGTCATCTACATAGCACGTGACGCGCTCCTTCAACGTGTCATTCAGTATCGTTCCCAGATCGCGAATGAATGCAGCTGAAGATACATTTAGCCCGAAAGGTAAACGTCGGAACTGGTAACATCGGCCGAATGCTAGAAAGGCTGTATATTTGCGGCACTCTGGCGCCAACTCTATTTGCCAAAAACTACTTCGCAAGTGGATCGAAGAAAAGATCGATACGCCGTCAAACTTCTGCAACAGCTCTTCTAGCGTCTCTGGTCTAACCGTCTCTGGAACGATTATGGTATTAATCTGACGGGAGTCTAGGACCAGGCGGATTTTTCCATTCTTTTTCTCTACTACACGCAAGGGGCTGTTGTACGTGGACTACTCCGTCTCTTAGCATTTCCTGAAGTTCGAGTGCCACCTGTTTCCGATATACCAGCGGATTGGGATAGGTAGGTACACGGAAGGGAACATGCGTCCTTACTCGAAACGTATAATGAAACCCTTTTATGGCTTCCGGTTTCGGAAGAAATACCTCTGCATTCCTTCTGAGCACTGTCTCTAATTCTATTCTCTCTGCAGCAGCTATGTCTTCCAGTACCGCCACTTTTCCTTGTATTGCCTCATGGATTTCTGTCATTGTTTCGTCTCTATCCTGACGGCTCGTTTGTGATTGGTCCTGTGCAGAGTGCGGTCGCACACCCTGACTCTGGTCTCCAGTAATCCTTAGATTCAGACAATCCACTGCTAGTTCATCTTTCGTCATTTGTTCTGCGAACCTAATGCACATTTCGCCCTTTTCTCCTAACGTCAGTGTGCCTAGGCCCATATTGATTATCGCCTTGTGTTGGATCACAAAATCAGTCCCAATGATCACTTGAGTCGCGAGGTGTTTAACGATGAAAAAATTTCCGTGTAGTACATACCCCTGACAACTAAACTCCAGTCTTGTCTGATGCTTAATTTCAGTTGGTTTCCCTCTGACGGCACCTCGGATTTTAATCTTCTGGACCTTTAGTGTCGGAAGTTTCAACATGTTGCATCTATCAAATAGGGTTTCCGAGATCGCTGAAATTTCGCTCCCGCTATCTAGTATAGCCTCAGCTGTTATGTCACCTAGTTTAATCTTAACGATCGGGTGCAGATCTCGCGTAATACCTTCCTCCCCGTCTTCTAAGAGCGATTCCCTAATATCCTCATACACGAGCGTGTAGCTGTGGCGGTTTCCGATACGTGGTGCGGGTTTTTGTACCACCGTCCCCGCAACGTTGGCTAGTCATAGCTGTTCGTGCACCTCTTCTATCTGTGCACGCCCATGATTTGGCCCCCTAATATCTATTGTTTGCATATTGTTTTTTCGTCTTTTGTGAGATGCAAAGTTCTGTTGTGGGTGTCCTTGCGACCACGGCTGGTTGTTGCCCCACTTTTCTTTCCTCCATTTATTACCGATATTCTTTTTTGCTTCTTGTTGCCCGTTATGCGTTTGCCAGCTGTTACTAATATGCCATTGGTTCACCCGTTTTTGATCTGCTTGTGCGTTGAAATTTTGTGACACGACTTTCGTTTCTCTATCTCTCTTACGGTTACGCGCCAGCTCCACGTTCAGCACGAATTCGACTTCTTTCAGTATATTTCTGAAGCCCTCCACATCGTCTCCGCATTTACCTATCAGATTTTGTTGGTAACGTGTCGGCAGCTTCATGTAGCAAATACGGATAATCTCGTTATTCGTATACGGGTTGTCTAGGAATCCACTTTTCTTGACCATCTGGTCAAGGAATTTCACTGCGCTTTTGAAGCCTGCAGTTCCCATGTCCTTAGCCATCATTATTTCGTGTTCTATTCTGGTCTGAGTACTTTGTGACCAGTATAGATTGAGAAATATTGACCGAAATTATTCGAACGATTCGCAATACTTCCAACATTTAAGCATCGTTTCTGCCACCAGCCCTTCTAAATGTGCGCATACAAAGTCGATCTGTTTCCGCGCTGGCCAATGCGGTGGCAATGCTTCTGTGAATGGGGAGATAAAAGTCCGTGGGTGCACAACATTATTGTCCTCTCGATAGTGTTGGAATCTTCGTAGGCTTAAGTACTTTTCATGGTCGAACTGCTCCTCGTATCTTGGAGTACGTTCATTTCCATGACCCTGCTGTATATTGTAGTGTGACGGCGGTGTACTGTCTCCTCCGTTCGTACTGATTTGTGTTTCCGTACTACCGGAATCTCCGCTCTGCGAGTTGCACCATTGCAGAGGTAAACAGTTGTCATGGCTGCTTCGTACCGACCTCGGCTCTGCAACCACGAGAGCCACCGTCTCTTTCCCCATCACGACCTGTCTAGCTGCTCGAATGGGACTCGGTGGGAGGTGGAGGACCTGACTGCTTCTGTCCCGTGCTACCTGCACTGCCACCGTTCACAAACTCTGTGTCCCCAGTTAGCGGTGTTACATTTCCTGCAATCTTTGATTGCACCGCGTCCCCAGTTATGTGCGTGCGAAGATTTTCGCGTTCTTGGTGCACAATCTGCGCGACCCTTTCTTCGACGGACTTTTCCATCTCCGCCACTCTCTCTTCAACTACTTCCTCGACATTAATCTGTAATGACTTTCCCGCAACTTTCGCCAGTTTGTCCAGTCGATGTTTCAGTTCTTTTTTTCCGACGGAGGTCGCCGTCTTAGTTTGCTCGCGAGCCTCTTGGGCAATCCGTTTCGCACCGCGTGCGTCTCGTCTCGCCAGAACTACGCCCTTTTTAACTTCACCTAACTCTTTCTTAATTTCTTGCGCGAAGGAAAGCATTTGTGTTTCCAAACCTATACGCATCCTTCCTAATTTCTCATCGGTCTTTCTGCTTTGTGCGTCTAAATTTTCCTTGATACCAATTTCGATTTCATCCATCCTCCTTATCAAGTCGTCAAGTCGTGACAGAAAAACAAAATATATGGCGATGTACAAAGTGTGCTACAGCAGAAATAAATAATGATTCAAACAACGAGACAGGGCCACTGGAAGTATCTCTTGCGATTTACGGTATAGTCCACAAGATACGATCATCCACCTACAGTACATGTGATGAAATCTTAAACTGGACTCTGCAATGGATCGAAAGCTGTATATTTAATAGGATCGTCCCACACCGATAGTAGAGGCAGTTTGACAGGTAAATTTAGTGACAGACAGGGTGTCCCATTAGGAATGCTATTCCGGGAAGTACTGCGACATCTCTCTATCCTAGCTGCACCCCCGCCACAGCTATGCGCCAACGCACCAACATCGATGCTTAGGTGAGTTCTATATCGGAAGAAGTTCTTCTTCTTCTTTCTTGGCTCTACAGCTCATGATGAACCTTGGCCTCCTCTACAATTTCCTTCCATTTCTCTTGGTCCTTTGCCAATACTCTCCAGTTTCTATAGCCCATCTTCCTAAGATCTTTGATTACTCCATCTTCCCATCTGGCTCTTGTTCGACCACGCCCTCTCTGCCCTCCTGGCTTTCCTTGTAATATTCTTTTTGGTACTTCTGTATCATTCATGCGAGCCACATGTCCATCCCAACTCAGTCTGGATGATTTCATTATCCTTCTGATTGGTTGGTCTTCGTATATGACATACAACTCATTGTTGTATCTCCTCCTCCATCTTCCTCTTTCACAGATTGGGCCGGTAATTCGTCTAAGTACCTTTCCTTCAAATGCATCCAGGGTTTCAATATCTTTCGTTGTTAATGTCCAGGCTTCAGAGGCATATGTAAGCACTGGTCGTATAAGTGATCTATAGATAGGTTATTTAGTGATTCTTGAGTTTCTCCCGGCATATTTGATAGTCAAAATATCCACGGGTGTGCTGCCGGTCTATAGTGTCCAACGGGCACAATATTTCGGCGATCATACATGTCGCCATCATCAGGTGAACTGACGGACTGAGCTCCTGTGAACGTGCCGGCACGGAGATCCGTACGCTATGGCTGCTCAGAGGGAACTGGGTTCGGTCGCGGCGGCGGCCGATTTAAATACCCTCCGCCCGCGGCGCGCTCCCTCCGCCGTCCGCGTCCCGCGCCACGGTCGCGCGGTGGAACAGATTTCGACGGCGTCTGAGATGACGTCGGAGTGATGGCTCTGTCCGCCGTGGTCGTCACAACTATACGTTTGCTCGATTTACTCTTGATTAACCCGATCGCTGGTTCCCAAGCCTTGCTAAGATTATAGCCACAGTCACGGTTTGTGAGGTCGTCATTGGTGCGAATTTCGATGGCCTCTCTAACAACGCTGTCCCAGTATCTCGACGTCTGTACCAGAATCCTCGTGCGGTCATATTCCATGGCGTGATTTTCCGACAAACAATGTTCAGCGACCGCCGACTTGCTCGGATACATCAGACGAGTGTGCCTCTGGTGTTCACGGCATCGATCCTCGACGGTACGCATCGTCTGACCATTATACGACTTGCCACATTGACACGGAATCTGGTACACGCCGGCCTTCCTCAAACCGAGGTCATCTTTGGCGCTCCCCACCAGTGCACGAGTTTTATTTGGATGACAAAACACAGTTCCGACCCGGTGTTTCTTCAGAATGCGGGCGATTTTCCCCGAGAGTGCGCCTGTGTATGGAATAAATGCAGTGCCTACCTCCTCCCTCGTGACTTCATCCATCTCAACAGGTTGTGCTGCAGTGGTTGGGCGGAGAGCACGTTGAATCTGCCACTCTGAGTACCCATTTTTTCGAAATACAGTTCTCAGATGTTCCAATTCCTGGGGTAGACTCTCTGCGTCAGAGATAGTGCGCGCCCTATGTACTAGAGTTTTAAGTATCCCATTCCTCTGTGAAGGGTGGTGGCAGCTGTCTGCGTGCAAATACGGATCAGTGTGCGTAGTCTTCCGATACACCCCATTACCTAGGGTGCCGTCAGCCCTTCTCTTGACCAAGACGTCAAGGAAAGGTAATTTACCCTCCGTTTCAGTCTCCATAGTGAATTTGATGTTGGGGTGTATGGAGTTTAGATGTGTAAGGAAGTCAAGGAGTTTATCCATACTATGTGGCCAGATGACGAACGTGTCGTCCACGTAACGGAAAAAGCAAGTAGGTTTCCATACGGATGACGACAGGGCTTCCTCCTCGAAGTTCTCCATGTACAAATTCGCTATCACCGGTGAGAGTGGGCTACCCATGGCGACTCCCTCCGTTTGTTCGTAGTATTCTCCATTAAAAAGAAAATACGTGGAAGTCAAGACATGCCTAAAAAGTTCAGTGGTCTTCTCGTCAAACTTCTGACTAATCAATTCTAGTGACTCTCGCAGGGGTACCCTCGTAAACAAGGAAACGACGTCAAAACTCACCATGATATCTGACTCATCCAAACTGAAGCTGTCAAGGCGTTTAACAAAATCCACGGAATTACGGATGTGATGAGGGCATTTACCCACATAAGGACTTAATATTCCCGTCAGATATTTGGCCAACAAATATGTAGGTGCCCTGATGTTGCTGACAATGGGGCGTAATGGTATTCCCTCTTTGTGAACCTTCGGGAGTCCATATAGTCTAGGCGGTACCGGACCTTGGGGTAACAATTTCTTAGCGTCACCCTCCGGTAAATCTGCGTCCTTGAGAAGCGCCCTCGTCTTGTTCTCCACCTTGACCCTACAAAGAAGGTGGAGAACAAGACGAGGGCGCTCCTCAAGGACGCAGATTTACCGGAGGGTGACGCTAAGAAATTGTTACCCCAAGGTCCGGTACCGCCTAGACTATATGGACTCCCGAAGGTTCACAAAGAGGGGATACCATTACGCCCCATTGTCAGCAACATCAGGGCACCTACATATTTGTTGGCCAAATATCTGACGGGAATATTAAGTCCTTATGTGGGTAAATGCCCTCATCACATCCGTAATTCCGTGGATTTTGTTAAACGCCTTGACAGCTTCAGGTTGGATGAGTCAGATATCATGGTGAGTTTTGACGTCGTTTCCTTGTTTACGAGGGTACCCCTGCGAGAGTCACTAGAATTGATTAGTCAGAAGTTTGACGAGAAGACCACTGAACTTTTTAGGCATGTCTTGACTTCCACGTATTTTCTTTTTAATGGAGAATACTACGAACAAACGGAGGGAGTCGCCATGGGTAGCCCACTCTCACCGATGGTAGCGGATTTGTACATGGAGAACTT
The DNA here is from genome assembly GCF_023864345.2 of Schistocerca serialis cubense. Taxonomy (NCBI): domain Eukaryota; kingdom Metazoa; phylum Arthropoda; class Insecta; order Orthoptera; family Acrididae; genus Schistocerca; species Schistocerca serialis. The sequence goes on along the minus strand of NC_064640.1, from coordinate 975,987,743 downwards.
CGAGGAGGAAGCCCTGTCGTCATCCGTATGGAAACCTACTTGCTTTTTCCGTTACGTGGACGACACGTTCGTCATCTGGCCACATGGTATGGATAAACTCCTTGACTTCCTTACACATCTAAACTCCATACACCCCAACATCAAATTCACTATGGAGACTGAAACGGAGGGTAAATTACCTTTCCTTGACGTCTTGGTCAAGAGAAGGGCTGACGGCACCCTAGGTAATGGGGTGTATCGGAAGACTACGCACACTGATCCGTATTTGCACGCAGACAGCTGCCACCACCCTTCACAGAGGAATGGGATACTTAAAACTCTAGTACATAGGGCGCGCACTATCTCTGACGCAGAGAGTCTACCCCAGGAATTGGAACATCTGAGAACTGTATTTCGAAAAAATGGGTACTCAGAGTGGCAGATTCAACGTGCTCTCCGCCCAACCACTGCAGCACAACCTGTTGAGATGGATGAAGTCACGAGGGAGGAGGTAGGCACTGCATTTATTCCATACACAGGCGCACTCTCGGGGAAAATCGCCCGCATTCTGAAGAAACACCGGGTCGGAACTGTGTTTTGTCATCCAAATAAAACTCGTGCACTGGTGGGGAGCGCCAAAGATGACCTCGGTTTGAGGAAGGCCGGCGTGTACCAGATTCCGTGTCAATGTGGCAAGTCGTATAATGGTCAGACGATGCGTACCGTCGAGGATCGATGCCGTGAACACCAGAGGCACACTCGTCTGATGTATCCGAGCAAGTCGGCGGTCGCTGAACATTGTTTGTCGGAAAATCACGCCATGGAATATGACCGCACGAGGATTCTGGTACAGACGTCGAGATACTGGGACAGCGTTGTTAGAGAGGCCATCGAAATTCGCACCAATGACGACCTCATAAACCGTGACTGTGGCTATAATCTTAGCAAGGCTTGGGAACCAGCGATCGGGTTAATCAAGAGTAAATCGAGCAAACGTATAGTTGTGACGACCACGGCGGACAGAGCCATCACTCCGACGTCATCTCAGACGCCGTCGAAATCTGTTCCACCGCGCGACCGTGGCGCGGGACGCGGACGGCGGAGGGAGCGCGCCGCGGGCGGAGGGTATTTAAATCGGCCGCCGCCGCGACCGAACCCAGTTCCCTCTGAGCAGCCATAGCGTACGGATCTCCGTGCCGGCACGTTTACAGGAGCTCAGTCCGTCAGTTCACCTGATGATGGCGACATGTATGATCGCCGAAATATTGTGCCCGTTGGACACTATAGACCGGCAGCACACCCGTGGATATTTTGACTAGGTTATTTAGTGTTATGAGTCAGGAGCCTTGAGGATAGAAGTCTTGTTAGGGCAAAATAGGGTCTATTGGCTAGTATTAATCTGTGCTTAATTTCATAGGAGGTATCATTTAGATGCATAACTGTCAATCCCAGGTACTTGAAATGTTCAGCTCTATCAAACATATAATTGCCCATTGTTATTGCATTTGGCATATTTTCTCTATGTGCTTTTCCAACTGCCATATACACTCCTGGAAATGGAAAAAAGAACACATTGACACCGGTGTGTCAGACCCACCATACTTGCTCCGGACACTGCGAGAGGGCTGTACAAGCAATGATCACACGCACGGCACAGCGGACACACCAGGAACCGCGGTGTTGGCCGTCGAATGGCGCTAGCTGCGCAGCATTTGTGCACCGCCGCCGTCAGTGTCAGCCAGTTTGCCGTGGCATACGGAGCTCCATCGCAGTCTTTAACACTGGTAGCATGCCGCGACAGCGTGGACGTGAACCGTATGTGCAGCTGACGGACTTTGAGCGAGGGCGTATAGTGGGCATGCGGGAGGCTGGGTGGACGTACCACCGAATTGCTCAACACGTGGGGCGTGAGGTCTCCACAGTACATCGATGTTGTCGCCAGTGGTCGGCGGAAGGTGCACGTGCCCGACGACCTGGGACCGGACCGCAGCGACGCACGGATGCACGCCAAGACCGTAGGATCCTACGCAGTGCCGTAGGGGACCGCACCGCCACTTCCCAGCAAATTAGGGACACTGTTGCTCCTGGGGTATCGGCGAGGACCATTCGCAACCGTCTCCATGAAGCTGGGCTACGGTCCCGCACACCGTTAGGCCGTCTTCTGCTCACGCCCCAACATCGTGCAGCCCGCCTCCAGTGGTGTCGCGACAGGTGTGAATGGAGGGACGAATGGAGACGTGTCGTCTTCAGCGATGAGAGTCGCTTCTGCCTTGGCGCCAATGATGGTCGTATGCGTGTTTGGTGCCGTGCAGGTGAGCGCCACAATCAGGACTGCATACGACCGAGGCACACAGGGCCAACACCCGGCATCATGGTGTGGGGAGCGATCTCCTACACGGGCCGTACACCACTGGTGATCGTCGAAGGGACACTGAATAGTGCACGGTACATCCAAACCGTCATCGAACCCATCGTTCTACCATTCCTAGACCGGCAAGGGAACTTGCTGTTCCAACAGGACAATGCACGTCCGCATGTATCCCGTGCCACCCAACGTGCTCTAGAAGGTGTAAGTCAACTACCCTGGCCAGCAAGATCTCCGGATCTGTCCCCCATTGAGCATGTTTGGGACTGGATGAAGCGTCGTCTCACGCGGTCTGCACGTCCAGCACGAACGCTGGTCCAACTGAGGCGCCAGGTGGAAATGGCATGGCAAGCCGTTCCACAGGACTACATCCAGCATCTCTACGATCGTCTCCATGGAAGAATAGCAGCCTGCATTGCTGCGAAAGGTGGATATACACTGTACTAGTGCCGACATTGTGCATGCTCTGTTGCCTGTGTCTATGTGCCTGTGGTTCTGTCAGTGTGATCATGTGATGTATCTGACCCCAGGAATGTGTCAATAAAGTTTCCCCTTCCTGGGACAATGACTTCATGGTGTTCTTATTTCAATTTCCAGGAGTGTATTTTGTTTTTTGTTCATTAATAATTAACCCCATGTTCCTACTAGCCTGTTCGAGAGCTGTAAATGTCTCTTCCATTGCTTTTTGGGTTCTTGCAATTATATCTATATCATCTGCGTAAGCCAGTATCTGCACTGATTTATAGAAGATCGCTCCCCTATTCAGAATGTTTGCGTTTCTCATCAACTCATCCAGGGCGGCATTTAAGAGAAGACATGCCAACACATCCTCTTGACACACTCCATTTTTAATACTCAATGTATTAGACATCGTTCCTCCTATTGTTACACTACCTTGTGTTTCGCTCATTATCATTCTTACCAGCCTTACCAACATTCTCGAGATTCCCAGTTCATCTAGATCTTGATGTAACTACTCTCTATTTATGCTATCATAAGCTGCTTTGAAATCTATAATGAGGTTTGCTTTTTACAGGATTTATCTTAAGGTGAATATTTGTTCTATAGTTGACTTCCCGGGAACTAATCCACATTGATATGGTCCCATCTCCCGCTGTATGATTGGGAGCATTCTGTCAAATAGTATATTAGAGAATATTTTATATCCCAAATTAAGTACTGTGATCCCTCTGTAATTGCGACACCCCATCTTATCTCCTTTGTTATATATGGGACATATGATACCCTCTTTCCATTGTTGGGGCATTTTCTCCTCTTCTCATATTCTGGGGGCCATTTTCAGAAGTCTTCGTTCCAGCTCTCTGCCTCCTTGCTTAAACAGTTCTGCTGGAATACCATCTATCCCTGCCGTCTTGCTGTTTTTCAATTTCTTCATGGCAGTTTTCACTTTTTCTGTATTTGGTGGAGTAGTGTTGCTGTTGGAGGCCACTTCCCTAATCGATTCTGTTGGATTCTCTGGTATTGTTATTCTAGGGTTGAGGAGACTACCAAATACCTGCACCATCATTCACATATTCTCTTCTCTTCACTTATTATATTCCCTGTCTTAGCTTTTATTAAGCTTAATTTACTACCAAAAGGCTTCTGTGCCGCATTCACCTCTCTATAGAATTTTCTTATTTCATCTTTGCTACTCATGACCTGCATTTCTTTGACACTTGCTTTCATCCATTCTCTCTTTTGTCTTAGGTGAATCCTCTGTTCAATCCTTCGTTTGCAAAGCTGCAGAAACGGGGGCAGTTGCAAGATGCGTAGAGACTGACTGAAACCACGTTCGAGAAAGGTGACTTGTTTCGAGAGATGAGAGTGCCAGAAATATGATTGAGTAGTGGTTGTAATCATGAAAGGACTTGGCAATAGGATCCAGCGCAGGTATGTGCTTGAATGGAAAGACCTGATTCCAAATCATAGACATCCTAGCGGATAGAGTAACACCAGACATCTGAAAAGCTAGTGTATATTTTCTACTACCTCAATCAGCACACCATCTACTACTGTTTGTCATCCTTCTCAATCAGTCATCGCTTATAGCTCAGTGGATATATCACAGAACTTCTGACATGGCATCGAGACAGAATACATTATATATACTATAGAAATATCTAGCGGTGTGAAGGAGTTGCAGATAGCAATTTCATACCACGTTCCTTAGCCGAATCACTTTCAAAATTCAACGATTTTATCATGAGGTTGCATTGTGAGCTATGTGTAACCGGACTGCTGGTATGATGATATACACTCCTATGATCACCATCTCGGTATTTGTCCCGAAAAACCAATCCCTTTTAGGGGAAATGCCATACCTCGATTTATAAATCCATTTTACCTTTTAACATGGATACCTGTGTGCATCTGTAGAACCAAGACCGCTTGTGACAGTAACGTAGAGTAGTTGTTGCGATCGTGTTTTTTAACATTTGAGACAATTACACCTATCTTTCTAAGACACAGTGGTATCACTCACAAGAAAAGCTTATGAGACATGTCCAGCCATCGCTGATTTTCTCTCAGTACTATTTCGTATTATAGGCAATCAGTTATTGACGAAGTATTGTACTTATTAGTAGTAGGGGACATGTGATAGATTCACCTTGAGTATGAGGCTTACAAAGTATGTGTTTGTGTTCCAAAATATGCAAAGGGAAGAGTATGTCAAGTGATAACGATGGCGCAGATGTTTCTATTTCCAGAGCCATTGCCCTCAGTAGGATGTATTTCCGATACTTCGCTCATTGACGAATGTCATTCAATTGAGCTGGCGATTGTAACATTTAGTTGTGAAGTACAGGCATAAAATATATATGAGAGTGGTTTCTTAGGACCATTCTGTCTATGCGTGGCCTGTGGTGGGAATGATGCACGTTTCCCATTAACAGTAGGAGCTGCCAAATGCAGATAACGTAACTGTGTTATCCTCTAGATGATCGAATAGCGAACTAATAGTATGTGTTAGATAGCTTTGGTAATTGTGCGGGAACTTGAGAAGAGTGAATATGGAGGTGTGTTTGCGCTGGACCTTTACTCACTCCCATGTAAATTGTTTGGTTGACTGCTTCCGCACATTTCCCGTCTTTATTTAGTTGAGAGAATATCGATTGTGGGGTGTGCATCTAGCAGGTGTAAGGTATGTTTTCTGGTTCTCTGGACATGAGAAACACATTAGTTGGCTTTGTAAATTATAGGGATGATTCGGAATCTGTTAAATCAAGGACATTGGTATTCGTGAGTGGATATATCAGTTTGCTCTATTTGTTTCGAGTTCTCACGTAAAAGTCTTCCAGGTGCGATAAGCACTAAAGCTTCGGGTTTGCAGAGAAATAATTAACAGTCTATATCTTCAGAATTATGTTGCGCGAGCGATTGGTAGGATACTGCTGTGTGCTTGATATCTAGAAGTACCGCGAAAACAGTATAATATTATGTCAAACCATGCGAAAATACGTATGTTCTTGTAATCCCAGAGTCTGGAGATGGGTGTAGAAAAGCGAGCAGGCAAGCAGGTCTGGACCAGAAACAGTAACGCGTTTGTGTCGAAGGGAAGTGAGCCCGAATTTGCAGAACAGTTGTGAGAATGACTTCAGCTCGCTGTGGGCGCTCTGGTCACCCGACAGGAGTGGATGGCCACCAACCTCACAGGACCATATCTAGTGTCATGAGTATATCTACTGTGCTGTCTGTCTTCGCTGTATATGTACGAATGATGTAAAAGGGATGATTTTGTATTGCGCAAGATGCAAATTGCCTGTTTACTACATCGACAGAGTATGCAGTGATATATTGCTGGGTTGGAGATCGGTTTCACATTCTAATATTCAAGCTCCTGCCTCGGTGGGAGAGCAGTGTAACTAAGTAAGAGTCTTTCCGTATTGACGATATGTAGGGGCACTTTGCAGGGTTTAATTGTCGGCGCAATGTGGCGATCTGTGAAAAAATAGCTTTTTTCCCGCTGAAAGTCTCATCTGCAGAAAGAAAGAAAAGGTGGATGGTGCTTTGGTACCGGCGGTTATCAGTAATTCAGTGGGTAAATTCGATAAAAGTCAATCATAATGCTCGATTCATTCACAAGACATCCTTTGTGCTGGGATATAAGAGTCTCTACATAGCAGTGGGAACGTTTATGTGTGCTGAAATCAGGCAGGGTAATACTTAATTGACGGGGTATCAAGTTAGGACTGCTAGGAAGACTGCGTTTGATGTTATTCTGCGCTATTTTCGTAAACAGGTTCTGTTAGGGCAAAAATTTCTGTGCATACAAGCTGAGACATCACGAAAACTCCTACAAAAGCGCACATTAAGTATTTCTGGGACAGTATGCAACTTCCTAGAGTTCGACTAGGTTATTATTTTAGATAGCCATATAGTTTCAGTATAACATTGAGAACGTTGTTAGATGAGCTTGTGATGGTATGTAACTACGCACAGTGATGTGTCAGCCACACGTCATGCATGGTCCATTAGAATCGCTAGGGAGAAAGCAGCTTGTCCTATTCTGAAACGGATTTCTGCAGCGTCGCTTGGCAATTAGCTCTTCGCCGGATTGCAGGTAGAGGGAGGGTTCACTCCAGCAACAGGAAACGCACGTATGCGCGGCCCACCTTGGAGCATCTACGCTCTGTAAATAGGTGTTCGCTCCTGTCTAGTGGAGACGTCACTGGCGCCTAGGTAATCACGTATTTCGAGAGAAATTTCTCACCTTATATTTGAATCACCCGAACGGGCACGTGTGCATGGCTTGGCAGTTGATGGCCCCGTCACTTCACGGGGGCTGCCGCTAGCCTCCTGTGTGGTCCAGTGGACAGGGGGCAGTGGGCGGTGCCTGCGTGTGTTGTTTGCGTGTCTGTTGCATTATTTTGTGTCCAGGGCTGTAGGCTGTGCTATGCGTTGTTTGGACAGTTTATAAGTTGATTTTGTGTCTACTCATCTGTGTACTGCATTATTTAGGAGGAGTTTGCTCGTCTGTACTGAAATTTTTTCGGTAATTCCGGAGTTGTTTGCGTATCTGCACAGCGTTATTTAGGAGTAATTTACAGGTCTGTGGGCTGTGTGGCGTGACCCCAAGAATGTCAGAGCGTGTGTTTTGTATCAGTGTGATAAATATACTATCTCAAATTTGTCCCTAAATAAATTCTTCCAAAATAAGTAAAGTACACCCCTTCCTCTCTCCAACAGTTCAGCGCAGGCTGTGTCATTTCCCCCTCCAGACAGTCATCTTGGGTTATGTCTCGGATCGGACGACAGCGCCCTCTGGTGACAGTACTGTGTACTAGGTGCAGACCTCATGGCGACCACACTGTTTTACGCCATTTTCCCACCATCTTGGGTTATGTCATGGGACAGATGACGGCACTCTCTGGTGACAGTATTGTGTACTAGGTCCAGACCTCATTGTGGACAAACTGTTCCCCTCCATCTTTGATAACTGTACTTAAGCCATCAGCTGACGTCACAGCCGCCATCTTGGATTACATCACGGAATGGACGACAGTGCCCTCTGGTGGTGGTACTGTGTACTACATAAGTTGGACCTTGGACCTCGTGGCGAACACACTGGATGGTGGTAGTGACTCAAATTGTTCAAATGAAGACTAGTGCTTGATTTCTACAGTTTACAATTAGCATACATGTTTGCAGAGTCTTTTAGATGGATTATTGTTTTGACGATTTACGAGTTGTTTGGCTCTCTGGACATAAATGTATTGCATTATTTACGAGTGGTTTGCAGGTCTGTAAGCTGTGTGGCATGTCAGAGCGCGTATTCTTTATCATGGTGATAAATATACTATCTTTCAAAATCCATCACTAAATAAATTGATCCAAAATAAATAGAGTACACTCCTTCCCATCTCCAGCAGTCCAGCACAGGCTGAGTCATTTTCCCGCCAATCCCTAGGAAGAGGTGGCGGTCGGATGACTTAGATTAGTGGAGGTACTCCAAATGCCCTTTCTCTCAAACCATTTTCTTAGGAGATATCCCAAGTGACCATTCTTTACCACCAAAATTGAAATTTCCCGCAAATCCCTTGGATGAGGTGGTGGTCAGGTGACTTAGGTTAGTAGAGGCGACCTTCCTTCCCGCCATTTTCTTAGGTTATTAGAGATAGCCCAAGTAACCGATCTTCCTGCCCAAATTAAAACTTGGCTCCAGTTCCTATGATGAGGTGGCGGTCGGATGACTTAGGTTAGTCCAGGTAGTGCAAGTGACCTATGTTCCCGCGATTTTCTTAGGTCAGTAGAGGTTGCATTGTACTGGTGAAATTTGAACTTCCCTCCGGGGGTTATGTGGCAAGAGGGTGTGGCACTTTTCCCCCATCTTGGATAACGGTACTTGCATCATCAGCTGACTTCACAGCCGCCATCTTTGATGATGTCATCAACTGACATCAGTTGATGAGATCATCGCCGCCATCTTGGATAACGGTACTATGGCATAGAAACGCTTTGCCCCAATACTATCCGCTACTAAGTAGAATTTTGTGCCATACAAATAATGGTGGGATTTGTTGAAACCATACACAGTAACCAGTGCCTCTTTCTTTGTTTGTGAATAGTAACACTGAACTTTGGACAAAACTTTTGATGCCAAAGCCCTTATCACCAAATCTGTGTGAAAGCACTGCACCGAATCCGTAAGAGGAAGTGTCACCTTGCAACACAACTGGTATGTCAGGATAAAAGTGAACCAAGCATCGATCACTAAGCAATGCATCTTCAAGTTTTTGAAAAATGGTTCAAAATGGTTCTGAGCACTATGGGACTTAACATTTGAGGTCGTCAGTCCCCTAGACCTTAGAACTACTTAAATCTAAGGACATCACACACATCCATGCCCAAGGCAGGATTCGAACTTGCGACGGAAGCGGTCACGTGGTTCCAGACTGAAGCGCCTAGAACTGCTCAAGTTTTTGAAAAGCTTCTTGGCACTCATCTGTCCAAACAAAGGAGACGTTCTTGTGACGCCAGCGATACAATGGAGCTGCGATTTGTGCAGCTTTCAGTATGAACCGATTATAATAGTTCATTTTTCCTAATACTGACTGCAATTCTGTGACATTGCGAGGAACTGGCATGTCTTGTATGGCTAACAAATGTGACTGAAGAGGATGTACACCTTGACTATTTATGACATGACCAAGATACTGTAACTCAGGTTTAAAAAAGTCACACTTGCCCAGTCTACACTTTAGTCCTTCATCAGATAACACACGAAACAAAGCATGCAAATTTGCAATGTGTCCTTCAGGTGTACGACCTGCTACAAAGCCGGCCGCGGTGGCCATGCGGTTCTAGGCGCTGCAGTCCGGAACCGCGGGACTGCTATGGTCGCAGGTTCGAATCCTGCCTCGGGCATGGATGTGTGTGGTGTCCTTAGGTTAGTTAGGTTTAATTAGTTCTAAGTTCTAGGGGACTGATGACCTCAGATGTTAAGTCCCATAGTGCTCAGAGCCAACCTGCTACAATAATATCGTCCAAATAGCTTGATCGGTTTGGTACTTGAGCAGACCGCTGTTTCAAATACCATAGAAAAATGGCAGGTGCTGAAGCACTGCCAAAAGGTAAACGCAAATATTTAAACAAGCCCAAATGAGTATTCACAATACACACGGTTTGAGAATCTTCATCTACTGGTATTTGAAGATACGCATCGCGCAAATCAGTTTTTGAAAAGTAGTGAACAGCGCCTAATCGGTCCATGAGATCCTCTGGGCGTGACAATGGGTAAGTATCAATAACAGTTTGTGGGTTGACTGTAGACTTAAAGTCAACACAGAGGCAAATGCAATCTGAAGTTCTGGGGAGCAAAACCAGTGGACTTGTCCATTGACTACCTTGTATGGTCGCAATAGCTCCACTACCTTGCAATTCTTTAAGTTCAGCAGCTACTTTGTCCCATAATGCAATGGGAACAGTTCTGGCCTGGAAAAATTTCGGCTGAGCATTGTTTTTCATAGTAATATGAGGAACAAGATTGTTAGCCTTGCCTACACATTCAGAAAAGAGTTCAGGGAATTCCTTCAGCACTGTCTTTGGCATTGAATTTTTTCACTGACAACACATTGTCCTGAATATGAAAGCCAAGCAAATCATACGAATCAAGGCCAAATATGTTCTCACAATCGCGTGATTGTAGCACAGTGAAAGTCACAGTTTGCGCATGTGACCAATACATGTCATGCAAAGTACATTTTCCAAGAATGGGAATGTCTTGTCCCTTTTAAGCTGTCAGGTGTGGGCTAGTTTTTAGACAGGTATGGGGAGCCTAACAGTTCATATGTGTTACAATTCAGTAATGTGACAGAGGCACCCATGTCCAACTGAAATTTCACACGTTTTCCACTAAGATGCAAACGAACAAAAATTTGTTGGACTGGTGTAGCACTGAAGAAACTGTTTTCTTCCTAGTTTTGGTAATGCTGCAGTAGACTTTGAATACACTGCACCGATTACATGGGCCTTGTGACGGGAATTATGTGAGTGGACACAATTCGTATGTTTGTTCTGTTGCGAACTTATGGATTATACGTGACCTTCCTTGCCACAAGTATAACATTGTGCTTGTCTGGACGGGCAGTCTTGGCGTTTGTACCATGAATAGCACCAAAGGCATGACTTAATTCTGTTCACCTGTTTACGGAACTGTTAAAGGGGCCAGGCGCACGCAGGCTGTTGCTGTCTACTTGGGCGGTCGTAAGCAAGGGACGATTCAACCCGAAAAATTGGTGGCTGCTCAAATTTATCGGCCACTACGGCACCTGAATCATACTGATCTAGAATTTGCACTACGTGATGGAATAATGGCTGTGACTGTTTAAAACTCTGTTCTCTGAGGTTGACATCAGTCACACTGCGCACTATCGTATCACGCTACATGAAGTCTGAATATAAAGCACCACAAGCACATTTGAATTGGCATTTCCTCATCATACCCTGCAAATCTGTTAGCCACTCACGATAATTTTGTTATGACCTTTTCTTGCAATACAAGAATTGGTACCTAGCTGCCACCACATTCACTTGTTGAATAGTTAGTTAGCGAATCTACAACCTGTTCACAGGAAAGTTCACTAGGAGTGGCGTTAGGGAACAATTTCTGAATGAGACGAAAGACTGTACTTCCTACCATTGACAAAAAGTAATGTAGTTTCACAGTAACTGACACTTTGTGAGCAGGTATGTGAGCTTAATACTGTTGCAACCATTCCTCTTCTTTTTTGTTAAGCTGCGAAAAGGCGGTATGGCACTCAGAGCTACAGGTATTACTTGTTGTACTGTTGGGTGCACAGTGTTTGCCAGTAACTGCTGTACCATGTTGAGATGGGAGGCAATCTGCTGCATCTGCAACTGAAACATGTGTGTTAGCTGCAATGCATCTATCGCTTGCAGCTGTGGCGCCTGAGCAGGGGGTGGGAGAGGTGGGTTTCTCATTGTGGAATAGGGAAGTGCAATAAACAGACAATGCAGGCAATAAAAATAAGCACACAAGGAACGAAAATTTCTGCAACGCCCACCTGAAAAAACTGAATTGAAAAAACACTATAAGAGACACCGTTACAACACGTAAACACAGCCCTGCAAAGGAAAGACGAGGTGGAATTAAGGCGCCTGCAAAACAGAAAAGCCCACAACATATTAAAATTGTGGCAGCAAGCCTCTGGATTGTCGCATTGGTGTTCGTTCGCCTTCTCCTTACCAGATATGTAGTGTCTAGGAAGCCTGCATTCTCAGATCGCAAGACAAACAATCAAACCAGTCGTATTAATGAGTTTCATTACAAAAAAGTACAACACTTAACTTTTGCAATTACACAGATGTGTCACGAGCAAAGGATGACATACGAAATCATCAGTCTTCTTCACTATAGCCAATCCCAGGTCTGTGCTACGTAGAGAGTAGAAGCGAAATGTGTAGCGTTAACGCTGCTATCGAAGGCGCTAATCTTGAAGCTGCTACTGAACTGCGCCATCACTAGTCGGTCGCAGTGCTAATGTCCTCTCAACATAGAGGCCCCTGCTGCGTTTTCATCCTGGAGAGAGGTTCGGTCAGCGTGCGATTGGCTGACTTCTTCTCACAGCCTTCTCTTCCCAGTCGTTCCTGACTGGCGTGTCTGCATTTGACTTTACGCCGTAACATACAGTACCTATGTTTCGACATGACAGCTACAACAAGAAGAATTTGTGTGACAAACAATTTAACAATTCAGCTTATCACAGTCTCTGACAGCCAGTTTACTGGGCTATAATTTGCTTGGTACCACTAAATTGGGTGACTGATGACCTTAGCTGTTTAGTCCCCCTTAAACATCGCAACAGCCACCACCACCACTAAATCTTCCACAACATCACTCACCAAAGAAATGAAAACTTCCTAAAACAATGACCTTAAAATTTACATGCAGTTCCCCAAAAGGACACACACACATTTCAAAATACATAATTAAAAAAGAAAGGCAAAACAGTGACAATCTTGTATCGAGCAGTATTTTTAAGGCCAATGTGAGTACTGTTGATCAAGAGGCAGTGCAACCTGCTACATCAGAATCCAACCAGTTCTACCCAGGTAGTTACTCAGCGTAAATCATATACAGACATCTCCCGGGCAATTGAGACAATTCTGCACATAGCACTAGTAACTTCTAGTATTACCTGGCAAGAAAAAGGATCTTTAAGTTCAATAAATAACTAAATCACATATGATCTTTAACCCCTCAATCATGAAACTGAACACAGTATGGCAAAGAGCGTAATTACACACCCGCATACCAATAAAGGGCATACACCAAGCCCTCCAGTATTAATAGCAAAAAACTGTCTTATTACTGAACACACAACAAAATCTCAACAAGGAGTTAACAAGCTTCGCCCGCCAACCGCAATTCAGTTTCAAAACAACGCCCGATGGCTTAACGGTAGCATGGGCCCGCCACACTGGACGAGAAATCAACAAAATTTGAATGGATGCACATGGTTGGCAAACGAACTTCGATTACATTAGCAGACAGTACCTTCAATATCAAACAATTTGCATTAATCCTTTTCTTCACAATTAACAAGTTAACTAACAAGCATCAAAGCAATTCACAGCAATAAATGAGGTAACTTTAACTGAAGTCCACAAAGCTATCATATATAAGAAGGCAAAAACACAATATATCTTAATTACAGAAAATCACAAATTTATTGGTGGTGCAACAAGCACTTGGTACAAACACATGCAGACCTTTTGAACTCACACTTAACGTACCCATGACGAGGGCGTAACCAAACAGGAAGACTGAGCCAGTATTTTTAAAGTTCTAATAGCTGTGGAGACTGGTGAAGCACATAAGCAGATGGCAGCGCACTGTGGAAGACAAGAGAGAGGAACAGTTTGCGAACCTCATGGCCAACAGAAGTAGGTACCTCATTATAGTTCTAAGACGCCATGCATCCATCTTAACCAAAGCATCACAACCATGGACTTCCACACTAGGAATAAGTTTGGCCTCCTCATGTCCTACGGACCCACCAGGTTGTAAACTTATACTCAGGCACGCGGCCCCAGGTGAAATACTGAAGTCCAGTCGTCCAATAGACAAATTGCGCGACTCAAATGACAACACGCCATGACTGAAGAGAGCCTCCTGCTCCCCTGCCTGCCGTCGTCCGACTCACTTCTCACACTGCCACTTGTTCACTTCAAAATGGCCCGCCCTCCGTTAGAAGCACAGATGTCATACGGAAGACGTACTGCGACCTATCGACACGGTACAGTGCAAGTTCATATTTATTAAATTTACATTAATATTTTAGTCACAGTGTCAAGTAATAATGTTAAAAAAAGGCAGCGGAGACAACAGATATAATGAAATCTTCGCTCTTGAGATAACTGTCAGCGCTCCATGTGCCAGATAGTTGTCACCATTCTAGCACCTGACAGATCTGGTGAGCTGAAACCATCACAGGGCCTGTCTGATTAGCATGGTGCAATATGGCTCCTAGCGATTCACAATAGAGTATGTAGAACGGGAACCCTTTCGTCTGCCCTGTCAATAAATATATGTCGTTGTGTGGGTCCTGCAAGCATGCCGATAAAGCACCTACTAAACGTCTGTCGACTCGATCTGGTATGATCAAGGTAGTAACTACTGGCGACCCGTCATCTTATTCATGGAACTGCATGTTATATATGCACATTTTCCATTCTAATATGTCATAAATGATTAAATAAAGTTCCCAAACTGCAATTTCAATTCCTATTGCTGCCTGCATTCACCTTAACTATGATAAAAGGTACAGAGAAAGTAACGTGTAAATCGTAAATAGCTTAAGACTCTGTGGGAAAGAAAATGCAAAACAGTTTGAAAATCCATTTGCGACTACCACTTCATGTAGCAGAAAAAAGTATGCAAGTTGTTACTACTAACTGTGACACTCGTAGATAACTGTTTTCCTCTCAAGTTTTGTGTCATTTAAGATACACTATAGTCCATTTAAAGTTACTTGACAGTTGTCACCTGTCACTTGCCACTACAGTGCTGACACATCGGCTGCTGGCTACTACTCAATTATAGGTGACACACAAACATGGCGAGTCACTTCACAAATGCTGTTAATGTGTAACACAGACAATGTTGGAAGTGGCTGCTGCAAGGAATATCGGAAAGGCGAGATCCTTTGTTGTCAGCTGATTTTCGGTTACCAATGACTGAATTGCGGCAGACAACGTGTTTTGTAGCCCTGAATTTAAACTCATGTCCTACGCTAACAACAACTTCATAATGTGCAATGTGTCCGCAAAGATGGCTGTCAGCAACTGTGGCGATTAATCTCTATGAGCAAACTCAAGACAGAAAAATTCAGTTTCAGTCCTAAAAGCAAACAGAATTTTCTCGCTATCGTTGATTAGTTGAACTCCTCACACTGGCCGCATGAGCTGCCACAATACCAACCAATGTACAGTCCTCTTTGGCACTTGGTTACAGATTACAGGCGACACTGGCATATTCCAAACGAAAAAAGAATTATAGGAAGAAAGAGCAAATAAATAAGTCAGTACAATGATAAAGATGATACAGCAAAGAATTAGAAATAAAAAATTGCATATAAACCAATTAACTGAATAAAAAAAGTAGTCATATGCTTTCGATTACAATTTAGCAATTAAAAATTGTTGTCTATATTTGACGAAATTTGAACCTATGACCCTTTACACCTTAGGCACTTGCACTAATCATTGCGCTATGCCACATCACTGGTTCATAATAGTTATATTTATGACTGATGTGACCTAGTTGCAACGATAAATTGCAGCCTTCAAAAATTCGGCCTCACACGATGTAGTGCAAAGCTTACATAATGTAAGCCGATCTCTATGATTTTGATAACTGTATGTATGATGCTGAGTCAATCCTTGTATGGAAGTATCCAGTAGTAGTTAGTGGTCTGTGGAAATGTGTGAATTTCATTAGAATTGTTGTGTGTGTGTGTGTGTGTGTGTGTGTGTGTGTGTGTGTGTGTGTGTGTGTGTGTGTGTGTGTGTGTGCGCGTGCGCTTGGTGTGAGCAAATAAAAGTGCCAAACACATCAAGAGAGAATGCTGTACAAGGAATGGTTAGGGTGTGATGTTAAGTGTTCTGTGTGGAGGAAAGTAGCTCCAATGCATGAAGTGTCAACTATCCAGTAATTTTAGTCAGAATATAGGTACACATGACGTTGACATTGTGTTGGTAGCATTGTGTTTTCCAGTCTGTTGTACTCCAGAGCAGACAGTAAAGCTTTGCAGTTGAGCATATTAAGAGTCAAGGGGGTCTCGCTAAATCTGTCATCGACTGTACAGCAGCTGCAAAAATGAATGAAGAACGGATGTACAAACAGAGGCTAAAAATTTGAAAATTTTCTTTTGTGATGACATGCATAGGTGTTTCCATTAACCTATCATTCAATGATGTAAATACAGAAAGCTAGCCAGTGAGTAATACCTCAGCACTCTCAGACATTAAATACTGTTCAATGATACCTAAGATGTCAGAGAATGCAGGAGACTCTGAAAATGCCATGTAATATATAATAACTTTCTCACAAAGTACCAGTTCAAAATAACTGTTGGAGTACATAGAATTATTATAATCAAAGGAGCTATCACATCATCTGTCACACAGCTTTTTCACTGGCATATTAGCTTACCTTGAAATGCATTAGAACTCCATTATCTAACATACTGTGCTATACATTATACGAGAGTTAAGTTTTATCTATCGAACACCACCACTTCATAACCTGTATTCCCTCTGCTAGGCTAATATTTCCCTTTACATAAAAATGTTAGGGAATTAAAAAATCCTACTTTCTTTTTCAAACACTTTCTCAAAACACAAATCTCTTACTAGCCAAACAACATATATCTAACTCTATTTAACTGACTATAAGAGAAGAAAGTTGATTTGCATGTACATATTGTTTTCAATCCTGGTAAAATGTTTCTCAGTTATATTTTCATTAGATGTGACAATAACAAATATTTCCTTTTCCTCGAAGGTCTTGATCCTTGTTCCGATGTCCACTAGTTTCAATGTCATAAGGAGCATAATTCTGACATTTTTAGCGCTTCTCACTCATGTTTACAACTGAAATTTTCTCAGCTGATTTCAAAATCAAACATTGCAACTATTGGTCACAAACTACTCTGCGAGTTCGATTTGCATTGCCAGTCGTACTGAATTCATTTTCTTTACGTATTTAGCAGCTTTGGATGTACATATATGGATCAAATACAGGTACATATTTACATTGCACTACTTAATAATCAAGGTATATCATTTTTAAAAACAATAGCATACTACGTAATTACACATTTTGTATCTACTGTACAGTCTGTGTATACCCATTTTATTTCTAGTTTCCCATACATAGGAACACATATTGAGTTTATTTTTATCTGTCCATGCACATTTTGGTTCTGTTACATTTTATGCCCCTTTTCAATTCTTTTTACATTTAGTTTGTCTTCATTGATAGAACAGAAAGGAAATTCTTTAAATAGTAGTTTTATTGTTTCCTTAAATTCCTCTTTCAGGCTAATGTTTCAAATATGAAATGGTAATCTGTTGTCCAGTTTTGTTGCCATATAAGCAGTGCTCTTTTTTCAAGTTTAGCTGTGTTGTGTTGTGGAACTCTTAACTTTGTATTGTTTCTTGTATCATGATTATGTATATCTTCATTCTAATTGACCTTGTTTTATGTTCACATGCAAACAGTGGTATTTTATGTAGATATATACTGTAGAAAGTTAGAATTTTAGGTCTTCTGAATAGTGGTGTACAGCTATCTGTTCTTCTTGTGTTATCCATTATTCTGATAGTAACTTTTTGCAATTCGGAATTTTTTTTTGCACCATTCAGTTGACATTTATATTTCCACTACATAGTCCATGATAGCACTAAAATCTGAGAAATAAACAGTACATTCACAGAGTATCATGTGTTACCAGTGGTTGAATGTTTTGGAGAACAAATATAGCTTACATCAGTTTGCTTGTTAGGGTAGCAATGCGGTCTTTCTACAGTAAACAGTTATCTATGGAGAGCCCTAAGAACTTTGTGTTCTGAACTACATTTATATGCAGTTCTTGTGATTGTGACAATTCATCTATCCTTCTTCTGTTGTTGTTCCTAAATAATATCGTTTTCTTTTCTCTTAATTGAGAATTAGCCTATTGGTTACTAATCACTGAGTGAATTCGGCTTTTTGTTATGGTATCACGTAAATTTGTACCAATGGTTATGCTGGTGGTATCATATGTAAACAATTATTCTCTCAGTGTTAAGAGATAGGTCATTTATATATATATATATATATATATATATATATATATATCAGAAACAACAGAAATTCCTAATATACTGCCTTGTGGTGCCCTATGACTTGTTTGTTGAAATTCTGATAGATGTTTCTATTGTTCGAATTGTGTTTCTACTGCTTCACTCCTGATGTGCAGTTATGATTTAATGATATTAAGAGCTGTTCCTCTAATCCTATAGCGATTTCTTTTCGTTATTAAAATATCATGGTGCAATAGGTTGAAAGCTTTTAATAAGTTATAAAATATATCAAGAGGATTTTAGAATGGGGATGCTATTCCAGGAATGACTAGTAGCGAAACAAAATGGCGTTGTGCACTACGCACTTCAAGTTATACTGCAGTTAGTCTATTCCTCAAACAGTTACTCCTGGCTTTACACTGTGATCATACAACCAGCTCTCAGTACAGGAATAACAAACACCAGGACCATGACAGTAGACTCACTTGCAGGAGTAGTGGACTGAGAAAATAAAGTCACTTGTGTATGACGTGTTAGCTAAGTTGACTGACTGACAGAGGGGTTCATGGAGAGTGAAAGAAGCAAGTCCATCCCTTACACAGACCATCACAGGATAAGAGCTCTACGGGGGAAACAAACCACGCCCGCCTGCCTCCCACAGAACAGGCACTTAAATATGTGCTTCATGCTTCCACAAAAGCAGAAGTCATGCATGGCGGCCATAATTCCTTGCCTGTTGCTCGTAATCAAAACTGAAATCGTCTTAAATATTGACATGTTTAACTAAGGTCATAAATGCAAAAATTAATTACACTTATCGTAAGAAAAGGATACAATACGAAATATGATGAAGTACAAGATAGTAATGCTGGATTCACACTAGACATCAATGGAATTAAACAGAACAGACAGCCAGGAGACATTACTGTCAAATGGTGGAGTGTTTACACAAGACAGAACGTCAGTATGACTTCAGTTCCCTTAGCACACCACTGGATGGTGAAAGTGAGGTTATAAGATACCATCTGTGATACGAAAAGTCGGAATATACTACCGGGATTAAGGAGCTAACAATGATAAAATTCATTAATGGCCAAAGCAAAATTCATAACAGATGTTCTTGATCTGTTTTCTATAGTAAATTGCAGAGAAGTGAAACAACATTTCGAAACCTCGACATTTATTTGCTAGCAACGATATATACATACAAATATAACAATCAATATTTGTAAAGAAGTACATAGAGCCTGTTTACCATATCAATTGTCTTTTTCTTCCTACATAGCAATTAATATCATAAACAATTATCGTTTTCTCCATCAGTAGAGTTGAATTTTTTACTTCATAGAAAGTCATTTAATGAAAATTGCTTCATCAATTTATGTTATTATTTATACACAGTGTAATTGACATCTCAATTCAGCTATTGTAACACCTAAATCATTTTCAGTTTCAAATATCTGTACTCTCTTATGGAAATACTCTCAGTGGCAAAAATATTCAAGTCGGTATGGAACGTTTGCAATTTGTCGTGACAACAAAGCAGAATAGTACAATAAGGACTAAGAGGAGACCAGAGCATGAAATCTACTACTATAACATGAGTGAGTGCGGCGAAATTAGGTTAACTTCCAATGTTAGCAGACGACAACAGGGTTGATCCACCAACATCAGCGTCAAAGCATTCTTCCTGAGGAACCTTGGTGGTGATGTCCCATTCCATTTCGACCCATTCTGTGCTGCTCATTTGAAATGCCATCATTTGAAATGCTTTGTGATGTAGGAGGTCAGGATTAGCATGGAAGTTCAAGCCCCTATAATGTCAATCCTTAAACACAACAACTAGTAGATCAATCAATTAACAATTTATTCAAGACCACATTTACCAAACAGCTACCATACAATGAACACGTGGCCATCTTAAAAACAATATCCAAAATGAAAAATAGCTTCTTTCTCAAGCAAGCAGCAAATTAGAATTAATTAATGAACAATAAATTACAATCTGAAGTAATTTAAAAAGGTGGCTCAGATAAATTTTTTTTGAGCAATAACACAACCAGCACAATTCATTACACTTAATATAATTCATTGGCCAGCAAATTTAAATTTTTTAAAAATATACATGAGAAATGTTAAATGTTTATCAAATGGGCAGTGACGCCAGGCTGCCCTGGGCAAAAGGTGACTTAACTTAAAATGCCAGAAGCAGCAGACCAGCCATCCAAAACAACACCTAAGCACCGGGGCCCAACTGGGAGTCCCTTCCCATTAGACGACACGGCACAGCTTCTGTGCCCCAAACGGAATGTGGCGCCACAACCAACAGGTGACAGTCGCTACAACGCAAATAGTTCCACAAAACGAAGGCATCAAAAACACTTACACCTTCGATGAAGAGCGTTGTTCGAGATGGTCTCGAGAAATGGGCCTGTCCGAGAAAACAGGCACCAAAGCAATGCGCGAACAGCGCCTCGAGTTGACATCAGGCGGGTGCACCACAAAACTCGCGACCGTCCTGTAAGGTAGACCTTCAGCGGCGCTGCTGGCCGAGCCCACGTGTATTGCTCCTTCATCCCCTCAAGCACATAATAGCGCCTCGTAGTGAGTTCGACGACCAACTCGCCGACCGCAAATACCCGCCGCCAGATCACAACAGGGGCAAAGATCATAGTACAGCCGGGTAATTGATAGTCGTGCCAGAGAGCTGGTGTGCCAGGAAAGGCGCACCATGGCTCAGTTCCATTCTGTCAAATGTAATTCGGCCTTAACACTCCACGCAACAATGGCTACCTCACACAGCGTTTTCAGGTAAGTAACCTTGGCTGCCACCAAAAACAAATTCCAGTACGATTATGCCATAGGTGGTAAATCATTGGAAGCGGTAACGACCGTAAAATACTTAGGAGTTACTATCCGGAGCGATCTGAAGTGGAATGATCACATAAAACAAATAGTGGGAAAAGCAGGCGCCAGGTTGAGATTCATAGGAAGAATTCTAAGAAAATGTGACTCATCGACGAAAGAAGTAGCTTACAAAACGCTTGTTCGTCCGATTCTTGAGTATTGCTCATCAGTATGGGACCCTTACCAGGTTGGATTAATAGAAGAGATAGACATGATCCAGCGAAAAGCAGCGCGATTCGTCATGGGGACATTTAGTCAGCGCGAGAGCGTTACGGAGATGCTGAACAAGCTCCAGTGGCGGACACTTCAAGAAAGGCGTTACGCAATACGGAGAGGTTTATTATCGAAATTACGAGAGAGCACATTCCGGGAAGAGATGGGCAACATATTACTACCGCCCACATATATCTCGCGTAATGATCACAACGAAAAGATCCGAGAAATTAGAGCAAATACGGAGACTTACAAGCAGTCGTTCTTCCCACGCACAATTCGTGAATGGAACAGGGAAGGGGGGATCAGATAGTGGTACAATAAGTACCCTCCGCCACACACCGTAAGGTGGCTCGCGGAGTATAGATGTAGATGTAGATGTACTGGCCAAAGCCATCCAATTTCTATCGATTCAGAAGTAGGGAACTGCTCAGACAACTTAGCTGACAGCTTGTTCTGTACCAAGGAGGTGAAACTCCACACAACCGCTCTTTCCTTGTATGCAATCGCACACGCTCAGGAATAAAAGCGCTTGCACAAAAATTACTAAAAAGAGCACATGTATGTGTACATGTTCTCATAGACATTGTCTCATTGTCCAAGGTGTCTGCTACGGATAACTTTCTCTGCTCAGTAGTCTGTGCAGTTTTTACTATAATGAGAAGGTGATTGTGGGTAAGAAATTATCTAGATAACAGAGGTATGAGAGATACAAAGTGATGGCGGCGTTTTGTTTGTACATTTCAGGAGGTCATAGCGATATTTTAAATTTTTTTCTTGGGAAATTGTAGTGAAAAGGCTGGCAATAACATGTTATTAGTTGATAACCAGTAACTTATGTACCAGTTTACACTATTTATTTAGTATTTCAAAAAAAGGTATTTCAGTGATTTTCTTCTGAAAGTGAGATATACTTAACGAAGTTTCTTAATCATTCCGTGAATGTTAATTGGTCTCCATTAGGTAATTTGTATTTTATTCCATAAAAATAGTTTATACAAATGTAATCATAAAAGATTATAATGACTACTACTTTAATGCTTCAGATTTGACAAATTCGTGAATGTCACAGATCATAGTATCGACTAGAATGGAGTTTGCATTTTCAAATTTTCTTTTTTTTCGCATCATCGATGTCCTTCGTTTCAGTTTCTAGAAGTTTGTTGAGGAGCTACACATACCCCATATTTTCAGACCCACGAAGCAATCCACTATTATGCATGGCCTCCATATTCAGGGAAACTATTCTTGCACAAATGTTGTTGTTGTGATCTTCAGTCCTGAGACTGGTTTGATGCAGCTCTCCATGCTACTCTATCCTGTGCAAGCTTCTTCATCTTCCAGTACTTACTGCAACCTACATCCTTCTGAATCTGCTTAGTGTGTTCATCTCTTGGCCTCCCTCTACGATTTTTACCCTCCACGCTGCCCTCCAATGCTAAATTTGTGATCCCTTGATGCCTCAAAACATGTCCTACCAACCGGTCCCTTCTTTTTGTCAAGTTGTGCCACAAACTCCCCTTCTCCCCAATTCTATTCAATACCTCCTCATTAGTTATGTGATCTACCCACCTTATCTTCAGCATTCTTCTGTAGCACCACATTTCGAAAGCTTCTATTCTCTTCTTGTCCAAACTGGTTATCATCCATGTTTCACTTCCATACATGGCTACACTCCATACAAATACGTTCACAAACGACTTCCTGACACTTAAATCTATACTCGATGTTAACAAATTTCTCTTCTTCAGAAACGATTTCCTTGCCACTGCCAATCTACATTTTATATCCTCTCTACTTCGACCATCATCAGTTATTTTACTCCCTAAATAGCAAAACTCCTTTACTACTTTAAGTGTCTCATTTCCTAATCTAATCCCCTCAGCATCACCCGATTTAATTTGACTACATTCCATTATCCTCGTTTTGCTTTTGTTGATGTTATCTTATATCCTCCTTTCAAGACACTGTCCATTCCGTTCAACTGCTCTTCCAAGTCCTTTGCTGTCTCTAACAGAATTACAATGTCATCAGCAAACCTCAAAGTTTTTATTTCTTCTCCATGAATTTTAATACCTACTCCGAATTTTTCTTTTGTTTCCTTTACTGCCTGCTCAATATACAGATTGAATAACATCGGGGAGAGGCTACAACCCTGTCTCACTCCCTTCCCAACCACTGCTTCCCTTTCATGTCCCTCGACTCTTATAACTGCCATCTGGTTTCTGTACAAATTGTAAATAGCCTTTCGCTCCGTGTATTTTACCCCTGCCACCTTCAGAGTTTGAAAGAGAGTATTCCAGTTAACATTGTCAAAAGCTTTCTCTAAGTCTACAAATGCTAGAAACGTAGGTTTGCCTTTTCTTAATCTTTCTTCTAAGATAAGTCGTAAGGTTAGTATTGTCTCACGTGTTCCAACATTTCTACGGAATCCAAACTGATCTTCCCCGAGGTTGGCTTCTACCAGTGTTTCCATTTGTCTGTAAAGAATCCGCGTTAGTATTTTGCAGCTGTGACTTATTAAACTGATAGTTCGGTAATTTGCACATCTGTCAACATCTGCTTTCTTTGGGATTGGAATTATTATATTCTTCTTGAAGTCTGAGGGTATTTCGCCTGTCTCATACATATTGCTCACCAGATGGTAGAGTTTTGTCATGACTGGCTCTCCCAAGGCTATCAGTAGTTCTAATGGAATGTTGTCTACTCCCGGGGCCTTGTTTCGACTCAGGTCTTTCAGTGCTCTGTTAAACTCTTCACGCAGTACCTTATCTCCCATTTCGTCTGCATCTACATCCTCTTCCATTTCCATAATATTGTCCTCAAGTACATCGCCCTTGTATAAACCCTCTATATACTCCTTCCACCTTTCTGCCTTCCCTTCTTTTCTTGGAACTGTGTTTCCATCTGAGCTTTTGATATGCATACAAGTGGTTCTCTTCTCTCCAAAGGTCTCTTTAATTTTCCTGTAGGCTGTATCTATCTTACCACTAGTGAGATAAGCCTCTACATCCTTACATTTGTCCTCTGGCCATCCCTGCTTAGCCATTTTGCACTTCCTGTCGATCTCATTTTTGAGACGTTTGTATTCCTTTTAACCTGCTTCATTTACTGCATTTTTATATTTTCTCCTTTCATCAATTAAATTCAATATTTCTTCTGTTACCCAAGGATTTCTACTAGCCCTCGTCTTTTTACCTACTTGATCCTCTGTTGCCTTCACTACTCCATCCCTCAGAGCTACCCATTCTTCTTCTACTGTATTTCTTTCCCCCATTCCTGTCAATTGTTCCCTTATGCTCTCTCTGAAACTCTCTACAACTTCTGGTTTAGTCAGTTTATCCAGGTCCCATCTCCTTAAATTAGCACCTTTTTGTAGTTTCTTCAGTTTTAATCTACAGTTCATAACCAATAGATTGTGGTCAGAGTCCACATCTGCCCCTGGAAATGTCTTACAATTTAAGACCTGATTCCTAAATCTCTGTCTTACCATTATATAATCTATCTGATCCCTTTTAGTATCTCCAGGATTCTTCCATGTATACAACCTCCTTTTATGATTCCTGAACCAAGTGTTAGCTATGATTAAGTTATGCTCTGTGCAAAATTCTACCAGACGGCTTCCTCTTCCATTTCTTCTCCCCAATCCATATTCACCTTCTATGTTTCCTTCTCTCCCTTTTCCTACTGACGAATTCCAGTCACCCATAACTATTAAATTTTCGTCTCCCTTCACTACCTGAATAATTTATTTTATCTCATCATACATTTCATCAGTTTCTTCATCATCTGCGGAGCTAGTTGGCATATAAACTTGTACTACTGTAGTAGACGAGGGCTTTGTGTCTATCTTGGCTACAATAATATGTTCACTATGCTGTTTGTAGTAGCTTACCCGCAATCCTATTTTTTTATTCATTATTAAACCCACTCCTGCATTACCCCCATTTGATTTTGTATTTATAACCCTGTATTCACCTGACCAGAAGTCTTGTTCTCCTGACACCGAACTTCACTAATTCCCACTATATCTAACTTTAACCTATCCATTTCCCTTTTTAAATTTTCTAACCTACCTGCCCGATTAAGGGATCTGACATTCCACGCTCCAATCCGTAGAACGCCAGTTTTGTTTCTCCTGATAACGACGTCCTTTTGAGTAGTCCCCTCCAGGAGATCCAAATGGGGGAGTATTTTACCTCCATAATATTTTACCCAAGAGGACGCCATCATCATTTAATCATACAGTAAAGCTGCATGCCCTCGGGAAAAATTACGGCTGTAATTTCCCCTTGCTTTCAGCCGTTCACAGTACCAGCACAGCAAGGCCGTTTTGGTTAATGTTACAAGGCCAGATCAGTCAATCATCCAGACTGTTGCCCCTGCAACTACTGAAAAGGCTGCTGCCCCTCTACAGGAATCACACGTTTGTCTGGCCTCTCAGCAGATACCCCTCCATTGTAGTTGCACCTACGGTACGGCCACCTGTATCGCTGAGGCCCGCAAGCCTCCCTCTATTTGCCTATTGGCATATAGACATGTATAAATACGCTATTGGAAATGTAAG
Source organism: Schistocerca serialis cubense (assembly GCF_023864345.2). Taxonomy (NCBI): domain Eukaryota; kingdom Metazoa; phylum Arthropoda; class Insecta; order Orthoptera; family Acrididae; genus Schistocerca; species Schistocerca serialis. The sequence continues at coordinate 975,961,899 of NC_064640.1, read as the reverse complement.
CTTATGACCGAAGTTGAACTAAAAAGACATTGTGTGGACACACTAAAGGGACTTCTAGTAACATGACTGTGATTCACTGCCAGGCCACTTAAGCACAGAAAATTTGTCAATCCTACATCGTATCCTTTTCTTAATTGATGATTTAAAAGTCTTCCATATTTATTTTCATTTGGTAGTAAACAGAATCTGGTTGCATCCCATTTTCTTCTGGATTATGACTTCTTGTGTATTTAGCACTCCTTGGATTGGATTGTAAACATGTTGCTTGTACTCTGCTTGATGTGTGCTAGCATCCATAATGGTGGATGGAGCAAATGATTCAGTATTTATTTTTGTTTTATGTTCAATGGAAACTGGTTTCGTCGCTTGTTATTCTGAGGACTCACATAGATTTTTTCCTGCTTACAAATCCGTCTGCAAACTGCTCGATTTAAATCCATAATATATACTGCTTGTATTTCACTTTATTTTTGTGCACATCCATTCTGAATACTTTTTTGCATTTAATGGTGGACTCCATGTTAAATAACAAAAGAATACATTGTCCATTGTAGGCTGTATTGTGCTTTGCTAAAATAGTTGTATTAGCTAATTTTTGCCGTGAGTCATTACCAAATACATTTGGCATATCATGTATTACATATCGTGCTCATCACATTCATTTATATCACATACAAACCAGAAGTCGTACTCTACTGAAACATAGGCTTAGTGCTACAGCCTGACAACAAAAACTTGTCGGGCTGCAGGACTTTAAGTATGCGACAATGGAATATGACTTCTGGTTTTATGTATATGACATAAGAGAATGTGATGAACATGATATGTAATGCATGACATCGCAAATGTGCTTGATAATGACTTATGGCTGAAATTACCTAATAGCATGATTTTAACAAAGCACAATACAGCCTACAATGGACAATGTATTCTTTTATTAATCAATTAGAGGCTGTGGATCCCCATGTAAGCAAAATCTTCATGGCTCCATGTTAGCTGTTTTTGACAAAATTTATAATCAGCTGTATTCCAACTTGTTATGGAATGAGTCTGTAATGATGTTGTTTCTTGCCACTGACAAAGGAACAATCCCATGTTAAATAAACGCTCTTGATGAAGCGTGGCAGGCATGTGGAGAGGTCGAAGTAATGCAATATATCTTTTTTCGCTTTGGACCAGTGTCACTTTTAAGGGATGAAACACACCCTGAAAGGTAAACTGGCATACAAGGTATAGATAGAATATCTTGCAAACCGTGATGCATAAAAAAAGTCTTGTATAAAAGTCGAAATGTAATTAATAACTTTGGAAATTGTATAATCAACTTTTGCAGTAATTTGAAACTTTGGAAAATGCTCCACCACATTAAATAATTTTGAAAAATGAGAACGTTTGTTGCATCATAAACTAAAGAAGCGTTCATGCCACATCCATCCATGTGTAATAAAACTAGTTCCTAAAGTACCATTTATAGAAAGTGAGGTGTACACAAAGTGCTGTCAGGGTATTTTCAACATACCTAATTAAAATATCTCACCATTCATTATTATTCTAATTATTTGTTTTACTAATTTTTGTTTTATGTTTTAAATTATTATTTTACATTATAAATTCAGTTCTTTTAGTTTACTGTTTTACATATGTGTACTTTGTTAATTGAAAATGGTAACTAACTGATTACTATGATACAAATTCATTGTAATAATGATTATCTGTTAGGAAATGCTTAAAACATAACATTTTCTTATACCATTCTCATGAAATGATCGAAATTTCTTGGTATAATACATACGGAGGATAACACATTATCAAACCATTTCCATAAAGATTCTCAAATTCTTCTGGGGGACCTTAATATCCTGAATTGCACTAGAAATATTTCAGTACATTGGAAACCCTGACAGAGACAACTGATTATGTACTGGTGACTGCAGCTTGATTATATTGTTTCTCAAGCAGAGATTGACATAATCATTCAGCAGAACTAGATCTATAAATGTTCTCACAAAGTTCTTCCAACATCAAATGCCCCAAGAATCTAACAATAATTGAGATTTGTCTACTGCACTGGGAAAGGAAACTTATGTTGAATATCTTTTAACATGGTCACATGATAGTTTGCCAGGTTTTGATACCATCACAAAAACATTTTTCTTGAATTCTGGTGCAAACTTTTCATTACTTTATTTTAAAACTAAGAAAAGTGAGAAAAGTCCGTTTTCAGCGTCTTACCTGATGACAAGGAACTTGTTCATCTGATGATCCCAAAAAACTTGACAAGACAGGTACAGCCATTGGACATATATGGCTGTTCATGTTGGCAGAACTTTATGACTAGATTTTCAGATCCAGTTCTTCTGAATGATTACGATATCGAATCTCCATGAGCGAAACAATATGATTAAGCTACAGTCACTAGTTCAGTTCTCTTTGCAAAGGTTATCCAATGTACTGAAATATGCCTCATACAATTCAGGATATTAAGACCGCCCACAACAATTTGAGCACTTGTTTGAATTTGTTTTACATTGTGTTGTCCGCTGTGCATATTATGCAAAGGCATTTCATTTATTTACATGTTTTATTTATTTACTCTTTCGGCATCACATAGGCATAATTTACGATATTCTTATCACTATATACTAAAAAAGAAAACAATATAATTCTACACTATATTAGATATGTTTTTGAGCCACTCTATGGCTGAGTCACTGAGTCTATGTATGTCCATGAGTTCACCACCGTAACCATACACTTTGCACACGAGTAGATAGTCCATTGTCTGTATTTCACCGCATTCACATATAGCGCTGTCTGCCAGGCCCCACTTGTTCATGAGGTGTTTACATCTCCCAACACTCGTTCTAATCCGGTTTAGAGCTGTCCACACTCTTCTTGGTAGGTTGAAGCCATCAATCTTCTTGTTCGGATCGTGTACTAAATTTTTGTTCTTAAATTCACTTGCCGACTATACTTCGTTCCAGGACGTTCTCGGCTCAAAGGCTTGTAGTTCTTCACCGATTTTCCAGAAGGGTGATCTGGATTTAAGCCTGTTTGTCGGTGTCAGATCTTGGTGGATAGGGAGGTCCCGGTTGTCTATAATTTTCCGGTAGGTTTTTAAGGCTAGCTGTGATCGCCTGATTTCTGGAGGCTCTATGTTCGCTAGTACAGGAAGCCATGCACAGGGGGTGGCCCTGAGTGTTCCCGAGATTATTCGCATTGTCTCCCTCAGCTGGACATCCACTTTAGATACGTGTGCTCTTCTCCTCCAGACTGGTGAACACTATTCAGCTATACTGTAGACAAGGGCTAGTGCTGAAGTTCTCAAAGTGCTCGCTCCACATCCCCATGTTGTTCCAGCCAGTTTTGAAAGGATAGCATTGCGGGATTTTAGTTTTTGCTTTGTGTCTTCGAGGTGTGAGCTGTACGTTAGGGTCCGGTCTAGTTTCACTCCCAAATATTTAGGCTTATCCTCATGTCTTATGCTTTGGCCATTCGAAAAGATCTGTAATTTTCTGTGTGTCTCTCTGTTGTTGAGGTGCATTATAGTGCTGGTTGTTTTGTTGGGGTTGGGAAGTAGGTGCCACTTGGAGTAATAGGTGTTCAGGACTTCAAGGTCTGCATTCAGTGTTTCGTCGAGATCGTTGTAGTTTTTACTCTGATATGCGATGGCCAGGTCATCTGCATATGCAAATTTGCATGATTTAGTTTCTGGCAAGTCAGCTATATATAGATTGAAGAGAGCGGGTGCTAGTGCCGAACCCTGTGGCAGACCATTATTCAGAACCATGGTCTTACTGTTCGTGCCATGGAGTGAGACCTTGATTTTCCTGTTCGTTAGTATGTTCTTGAGTAGTTTGTAAGTCTGCTTGCAATTTATGATTCTAGTTAGCTTAAGCAGTAACCCTTCAATCCATACTGTGTCGTAAGCTGATGTGAGATCTATGAATACCAGGCCAGTTTTCATCTTGTTCTGGAAGCCTTTCTCAGTATAGGTTGTGAGGGACAGCACTTGATCGCAGCAGTTTCTACCTGCTCGGAAACCCGCTTGGTAAGTTGGGAGGTTGGCTTCGAAGTATGGAGTTAATCTAGTCAGCAATATTCTCTCGAATAATTTATAGGAGGTACATAGCAGGGATATTGGTCTGTAATTCCTAGGATTATCTCCAGTCTTTCCGGGTTTCAGCACTGCGATGACTTTTGCTTCTTTCCATTCCTTAGGCACAACCCCCGTGCTTATGTATTCCGTACAAAGTTTGGCCAGCCACCTTCTTCCTAAAGTTCCCAATTCCTTTAAGAATTCTGGTAGGATGTTGTCAGGTCCGGCTGCTTTTCCTGTCTTCATTAGCTTCAAGGCCTGGGATATCTCTTCTGTCTCCACTTCTTTTACAATGCCCGTGTTGGTTGGGTTATTAAGCAATAAACCGCTTAGCTCTTGCGAAATTTCTCTCTTTTCGGCTGTTTTTAGCTGGATTTTGGAGGTCTGTTTCAGGACAGCTGCAATCTCAGATGCGCTGGTTCCAAGAGTCGGCCTGTTAGGCGCTGTCGCACCGCCAAATTTCCTCAGCAGGCCCCAGCTCTTCCTGCTGGAGTGGGTAAAATCTAGATCCTCCATCGCCTCCTTCCATCTACTCCTACGTTCCTCATTCATGGCGTTGATCAGTTGGTCTGCAGTCTCCTCGTCCCCAGTCTTCTCATATTCCTCCAGTAGTGTTTCACACTCTTTCGTTCAGCAGGGGGTGTATTCCTTTCTCGATCCTCGTGGAATTGCATTTAGGGCCGCTTTTTGTACTAAGTTTACGAATCTTTTGTAGTTCTCAGGTTTTGGAGGTATCCGATTTATCGTTTTCTCAACATAGGATCGGTATTTATTCCAGTCAGCTTTCCTCAGGTTCCACCGGGGGATTGGGGGGCTTTTTATGACTGGGATTGATAGTCCGATCTCCACTATTACTGGATTGTGCTGGCTTCGGGGGAACGCCTCGAGGACCCTTCTTATAGCTCGCACGGGTGTACCTGTTGCTCCACGTGTGACGAAATTCAGGTCAGGTGTTGAAGTTGTGCCCCACGCCTTTGATTTGAAGGTCGTTGTGTCCTTGGGGTCGAAAAGGAGGTGTAGGTCCCGGTTGTCTGCCCAGTCACTTAGTCCAGTCCCTTCAGCTGTGGATCTCGGGTATCCCCATCTGGTGTGCTGAGAGTTAAAATCACCAGCGTAAACTGCTGGGTGGTTAGCCTCGGGTAGGATACCTGTGGGCCATTTCTGTGATGGAGGTTTGTAGACATTATACAGTGTCATCTCTCCCAGTTTTATGCCTATCGCATGCTCTGCTGGTACCACTTTGGTGTCAAAATTCCTTAGGAGTTCGTCTTCACTAGGGTGGCTATGCCATGTTTGTCGTGTCCAGTGTAGCTCACAGCTGTAAATCCTGGTATTTTGAGTCGATTGATGGTTTCATCTGTGAGGTGGGTCTCTTGTAGGAGTACGACACTTACTCGTTCTCTCGTTAAGATTTTTTCGAGGATTTCTCCCTTGGTCCTCGTGTAGCCTTCTATGTTGAACTGACATACATTCAGCTTCTTCATGCTAAGACTCTGCTCTATTTGCCTCTGTGTGGGCCGGGAGGCATTGTCGCGTCCGGCCGCCGTGGATGTGTAGACTTTTCGCCGCTGTGCCATGTTACAGCGTTGCCCGGGGTACACCATCTAGGAGGTTGTCTACACTTCGTACCCCTATTTACATGTGCAGTCTAAGAAATGTAATATTTTAAACATTTCTTCACAGATAACCTTCATTATAATGATTTTATATCATAACAATGATTTACTTATTAATCTAAATTAACAAAACACACATATGTGAAACTGTAAACTAAAAAAAAAAAACAAAAAAAAACTTAATTCAAAATGTAAAATACCAATTTAAAACATAAAACAGAGATAAATAAAGGAAATTGTTAGAATGATAATGAACATTTAGATATTTTATGTAGGTATGTTGAAAGTACTCTGACAGCACATTGCGTATAGCTTATTTTCCAAAAATTACCTTTTATAATGCAGCTTCATTACACATAGATGTATGTGGCGTGTGAGTCATACACGGCTCGTGTTCATGCCATTTATTGTTTGTCATCTTCTATTACTGTACTGCCGCCTCGTTTTCTTATTCCATTTACTGGCGTCACTAACTTCCTGCCTTTTGCCTGTGAGTGGCAGCAGCAGCCCCTATCGATAACTGCACTGTTGTACCGTCTCTGGAACGACCGGTAGTATTTCCGGGTCGTCATGTGTCTGACTAGTCAGTTCGGGATGGACCAGCAGTGCAGTTGGGACGCAGCAGCAGTGAAGTCGGGGATGGAGCGCCGGTGAGGTGCCGACGCCAGTGCTCGCCGACCACTGGCGACATGCATGCACTGTCCGTTGGAGCGAGATAGGAGTGGGACGACCGTCGGTTGGTCGTTCGGTTGATCGTCTCATCGGTCGACGTATATATAGTCCTTCACCGTTTCTGGGCCCGGGCAGTCAGTCAGTTGGCTTGGAGCAGGGAGGAATCCTCCAGGGAACGTAATTGGCTGGGGCCACTGGCAGTCTCTACATGGTGTCGGAGTGTGTTTGGCTATTCCCATTGCTACAAGGTCCGTGGCTCACCGGCCCTGGACACGAAAGTTGAGTTCTGATTTAATCTACCAGCAAGTCAAGACTGCTCACACTGTGTCGTTTAGAGTTCATTGTCAGCTGTTGGGATATTCCAGCTAGCAACAACGTAGTTTTCAGGTTGGAAAATTCTAGCCACCCTCCAGTGGAGTTTCACTGTATTTGGTTATTTGAATTGAAGTGCAGCAGCGGAATCTTCTGCCTTGTGGCCATTAACATTCCGGTTACCTGTCCTGGTCGTTGACGTAAATTTCATGCAGTGTTGTTTCCTCATCGTGTTGTTGCTATCCAGCAAGGTGTGTAGTTTGACAGTTCCATGTATTATTGGTTGTGGGCGCCAATATCTTCTACATTGTTCCGTTGAACTCCCTATTGTGCCCTGGTCGAGTGAAGTGGAAGTTTTCTTGTCGGTGGGTCCGTTGACTATTGGTCGGTTGGGCTGTCGTCGGATCGTGAATGGTTGGCCCGGCTGCCTGTCTCACCTAAGCGAGCGTTAGAGTTTCGGTTTCAGGCTAACCCTCGAGCATCTGAGTGCCCTTGGGTGTACTCCCTTTTCTTTAAATTTGTTCTTGTTGTTTGTACTTGTATGGCTTCTAGCCTTTTTTTTTAATGAAGGTTGTTTTGCCCTTAAGATTCCTTGGGCCTTCAGTCTAATTTAAAGAAGTGTTTTACAATAAAACCTTTGGCATTTTAAAGGTTTTAATGTTGTTGAATTTTAAGTGTTGAGTCTTCAGCCGATTTTGAGTTTGAGTTGTTTTGCTCTTAAGGCCTTCAGCCTAGTTCAAAGAACTGTTTCACATAAGGTCTTTGGCATTTTAAAAATTTTAATATTGTTGAATTTTAAGTGTTGGGTCTTCAGCCGATTTTGAGTTTGAGTTGTTTTGCTCTTAAGGATTTCAGACTACGTTAAAGAACTGTTCCATGTAAGGCCTTTGATATTAAAAAAACAATGCTATGAAGTTTTAAGTGTTAAGCCTTTAGCTGATTTGAATTTAACTTGTTTGCTCTAGAAGTGTCTGATTCGTTGGGCCTTCAGCCCAACTAAAGAACTGTTTTAAGATAAGACTTTGCCTTTTAAATTCCTGTTTTGGTTGGGTTTTGCCTAATTAAGAACTGTTTTACGTAAGGCCTTTCTCAAATTTAATGTTGTTTAGCCTTAAGTGTTTTCAGTCGATTTTGAATTCAAATTATTTGCTCTGAAAATCTCAGATAAGGCTTGCCTTTTAAATTTCTGATTATGCTTGCGTTTTAAGTTATTGGCCTTCAGCCATTTTAAAATTAAAGTGGCTTTCAGCCAATAATTAATTCCCAAGGTTTAAAGCTGTGTTTTAAAAAAAATTTTTTTGGGTTCTTGTAATGTTTGATCAAATAATAAAGTTGTATGTTCGAGTGTAGCTGACAACCCCTTATTTTGGCCCGTTTCCACACTTTAAACTACCTGTCCTATCCTGCAGGTTTAGCAGGGTGTTTCAGCCTGAAAGCTTCTATAATTTAAGTTGTAATAAGAGCTTCCATCATGATCATTTTGTGAGTATTCTATCGCTGGCACTGCTTCTTGCTTCCCACTTTCTACTTTGATCCTGCTAGTCTGCTTCTTGTAGACCATAGGCAGCTATCATGTTGTTGACCTCTCGACGCCAGCTCCTCCTAGGTCATCCTTGCCTCCTTCTTTCTGCTGGCCATTAGCTACCTTCCATCCTTTCTAAATGTCCATGACAGTTTAGACTTTCGATCTCTATGGTGTCTATTACTGATTTGTTCACACCCATTGACCCTCTCACATTGGTATTTTGTACAAGATCCAGCTTGGAGACGCCACAACTTTGTCTCTGAAAGTCCATCTCTTGAGCAAGCAACTTATTTCTCTGAAACTTGTTTATATCCACGTTTCTGCTCCATACATACCGATGTTTTCAGCTACTGAACGACATATCACCTGTTTTGTACTTTTTGTTATTTTGTTATTCTGAGGTACTGAGTGCTGTTGTCATGTGGCCCTCCTGCTCTGCCCTATTTTATTATTTGTCCATTTCACTTTTTCCATTTGATGACATCATAACTCTCAGATACTTAAAATACTTACATCTCCAGATCCTCTATGGTACTGACGCCAACTTTAAGATATTCGGTTTTTCTTATGCTTATTGCGAGGCTCCATCTTTCATGCCTCTCTTCTAACTTCCGAATCATGTACTGAGCGTCATCCCGGTCTCCTGCTGTGATGACCTGGTCATTAGGAAAGAGAAGTGTGTACAATATTTCATCCTCCACAGGGATTCCCATGTCTCCAAATCTATTCCTCCAGTCTTCAAGTTATTCTTCCACATAGATTTTAAATAGCGTCGGTGCTATAGAACGCCCTTGACATAGTCCTTTTGTAACAGGAAACTCCTATTTTGAGTTTTCATTTTTCAAAAATTCCATTTTCTTTTTTAAGTTTCAGTTTTCAAAATTAGTTAGTGGTGGTGGGCTGTTTTCCAAAATTTCCATTTATTATAGAAGATCATTGTACAGTTTCCAAGAATGTTAATTACATTTCAAGTTTTATATGAAACACAGTTCCTTATATATCGTGATTTCGAAGATATTTCCTGTTATCCTAATATGTCGAATTACCTTTTGGAGTGTGTTTTACCTCATATGAGTGATATTGGGCAAAAACGAAATATATGTATTGCGTTATTTTGACCCCTCTACATACCCAACAGAGGAAACATCTCATACAATGGTGTATCTGTAAGTTTGACTGCTATGATATTCTCAGTGCAGATGCATAACAGGATCCATACCCCCTGCACGAATACAGGAAACACTGTGATCAAAACGAGGCAAATGGACAGGGACTCTACTTCGAAGTGTGTTATAGTTTGAGGATTTGGGTACAATAGAAAGTATTCTCGGGTATCTGATGTGGTTAAAGCAACCACTCGCATACACTAGGAAATACAGTTCAGCCTAAATTTTCTACTTTTCGACACTGAATTATTTCAGTGCCCTATTGCGGCTGATGTCTGAATCTTCCTCCAAATATTGATATTTCTGGCCGCTGTGTCAAAAACAGTGATGTCTTTTCTGTTGTACATGCCCAACAGAACATGCACCACACATATATCATACAATGGGACACATTTTCTGGTCTGCTATCACTCAAGGCTGCTACATAGCACTAATGTTTGTTTCTGTTCTGTCCAACTTTGTGTAGTATTGAGTGTTGTCTTGGGTTTCATTCTGCGTTCCTTTTCGAAAATGGAGATACAAGAAACAAAATGTATGAACCTATCACATTCTATAAAGCAGAGAAGTGCATCTAAAATGAACGAAGTGCCAATTACAAAAATACTAAATTGAAGCATGACTCTCTAAAGAAAATCTGTGTGTCGCTTGGCACCAGTAATTCTGACGTGGATAAAAATTTGATGTCTCTCATATCTCAGTATAGACGTGAAAAACGAAATACTGAAGAAAGCGAGAAATCTAGAAGTGTTAAATATTCCTTATATCGATCAAAGTAGTTTGATTTCAATTGTTTACACGTTGCAGATGATATTAGAGTATAAGTTATATTTATTGAAAGTGCTGATGGTGACGATTTGGAATAATGTTATTATAGATGTAAAAATAAATCTACGATCAATTAAATATATTTTTCAGTGCTCTTAAAATAACTGAATTACATTTACCTAATACTTCAACCAAAGTTTACAAAATATTTCCTTTGAAAGGTGGAATAAATATGCATGGCTTTAATAGGAAACTCTCTTGTCAAAAAACGAAAAGTAAATCTGGGTTCACACACGCAACGAAAGTATCGCCACAAGTCAAGTCATTCTGGAGTGGCGCTGTGAGCTACTGTTCACACAGGACGCCACAAATTCTTCGTAATTGCGCAGTTTTCAAAATGGCGTCACCTGTCTCAGCTGAAATGATTCGGGCCTGCGTTAATGTTGTAGCGCAAATTGTGGCATTAGAACTGAGCGAAGAGTTAGCAAAAAAGAAACGGAAACGCAAATGAATCCGTAAGTGGATATCGCGCAGAAATTATATGGGAGCAACAAATACGCTCATAAAAGAATTAACATTCGAAGATGAAAATTTATTCGTAAACCATTTTCGGATGTCGAAGACGAATGTCGAGTACTTGTTGAGCTGTGTATCAAGCTCTATTCAAATGAGAGATGCAATCCCTACTCGTGTGAAACTTCAAGTAGCTCTTCGATATTTGGCAAGTGGTGATTCCATGTCATCTCCCCAGTACACCTGCCGTGTCCCGAAAAATACTATTTCAGCATTCTTGTGCGAAATGCTGGATGCTATTTACGATGCCTTTAAGTCTCATTTGAAAGTAAGTGATAAAACATAGCCCCTTTTGCTGTTCTCAACAGTGAAAGTAAATTGATTTTTCACCGAATTGAAATTTTCTGCACTCGTTAAGTAGCAGTATATACTATTTCAGTATTTTGTCTTACATATCATGTGTAGCTGAAATCTTTTTACAACCAGCCCACAGAAACATTGCTTTAGATATTTCACAGATTCACTAGCCAGAGCTTCAACTGCAGTGTTGGAAATATGCAGTAATTAACAGTGTCTAAATATACTCTCAGTATTTCAGATCTCTTTGTGAACTACTGATCCCTAGCTTTCATTATTTATGGAATGAGCTAATCATACATGAAAGTACAAACGAACTGTCCTTCAATCATAGTTCTAATAATTGTTTACCCATGATGTAATTTATATATATTTTACTATTTCAATTAATGCAGCATCTGCCAAATTTCTGTCTTTGTATGATTCGCTTTTGTGGTTCCAAAGGCATTCTCGTTCTTGATACACCTTCAAGAATCTCATAATTGTCGCTGTTGACCAGTTTTTCGACATATTAATAGCAAACGCACAAACAAAAGCACTATCTGCGAAAGAATACGCACTAGAAAGGTTTGAATCCAGCCGCTAGGTAGCAATCGAATGACATTATTCGATTGTGGAGAAGGCAAAATGGCGCAACAAAGTAGAACTAAGTTCAACTTTTTGTGGCGTAACAAAAGTTGCGCTTCTTAAATGGCGCCACTGAAAACTAGGAGTTCACACATGCAACTACAAAGCAACTGCAGTTCGCCATTAGCAGTGGCGATACTTTTGTTGCCTGTGTGAACCTGGTTTAACAGCAAGTTTTTGCTTCACAAGAATTGATTTTTTGAAAATTGTGTCTAGCCTTATAATATTCATTAGATATCCTAGTAACATTCCAAAAAAAAAAAAGCCGCCTTCCAAGCACAGGTCACACTACATGTCATCCCCACAATCTCTACTATGGTACAGTATGTTTTAGTCCACCGGCAACGAATACGTCAGTTTCTGCACCAGGTTATTCAATCGAATGTTATTAATGCAGTGTCAAATATAATTAACCATCCTCTTCACCCGTCATAGCGTAACTTCTGATGCGAATACACAACGTCAAATGCTTTCTGCCAGTTCAACTAATCAGACGATGCGAATACGTATTTAGAAATGTTTGTCGCTAGTGTAGACGGGGATGCGAACAACGTACATTATAGCCAACATGTTGCAGACTTTAGTGAACAAATGTTGCGAACAGAAACATGTTTTTTAACCCTGGGTAAAGGCGGTGGTGAACGGCTTCTGTTTTAGTTTTATTCACTATTTTGAGTCAGCCCCTAATCATTCTGTTCCGTGGACAGCCTGTGTTAATACCGCACTGTAAGATGCATTATGGAATGTCTTCCGGCAAGTGTGAATCGACTGTCATCAAGGTGTATTTTTCACAGTCTAACATATGTTAGTGGTAATTCTCTTGCTCCGTTTCGATTGTATACCTGTGAAACGATATGTTTGTCAGAGTGGATGTAAAGTGAGATATCTGTATCGTTTGGTCACTCAGACTTTGTTTAGTTGTAACCCAGTAGTTCTGTTATGTGGAATTAAGCAATCGCAGTTCCAACAGTGGCTTGCGGTGTAGTAAACAATAGTATTGGTGTGGATGACAACAATAAAATTTCGATAGTAGGTAGCTTATATCTGTAGAGGCTTCATTTCAGAACTGTGGATTCCGGGCGTGCGTGCTTTCTGAACTGAACTGGTTAAAAATAGTATTTATAAAATAAAGGGTATAAGAAATGCTCAGGAACGTAGTTTTTGAAGGAGGATATTTCAAACCTTTCCAATATGAATTTCTGGCGTCCATTAGTGACGAAGACAAACATCAGTTTCAGTCACTGGATAATGTGGGGAAAATAAAATTTGTTTTCAATTCTCAAATAGTGAGTGACTTTGTTATACCGACTTCTTTCAAAAAGAAAGATGAGAGTATCGCAGAGAAACTGAAAGAGGCAGGTAACACTGATTTCATAAAGGGAAACTATGAAGGCGCTTTGCAGCTCTACAAAAGAAGTATCATGACGATTCCTTTAACAGAAGGTAAATTTGCCTTGATTTGTTTTAATTGTTCATGTAAAAGGGACCGTGGAAACTTTTAATTTATTCTTACCATTAGGAAACCAGCAACTTTTAGCCGTTACTGCAGCGAATCAATCTGCAGCATTATACAGACTGGGACGCTACACTGAAACAGTGGATGTCATAGAAAATGTACTGAAGTTGCCTTACCCAAAGGAACTGGAGTACAAAGTGAAGGAAAGGTAATAGTCGCTGACTTTACAATAGGTGCAGGAGCCATCTGTTGCAAGGAGTGATTGTAATTGGTCTTTACAGGATGGCTCGAAGTTATGAAGCAACTGGTCAATTCAGGTCAGCAGAAGAAGTGTTTAGAGAAACGATTAAGTCAATAAATTATGCAAGCTTGATCCCGGCAAAGAAGAAGGAAATGAAAAATGAAATTCAGAAAAGTCTTCGTCGTTTGGCTTCACAAAAAGACTCCCGGAGTAGTAGTAAGTTTCAAGTTAAATTTTACTAAAGTACATCTGTCATGCCTATATTACAGAACTTAGATTACTGTAAAGTATTGTGTAAGGAACTTGAATATTGTGATTGCAGTACTTATCTATGCACAGTCCATACCACAGGACTCATAGACACGGCATAACCACTCTTGCATTTCTTCATATTATGCGACTTACAAATTTGCTATTAGTACATGCAGTCCATGTAGTGATGACCTTGGCTGTGAATGCAGAGATCTATGTTTAAATCTTGTTTTCAGCTGTCATATAGGTTCATTTCTGTATGTTTTTCTAGCAAGTAATAGCTTTGAAACATATTTTATTGAATATAAGCTACCATGTGGTACACATACCAATTTTTAGAAGACTCCTCCCACATCATGAAGAGGATTGTTATTGAAATTTTGGCTCCAATTATTTTTTTTAATCAGTTCTTTCCTATCTTCCAAATGTCTTAGTGTTAGCATGGTTGGTAAGAGCATTGCTTATGGAAGGCAAGTTTCTGGGCTCAAATTCCGGTCTAGCAGTCAGTTTTAATCTTCCAAGTTCTTGTTGCATCAATAACTTCCCAGCATTGTTGTAGTTACTCATGTGGAGTCCATCGTTCATGGGGCAAAGAGATGGAAATAGAAGGTGTGAGGTGGGGGTGTAGTGCAGCTGAGGAAGAGAGTCCATCAATATTCGTGGTCTTCCCTCGGGTGCAGAGACTAGTATGTGGCCTTGTGTTACGGGGAGGGAGAAATAAGTTTACATTTTTGTGGTCACAAACATGCTGTATGTTTCTTCCATTAACTAAGGGTCTGACAATAGATTGTGAAGGTAGTTGATTGATCATGAAGGAAGACATCTAACAGAATAAGGCCTGTAGCTACTATGTTTTTTACCACCTGATGGTACATCTCCGAAGGAGATGTGTGATGCCACTACATGGATAGCCCCTTTGTTTCAGGCTTCATGTTTCATCGCCTGTGGCAAACAAACAATTTGGTACAGATGTTTGTACTTTCCTCTTTATGCCTTTCAATTAAGGTTCAAGGAACCCAACATGGCCGGCCGCTGTGGCTGAGCGGTTCTAGTCACTTCAGTCTGGAACCGCACTGCTGCTACGGTTGCACGTTCGAATCCTGCCTCGGGCATGGTTGTGTGTGGTGTTCTTAGATTAGTTAGGTTTAAGTAGTTCTAAGTCTAGGGGACTGATGACCTCGGATGTTAAGTCCCATAGTGCTTAGAGCCATTTGAATTTGAACCCAACATACACAAACTTGTGCATATGCTAGCTGGTGGATAGGTGTGTCACAACTACCAGCAGACGTGTGAAGTTGAACACTGAGTTGTTGGTTTGTTATTCATCGGTCACCACCAATAATAGTGTCTGACAGTTGCAATGTGGCAGGTATCACAACTGTGTGCATCTGGATTGTTAGTGGGAGATCAAACACAGTCCCTTCTCTTTGTTGTGTTGACAACAGGTGCTTTGCCTGGTGACTTAGGATGCTTTTATCACTGCCTGGTGTCTGTAGACATTCTGTAAAAACCTGTAAATACATGTGTTGATCTGGTATTTTGCCAAAAGAAATTCAATATTTATTCTTTGCTTGGAACACACGTCAGTTACAGGTGCCTTTTTGAAGACTTAGTGCTGCTATCTGCAGGGAGTTTCTGGAAATATGAGATTATGCTGGAATGTTAAAGAATCTTGCAAACAAAATTATTGCATTTTTTAACCAAAATAGGCAGAGAAAATAAATGTGTTGTATTTCTTATTGAATCCCCCCCCCCCCCCCCCCCATATTTTTGATTCTTTGATGCATGTGTCATGTATTGTTGAGTATTTTCTTTGACAGATCATTTATTTATTACCTTGAGTTCTACAGTAGGCTGTAATATTCTCTTACTTTCATTTGTTATAAAACTGCAGACCAGTTATTTTTGAGAACTTGTCTAAAAAAAGGAAGTAAAGTAACTCGTGCTACAATGCTGTTATTTACTTCTGGGACCAGTATTTATGTTACTACTCAGTGTTGACAACTACAAAATCACCACCATGGTTTGTCACCACTGTAATGAGTATTGATTTGAACTAAGTTATTTGTAATTTTATTTCATTCAGTATGTGAGGGAGACTGGACACAAGTCATTTAACTTCAGTCTGGGTGGTAGTTACACCCAGGCGAATTTGCTGGCACTGAAGAGGGACTTACTTTGAGACTTTTGTCCCTTCTCCTCCTCCTCATACCTATTGGCATTAGGGGAGCATCTGATTCGACCCATCTGCGTTGACCCATGATGTCATAAATATGACACAAACACGTATTTCCAGTGTACTATATACAAAATGGTGAAGACGTTGTCACTACATACACATGCCAATAAATGTGAACAAAAATAAAAACAACACAAGAACATTTCACTCTAACAATAAAACAAAATTAATGGGACAACTGGGGGAAATAGGGGGTTTAGAGTGGGCACCACATAAATATCACAGTACAAAACACTGCACCATCCCAAAACGAATATTATAATTAAACAAAAAACATCAACTGATGACAAAATGTTACAGCCCCAAAACCAACAGGAATTGTACACTTCACTCAACCTATATAGCTCAAATGAAGCCCACGATTCCAAGAAATCAACATCTACAGCTCCGAAAAGTGGAACCAGACATTTCCCTTGACCCATATAGCTGAAACGCAGCTCTCAATATCTACTCACTGAAAACAAAACAAAAACTTTCAACGGGACTTATTACCCAGGCTCAAATAAACCCACGTTGGCACATAACCATGTTTCAAATGAACCCAGTACCGCACATTAAACGCGATCAAATACAATAATACGACATCTACAGACATGAACCAACTCAAAAATACCATGTCATAGTGATGCCACATACCACACCACCATTACATCACGGATCCATTCTCAACGTCTCCAATATGGTGCCTATGATGTCATTACATAGACACAGCAAAAACATGAAAATACATATAGAACCAACAAACACGTCTCTCTCAAAAAATATAATCAAACTAATGGGACCAGTGCGGGAAATTGGGGATTTGTGGGTGGGGACATACTAAATATAAACACATACAGACACTCACCACAATCCCAAACCACACAAAACGACGACAAAAAAACACCACAAAATTCCCAAATTCCGCTACACTTACAATTTCGACAGGAATCGGTCACTTCCCTCGACCTACATAGCTCAAAAAACTATCAGTACCACAAGATAAAAACCAACTACTGCAAAAATTATAACCACACCACAACTATTGGGGACTAGTGCAGCAGGGGATACAACCTGTCGGCTTTGGACAATGACGTCACAAGTGGCCAATCGAGAAGCAATTCTTCTTAGTGTTGTAGCTCCCTTCAGTGGCTGATAAGTGTTTTTCGGCTTTTTAAAAAAAAATCTCACGAGATAGAATAAACAGATCCACTTTATTAAGCAATCAGTAAAAAAACGAAACTGAAACATAACAGCAAAAGCGAAAATGGTAAACTGCTCTCTGGCGGCTTGTGACGTCCTTGTCCAAAGGCGACGGGTTGTATCCCCTGCTGCACTAGACCCGCTAAATTAATGCCCTTCGCGCATTTTCTCGCTACTGTCTACAGGCAGTCCTATCAAACTACTCTGTTTCGTGAAAGGTATTATACATGAACCGCTAGATTCCATTCGCTTGTTCAGAAGCGGTGGCCATCTGTCAGGTGCCATATGTCCAGCAACGAGTACGGTACTTCCCCTACCGCTCCCATGCACCGCAGTAAAAAAAAAAAAAAAAAAAAAAAAGAGGTCATCGCTCACTTTTTCCCAGCGAAAACAAATCAGTACATTGTGTAGCGACCAACATGTTAAGTGTTACTGACGTTCTAAGTGCAAAATAAATTCTAGTTTCTGTGAGAATACTACGCCATGCCGAAAACAGCTAGTTCAAAGTCTACTCATGTAAGGCAGTGGCTGCAAGATTTTCCGCATTATACAACAGATGGGAAAATTATTTTCTGCCAAGCATGCAACGAGGAGGTTAGTTGATGTTTTTCTTAGATTTCTTATTTTCCTGTCACTTAGGATTCTTTTTTATCGCTATCCTTTAGTAATACGAAATACTCTTTATATGCGATTCTAAACTGCATTTCCCTTTTGTCTCGTATTAGGTATCGAGTGTTAAGAAATCTCACTGAGTATGCAATGTTAAGGATTTCTGCGGATGAAACTACTGACAGCTAATGTTGAACGAAAGTCAAAATTGAAGCAAACTCTTTTAACCAATAAATCTGGTGAAACCTCCGAAAAAAACTAGTTCTGCAGTGATTTGTGTCATGAACTTGTGGCAGCAAACATCCCGTTTCGTAAACTAGAAAACCCTATTTTCAGAGGTTTTCTTGAGAAGTACTGCCATCAGTCTATTCCTGCAGAGTCAACTTTACGTAAGAATTATGTGGATTCAGCTTACAGTGATGCATTGCACAGAATCCGAGAAGATTTTGGAGAATCTTGTATATGGATTTCTGCGGATGAAACTACTGACAGTCTTGGCCGTTACATTGCAAACCTGATTATTGCAAGCTAGATCCTGATGCTCCATCCAGGGATCATTTGATTTACTCAAAACAGCTTGGAAAAACTAACCAACAAACAATAACACAGTTTGTGAACAATGGGCTTAAGGTGCTATACCCAAATGGAGTGGATGAGAATAAGGTGCTTCTGGCTGTCACTGATGCTGTTGCATATCTGATAGCAGCGTTTCAACTATTAAAAGTATTCCACCCATTGGTGCTGCACGTAACTTGTGTAGTGCATGGGATCAACCGCATAGGAGAGCAAGTAAGGCTACAATTACTTAAAGTAAATACAGTAATATCTATAGTGAAAAAAATTTTTGTTAAGGCCCACCAAGAATACAGGCATTCAAAGAACAGCTTCCAGATGTCCCATTGCCACCAGCACCTGTTGTCACCCGCTGGGGCACGTGACTGATAGCAGCAGAATACTATAGTACGCATCTCTCAGCAGTCCAGAAGGTGGTTGAAAATATACCGGAGGATGCTGCATCCGTAACTGCAGCAATGGAGTTACTCAAAGATTCTTCTTTAAAACGGGACTTATCTTACATTAGGGCCCACTACACATTTATGGCAAGAATAATTTCACAATTAGAATGCGCAGGGAGACCTATCTACGACAACATTTCTTTTCTTGAAGAAGTCGAAATGAAAATTAATGAAGCGCTAGGTGAAGTATGGGAAAAAGTACAGGCAAAAATGAAAACGGTTTTGCAGAAGAACACTGGCCTGAAGGAGTTGTGTGCAGCTGCCGACATAATTAGTGGAAAATCCAGCACTCCAGACTGCAGCATTCCTGTCCAGCATGTGCCGAAAATGAAGCACACCCCTTCACATCCGTTGATGTAGAACGTTCTTTTTCAGCATATAAATTGATTCTGACTGACAAGCGCCACAGTTTTTCACTAGAAAACCTAGAAAAAATTTTGATTATTTATTGTGAAGCCAACTATCGTCAGAATATGTGAAACTACGAATGTATTAATTAAACCATTGCCACATCTTTTTCACGGAGATCTTTATCTTGCAGGAACTCAAAAATATTTGGAGTTATGTTCAACATTAATGTTGTAGATTGCTGTGCTCTGTAACTGTGAATATTCATTCTCCTTGTTTTAATGACTAATAAGATGTTCATACTGTCAAAACTGTGTATTTTAATTTATTTTTATTTTCTCTGCATCATTTTTATTAGAGCCTATTTTAGGTTTTATATAGCCTAAATGAACTACTGAAGGAGCCTATTATAGGTGCCTAAAACACACTTTTTTCTGACCTAAAAATCCGTGGTCTAGTCATGAGCGATAAATGCACACTTCAAGCACTGATACCCAAATGAACCCAATACACCACATAACATGCGGACCATATGCACACCACCAGAGGACACCACCAACTGCAACAGGACATCATCTACAAACACAGCACATTCATAAACTAAACTCCATGGCCGTCATGATGTCACACAGGACAACACCCGTATGTCACGGGTTAAAGCCGACAGGTGGGATCGGACGCCTCCGTTGACCCAGTTTATCTATGAGAGAGAAAGGTCAGCTTCCATTCTGTTGCCAGAGACTGATCAACATTACAAAAAGTGCTGTTCGAACCTATGTGCACAGTGATGTAATGTAGTGTCTTGTAATGTGATTTCAGGGCTTGTGCCTCTTGACCATCATACGAGTTAGCAAGGGCTTCCTCCACAAATGTATCTCCAACTGATCGAAATCATTAATTCTTTGTTTCCTCAGAAACTAATTCGCTTGCGGGACTGATATGTATAACTAAAATTTTCTTATGTTTTGTCTTCTAACAGTTCCACTTTCTAGAATGGTTTCTGCGCCCTAATCATTGACTTTGATTTTTTGAAAACAGAGCTGTAGTTATCTAAATCCTTGCACGAGATTTACTTTTGAGTTTTACTGTGCTGAACCTCGTCAAAACCATTGCATTGCATAGCAGGGTAGTGCAGCAGTAACCAGGAAAGAGGAGAGTGGCAATTGTCAGTTGTCAGTGCAACAGTATACAGAACCAACTCCAGGCATGCTGTGGAGGAAATGTAGTCTACAAGACTCAGTGACTCCAGTGTTTATTAATGCTGAAAATCTGTGGATACAATGAAAACATTATATAGCCCATGTGGTAATGGTTAGGGCCTATGCACCCATTTGTATACATGCTTTCTCTCAACTCTCCCATTTGGTCAGCCAGATTATGGGCGTGACGTGATTGGAAGTTTTTGTGACATAATGGAATATCGTCTGGTCCAGTACCAGAAAAATCTATGAACCTGTTGCAAGATTAGGCGAATGTGGGGTGCAAAACTGTCTGCCAAGATGACATTCCTCTGGTTCACGGCCTGATGATTTTAAAAGCCCCTCAGAAGGCATTTAACTTGATGATGGCTGCCAGACAGCATTATTACATCTGGAGTGCTAGCCTCACATCACCTCTACAACACTAACTGCAAAATGACACCCATCTTGTCACCCAAGTAATGCTGCAGTGCCGCTTAAAGCAAACAGAGCAATGGCTCCCATTTTCAGTTGTGATTTCACTGCGCACTTGTATTGTTCTCACAACACATTGTTGTTTTGGTTTAAGGATTCACTCATGGATTGTTTGTTTTGGACATGTTATTCTGCCATGCCATCTTCATTGCCTGTCCTCCTGTTCACACTGGGTGACTCGCTGTTGATGGCCCAAGGCCTGTCAACCAGTTCCTGTGGGCCTTTGAATTGTTCACGGTCACTATAACTGGCAACAGGGTAAAAGATTAGACGTATCCCTTGGGCACAAAGCTTGTCGGGCTTGTAGAACAGGAGCATCAACAGCTGCTCCTGCAGCAGCAATTGCAATAGCAATCTCAACAACAAGAGCAGCAGAAAATTGCATTTTTACATTGGGATTTTCAGCTTTGGAAGGATCAGCTGCAGGTTCAGGGACGCACACTACATAGGCTGTGGTCATTTCCAAGACTAACAGTTGTCCACCTGTGTTTCTGCCTTTTAACGGTGCCAACGAGGATTAGGACACACGTTTGCAATGACTGAAAAAGCAATTTATTGTCTTTCGTGTCTCTGACCATGCTTTCCAGTGGCTGCTGATCCTTTCTTGGGGTTCCCCAGAGATGTGTTTCTTGCTGAAGAAGTTTGCATCCCTCTCGAACCTAGCTGCACTAACTTTTAAAGAGATGGGCTTGTTGTTGCTTTCTAATTGTTAGGTCTACAACTTTGCTTCTTCAGTTTTGCAAATAGATGGCAGTAGTGGCAAGTGGTGGTGCAGGTGGTAGTTCATAAGTGTACTACAAGAAGCTTAGGCAGTTTTAAACATAGTGCTATCAAAATATTAGTCGATTCGTAATTGTTGCATCATAAAGTTTTTCTTGATTGAATATGTTCACTTATGAGCCCAGTTCTCATCATGTGTAGCATGTAGAAATCTGCAGCTGAGGTTCATATAATGTTGGGTAAGACCTATGGTGGGGCAGCTATTAGTGAAAGAATGTGCAAAGAATTGTTTCAGTGCTTAAAGAATGGTGATTTTGATGCCAAAGATGGGCACGGTACAGTTATATGTGAAAAGGGGATTTTGCACCATAACATTTCTCAACCTCGTGTTGCAAAACCTGTCAAAACGCACTTGGAAATGTTGAAATGAAGTCCTGCCCCACCCACCATATTCTCAAGACATTGCTCCTACTGACTACCATATTTTTCAGTCAGTGGCACATGGTCTGGCTAACTTTTAGTTATATGTACAAATGAAAAATTAGATTGACGTATGGCTCTCTTCAAAAGATGCCAAGTTCTTCCAATGCAGGATTTGTATGCTGCCTGAAAGATGGGAGAAAGTGGTGTCCAACAATGGCCAGTACTTTGAATCGTAACATTTTTCACAGTAAAGTCTTGAACTTAGTGAAGAAACAGCAGAAGCAAAATTGTAAACCTTATATTATTTGCTGTGGTTCCATGTGGTTGCATTGTGATTCAAATTTCATCATTACCACAAGCAACCTGGTCAGTCATATAGCTCATGGGTGACTTGATTTGTAAGGATTGACTCACCATTGTGATTTCACTTACATGAACAAATACCTCATGATTCAACTGCACCCATTGTGGGAAAGATGGGCATCTTTTGAGTGGTCTGCCATAAATAATCAGGACAGTTAGACCCCGTTTCCCAGATGTGTTGTGTGAACTTCAGGCAGTTCTTCCCCAGGGCAGTTCTTGCACATTCAAGTTCTTTATTGACCTCACAATTATGAATCAAAACTTATGTTTCCAGGTGAACTTGGGAGCTGCGTTTTCCTTAGTGAATCTTCAGTTGTATGCTCATCTGGGTTCTCCTGAGTTGGCCCCACCCTCCCATACATTGGTTGCGTATGGTGACAGTTTGATTCCCCTCTGGGGTCAATTCAAAATCACATCTACATACAAAAAGGTTGCTTGGCTGATGACGCTGTTTGTTGTCAATAGCCACTCGTCTGGAAACATTTTTGGTCTGCATGTTTTCTCTTACTTGGATTGTCCATCACTGATAAGGCTCAGGTTGTCTCTGACACGGTTCTCTTCCAGGAACATGATGACCTTTGTGCCACTTCCCTATATCTGAACCTGCCCTGGAGTGTGCCAAAGATTTCCAGGCTCATATCTCCTTGGAACCAGAGGCAGTGCCCTTTTTCTGCTGGGCATGACACATTGCCGTACCCCCCCAGGGGGTCCACAACTCTTTTGTGGACACGTGCGTAGCGAGCACGGGACCCCGAGCTAATGTGGCCCTCCTTCCTTTCCGGGCTGCATACCTTCCCTTCCCTTTCCGCATCCCTCCCCGTCCCCCATCTTCGCCCTCCCCCCCCCCCCCCTCACCTCTGTCTCTTTCCTTCCCTTTCTCCCCCTCTGGGAGTATGGTTTGTGCCTACGTCCGGAGACGGACGCTCGAAACTGTTCCAAATTCCTTGCTTTTACACTTGCCAGTCCTCGTCCTTCCTCTGTCCTTCTCTTTTCCTTCCCTCTTCTCCTTGCCCTTTTCTCCGCTGCGGCGTTCAAGACCCCCTTTTCTTTCCTTTCCCTTTCTCTTTTTCCCTCCCTGTGCGTGTCTGAAGGCCGACCCACGCACTTCCATGCGTAGCCGGTGACGGGGTAACGCGTAATTCCCCGCCCCGGGTAGACATATAGGACACGTACGTACCCCCTGGTAACGGCCAGGCCCAGGGAGGGGTGATTTCCCCGAGCTGATACCTTCCGAAAGTGCCGATTGGTCCCTCCGTCCGTTTGTCGGGAGGTGTGACCTGAGGTGTGAACAATCACCTAAGGCGGGTGTGCCCTCGGTGAGGGCCCCCACAAGGGAGGAGCGCGCCATCGGAGACGCCGGTAATCATGGGGGATTCTTCCGCAATGGTTTCCTCACCTTCCACTATGTCTGCTCACAAACGTAAGTTCACTGAGTCTCAGCCACAGACGGTTCTTCCATCGTTGCCACAGTTCCTTGTTGTTTCTCGGTCTGACGAAGGTCACGACTTTTCCATGGTCAACCCTTTCATTATTCAGAAAGGTGTCGACGCAATTGCGGGTCCTGTAAAGTCTTGTTCCAGATTACGGAATGGCACCCTGTTGTTAGAAACACACAGTGCCCTCCAGGCTCAAAAATTGCTGCGTACTTCTCTGCTCCACACCTTCCCTGTCCGGGTGGAACCGCACCGTACCTTAAATTCCTCGTGTGGAGTCGTTTATACACGCTCCCTCGATGGATTGTCTGACGAAGAAATTCAGCACTACCTGTCTGACCAGGGCGTCACGGCTGTTCATCGGGTTATGAAAAGGGTTGACTCGAACATCATTCCAACCCGCACTGTCTTCTTGACATTTGACAAAGTTCAACTCCCATCAAAAATCAAAGCAGGCTATGAGATAATTTCCGTTCGCCCTTATGTCCCAAACCCTACGCGTTGCTATCGATGTCAGCGGTTCAATCACACCAGCCAGTCCTGTTCCAATCCGGCCAAATGTGTTACGTGTGGCAAGGATGCCCATGAGGGTGCTTGTCCACCTCCATCCCCTCGCTGCATCAACTGTATGGGTGACCACGCTGCTTCCTCTCGAGATTGCCCCATTTTTAAGGACGAAAAGCTCATCCAGGAAATAAGAGTGAAGGAAAAGGTGTCGACCTTTGCTGCTCGAAAGTTACTCGCCAGTCGACAGCCCACCGTGCCTCAGAAAGGAAAATACAGCACTGTCCTTGCTTCTCCTCGGCCAACAAAGGAGGCGGCTACGCAGACTTGCGACCTTACATTTAGTACCACGATCGTCAGATCGGCCAGCGCAAAGATCGCCCGTTCAACCTCACCACTTTCGCCTGCCCACTCTATGGCTCACCCTTCGTCGGGTTCTGCTAAATCTCGAGCCCAAAAGTCAGACGCCAAGTCTTCGAAAAAAGAGCATTCTCGTGAAGAGTTTTTACGTACTGCAACTTCACAACCATCGGTTCCTCCTTCATCTAAACATCATACCTCCAAGAAGGCTACGAAGAAACACAGTTCCTCTCCTTCTCCGCCAAGGCGTGTCCCATCTACAGCACCACCTGGCGGAAATCGCCCTCGGCCATCTTCTGTGTCGCCGAGGCGCACTGCTGGTGGCCGGTCAACTGGCCGATCATTGGTGGCAGGAGCTGCTCCTGACCAACCTATGGATCAGGATCTTCTGCCCTCGACTGAATGCCATTCCATGCTGTCGGTCGCAAGCTCTGAGCAGTCGTTGAGTTGACAGCACCCTTGGTCACGTTCCTCCATTTTCTGTTCACCCTATGTCCATTATCCACTGGAATATCCACGGCATTCGCGCCAATCGGGATGAATTGTTGATCCTCTTACGATCCTACTCGCCGGTCATCTTCTGTCTTCAGGAAACAAAGCTGCGTCCCCATGACCGCTTTGTTCTCCCTCATTTTCAGTCCGTCCGATATGACCTCCCCTCTGTTGAAGGCACTCCAGCCCATGGAGGACTCATGATTCTGCTCCATGATACTCTCCATTATCACCCAATCCCCTTAAACAGTTCCTTCCAAGCTGTCGCCGACCGTCTTTCCCTTTCTGGATACACGTTCTCTCTTTGTACGGTATACATTCCATCGTCTACACCAATGGCACGAGCTGATCTCCTTCATCTTCTTGATCAGCTTCCACCCCCCTATTTGCTGGTTGGGGACTTCAATGCCCACAACCCGCTTTGGGGATCTCCACATCCTTGTCCACGTGGCTCACTATTGCTAGACGTCTTCCACCAAGCGGATCTAGTCTGCCTCAACACTGGGGTCCCCACATTTTTGTCTGCCTCCACGGCAAATTTCTCTCATTTGGACCTTGCGGTAGGTACTGTTCCGCTAGCTCGGCGCTTCGAATGTTTCGCCCTTGATGATACACACTCGAGTGACCACTTTCCATGTGTTCTTCGACTGCAGCCTCAACTGCCATATATGCGCTCGCGACGCTGGAAGTTTGCCCAAGCCGATTGGACACTTTTTTCGTCTCTAGCGACATTCGATGACCGTCGCTTTCCCAGCGTCGACGATGAGGTCACACATTTTACCGACGTTATTCTCACAGCTGCGGAACGTTCAATACCACGCACCTCCGAATTGCCCCGGCGCCCCCCAGTTCCTTGGTGGAACGAGGCATGCCGTGACGCAATACGTGAGCGGCGACGTGCTCTTCGCATTTTCCGTCACCATCCAACTTTGTCCAACTGTATCCGATATAAGCAGCTCCGTGCGCGATGCCGTCGCGTCATCCGCGATAGCAAGAAGGCAAGCTGGAAATTCTTCATTAGCTCATTTAACACCTTCACTCCCTCCTCGGAAGTTTGGAGTCGGCTTCGACGGTTCTCAGATGCGCCTAATTTCTCCCCGGTCTCTGGGCTCACTGTCGCGCATGATACCTTAGTGGACCCCGTCGCAATTTCTAACTCATTGGGTCAGCACTTTGCTGAGATTTCGAGCTCTTCAAATTACCCGCCAGCGTTTCTCCCGAAGAAACGTGCAGCGGAAGTGCGACATCTTGCTTTCTCCTCTCAAAATCGCGAAAGCTACAATACTGTTTTCTCCATGCGCGAACTCCAACATGCACTCTCTTCTTCTCGCTCCTCCGCCCCAGGACCGGATGGTATCCATGTCCAAATGTTGCTGCATTTATCAACCCATAGCCTGCGTTACCTCCTTCGCCTTTATAATCGAATTTGGACCGACAGTACCTTTCCCAGACGATGGCGGGAAGCTATTGTCATTCCCGTTCCGAAACCTGGAAAGGACAAACATCTCCCCTCTAGCTATCGCCCCATTTCTCTCACGAGTAGTGTCTGTAAGGTTTTGGAGCGTATGGTGAATTACCGTTTAGCTTGGTGGCTGGAATCCCGCAGTCTTTTAACACCAGCCCAATGCGGATTCTGAAAGCATCGTTCTGCTGTTGACCATCTTGTTGCTCTCTCCACTTACATCATGAACAATTTTCTCCGGAAACGCCAAACGGTAGCAATATTTTTTGATCTGGAGAGAGCATACGATACCTGTTGGAGGACAGGCATCCTCCGCACACTGTTCTCTTGGGGCTTTCGAGGCCGGCTGCCCCTTTTTCTTCGCGAATTCATGGCAGAGCGCACATTTAGGGTGCGGGTGAACACTACTCTCTCCCGTACTTTCTCCCAAGAAAACGGGGTACCCCAGGGCTCCGTGCTGAGTGTTGTACTGTTTGCCATCGCCATTAATCCAATTATGGATTGTCTCCTTCCTGATGTCTCGGGCTCCCTCTTTGTGGACGATTTTGCGATCTACTACAGCTCTCAACGGACCAGCCTTCTTGAAAGACGTCTTCAAGGATGTCTCGATCGCCTCCACTCGTGGAGCATCGAAACCGGCTTCAGTTTCTCACCCAGTAAGACCGTTTGTGTTAATTTTTGGCGACGTAAGGAGTTTCTTCCGCCCTCCTTACATCTAGGTCCTGTCAACCTTCCGTTTTCCGACGTCGCTAAATTCTTGGGTCTTATGTTTGACAGAAAACTGTGCTGGTCCTCCCACGTTTCCTATCTTTCGGCTCGCTGTCTGCGTTCCCTTAACACCCTCCGTGTCCTGAATGGTACCTCTTGGGGAGCGGACCAAGTGGTCCTTCTCCGCCTCTATCGCGCCTTAGTGCGCTCGAAATTGGATTATGGAAGCATAGTCTACTCCTCTGCTCGGCCGTCTATTCTTCGGCGTCTCGACTCTATCCACCACCGTGGATTACGTTTAGTGTCTGGAGCTTTTTACACCAGCCCTGTGGAAAGCCTTTATGCTGAGACTGCTGAGCCTCCGCTGTCCAATCGGTGGGCAGTCTTTCTGAGTCGTTATGCTAGCCATCTATCTTCCATGCCTGCTAATCCAGCCCATGACCTTTTTTTCGACGCCTCCTTTGATATCGGGTATGCAGGCCGCTCCTCCTCCCTACTACCTCCGGGAGTCCGCTTCCGTCAACTGCTCCATTCTCTTTCCTTCCGCTTTCCTAAAACCTTCTTGACAACTTGGGGTACAGCACCGCCTTGGCTCCGTCCCCGGATCGACTTGCTCAGAGACCTATGTCAATTTCCCAAGGATGGTACCCCTACACTTGTTTACCGTCGGGCATTTGCTGCTCTATGTGCACAAATGACGGAAGCCACATTTATTTACACCGACGGCTCGAAAACATCGTTAGGTGTAGGGAGTGCCTATATTGTTGGCGACACCCCAAATCACTTTCGGCTTCCCGACCAGTGTTCGGTTTATACTGCAGAGCTTTACGCTGTTCTCCAGGCTGTCCACTACATCCGCCGCCATCAGCGGATACAGTACGTAATCTGCTCAGATTCTCTCAGCTCTCTCCTCAGTCTCCAAGCTCTTTACCCTGTGCACCCTCTGGTCCACCGGATTCAGGACTGTCTGCGCTTGCTCCACCTGGGGGGCGTCTCAGTGGCGTTCCTCTGGCTTCCGGGACACGCTGGTATCTGTGGAAATGAGGCGGCTGATATAGCGGCCAAGGCTGCAGTCTCTCTTCCTCGGCCAGCTATTCAGTCTCTTCCGTTTACCGATCTACGGAGCGGTTTATTTCGCCAAGTTGCTCATTTATGGCATGCGCATTGGTCAACACTTCCCCATAATAAATTGCGGGAAGTGAAAGCCCTTCCTTGCGCTTGGACCTCTTCCTCCCGAACGCGTCGTCGGGAGGAGGTAATTTTAGCTAGACTCCGGATAGGGCACTGTCTTTTTAGTCATCGACATCTCTTAAGCGGTGATCCTCCCCCACTCTGTCCCCACTGCTCTCAGCTGTGGACGGTCAGACACCTTTTAATTGAATGCCCCTATTTTAATCCGTTACGCTCCCGTCTGCAGCTATCGCCTGATCTATCGTCGATTTTAGCAGATGACACGCGCTCAGCTGACCGCGTTCTACAGTTTATTAGTGACAGTGAAATGACGTCAGTCATTTGAAGCTTTTTTTGGGGGACAACCAACCCCTTTCTATAGTGGATTTTTAAGCATTCCTTCTGCCTTTAGTTTCTCAAATTTTATGACTTTGTTCCCATTGCTGCTGATTTTAAATTTCGTTTTTTTCCTGTTTTCTACGTCACGGGCTGGGCGCTAATGACCATAGAAGTTTTGCGCCCTAAAACCACAAAAAAAAAAAAAAAAAAAAAA
This sequence comes from Schistocerca serialis cubense, assembly GCF_023864345.2. Classification (NCBI taxonomy): domain Eukaryota; kingdom Metazoa; phylum Arthropoda; class Insecta; order Orthoptera; family Acrididae; genus Schistocerca; species Schistocerca serialis. Next base: position 975,933,043 of record NC_064640.1, on the reverse strand, counting down.
AAAACACCATTGCCGTACCCCTACAGATGGCGGTTGAGCAGGAACTTGATCATCTTCACAACAATGGGGTGATTGAACCTGTTTGAAACCAGCACTGGGGCCACAACCTTGTAGTGGTCAAGAAACTTGGAGGCTTCCTGTGACTATTCAGAGACTTAAAATTGACAGTTAGCACCCAGACACAAGTGGAAACCTACCCCATACTAAGTTCAGATGACCTGCTCACAAAGCTGGATGGGGATGATATTTATCTGAGAGAGACGTGGCTGATGCATGTTTTCTGGTCTTGCTGGGTGAGGAGTCACAAAGCATCAACACTAACGTCGGCTTGTACAAATACAAGTGCTTGCCATTTGAGATCTCTTCCACTCTGGCAATCTTCCTTAGACACCTGGAGCAGTTGACCATGTCCATCCTCACTTGCACTAAGTACCTTGATGACTGATGACTTAATTGCCTTGGTCATTATATGTCAGAACTACTTGCACAACCTTTGCACCCTATTTTCCACATTGCGTGACACACGGCTCAAGTGCCTCTTGCACTAATGTCATGTTTTTTAGGAGCAAGTGGAATACCTTGTACACTTACTAAACAAGCAATGGATCCAACCCCTCTGTCTGCAATGTCACCTTTATTGACACTCTACCCCGCCCCTGAGACTTACAGGAGCTGCAGGCCCTTTTGGAAAAGGTGCATTATTATTCTAAGTTCCTCCCACAAATGGCCCATATTATGCACCCACTAAAGCAGTTGCAGAAGAAAGACATTCAGTACAAGTGGACAGCTGCCTTTGAGCACTGTTTCACACAGCTGAAGTGTTTACTGCAGTTTGTGCAGTTTGCACCTGGCCTTGTGCCCTTTTCCCCATCACATCCACTGGTTTTGGTTGCATATGTGTCTCCATATGGCAGTGCTGGTATGTAGGAACAATGACGGTACTGAGCAACAGATTGCGTATGCATAAAAGACACTGATATCTGTTATGAAGGACAACTCACAGATTTTTTTTTTTTTAAAAAAGAAGCTTTGCTAATTATCTTTACAATTAATAAGTTCCGTGCTTATGTACTTGGTAGGAAGTTTACACTCATTATGGCCCACAAACCAGTGTAGTGTTCCCAGCTTCCAGAGTGGATGGCACGATAACTCCAGCGTTGGGTGCTTTTCCTCAGCTCGTGCAATTATACCATTAAATACAAGCCCACAGCACAACACACAGATGTGAATGCTCTGTCTCACCTACGTGTGAGACCAAACTCAGCCTTTGACCAACTGGAAATCTCATGTTTTCACATAGACATAAAATGATCACACCTCCCATTACTGTTTCATGAATCGCCACAAGCTTATCTCAGCCGTGGGTTAGGGTCCGCCTCTCCTACAATCTGTTGATCATAACCGATGGTCTCCTGCTTGATGCCATCATGGACATTGGGGTATCTCTCAGATGAAAGCCCGTGCGAGGCAATATACCTCCTGGCTGGGGCTGAAGGACGACTTTGAGGCCATGGTTTGCAGCTGTTCTGCTTGCATCTGGCACCATTCCACTCTGCCACCATCTTTTACCCCCTGGCCCACCATCCATCTCTGCTGGGACCCCATTTGTTTGGACTTTGCAGGTTCCTTTATGGTATCTGTGTGGCTCATTGTTGTGTACACTTTCTCGTAACTACACATATGTTTCAGCACAACTGATGCCACAATTAATGCATTTGTTTAGATCCTTGCCAGTGGAGGGTTCCCTCGAACCATTGTGTTGGACAAGCTTTCAAACAATTCTCCACAACAGCATTAAACACTTATTTAGTCTGCCATTTCACCCATTCTCCAGTGGTGAAGTTGAGCATATGGAGCAGATGTTTTTGAGCACATATGAAACCACTCTAGTCTAGGCCTGGCAGGCCCCTCTATGGGTAGCAGCTGTGTACTCTCCTCCATCTCCTAGCCCCAGGAACCTTGGATCTGGCATACCGGCTGCTGTCCACCAGGCACAGCAACAGGGGTACTCTCATATGGGGCAAAAGATATGCGAACACAGGTGTGCACCCATGGGCAGCGCCTTACAACAATTGACACTGTTAGGTTTTTTGTAGTGCCATAATACCAACTAACTACATTCATGCCTATTGACTACACTGTAGTTGGTGGTACAATTGAACCTGGATAGTCTGCCTTTGCTGGTCCCACAGTTGTACATGTATAACTTGCACTCCAGAACACCAGGGGTGGTTCCTGTGGACGTGGGCATAGAGGTGGAAGTCCCACCACAGCCTCTGCACCCTCTGCCAACGCCATCACCAATGCTGTAGCATTATAGGAAGGGGAACAAAGCATTATGAATTTAGGTGGACAAGCCAAGTCAGTTGCTGTTCCTATCCTTTCTGTGGATCCTGTTGCAGCTCTTCTAGTAACTCCTTTATTAGGTAAATTGTCTGAGTATGTGTCAGTGTTTATTAGCGACTTAGAGACTGTTGCTAAGTTGGTTAATTGATCAGATGAGAAGCACTTGTACATGGCTAAGTTACAATTGGTTGGCAATGCAAAAAACTTATTTCATGTTTCATCAGGGATTAAATAAGGCACGGATGTTTGAGCAGCTTAAGAAGGGGCTTAACCGACATTACCACAAGCAAAATAGCAGGAGGTTTTTCAGGTAACAACTTAATAGATCTTATCAAAAAAGGAACGAGTCAGTAGTGGAGGCATTCTTGTAAGGAATTAGAAAAATTAATACATGGAACCACCAGTTGACACAGAATGTGGAAGCAGATTTATTCTTCAAGAGGCAAAGTGTAGGGTGCTGGATGTGTTGTTAAGGGGGCTTCCAGGTGACATGTCAGGAAAAGTAGGAATGGAAAATTCAAATAGGCACCACTATTACGGTTGCTGCGCAGCTTGAGGAGGTCGACATTGTAAATTGTGGACAAGATAAACATAACGTTTTTCTCCCTTCATGAAGTGCTGCAGGTGTGGACATATGGGCCACATTAGGAAACTGTGCTGTTAACTGCAGTTCTATGAATGCAGGGTAGTGAGACATCAAGCACATGACTGTTGCAGTAGGAAGCAAAATGGTTGGCATTATGTTAATCGTTTGTTAAAAAAGTGGGAATTCCTCAATCGCCAGATGGTATTCCTGATAAAACTGTGTACTGCAAAAGCATATGCAGAGGCAGAGTCCCTCTTGGTGGGTATAGTGACAGGAACAGGACATAGATTTTTAGTGTTTATGGTGTCATGCGTTGGTAGGTAGTCTAGACGTCCTGCCTCTGGGTACGAAGAGAGTAAACTCTCCACAATATAGTTTATGTTGAGCATGGGAAATTGGTGTGGTGTCATTGGGTCAGCATTGCTCAGTTTCAGTGTTGTGAGTGTTTGGAAATTTTGCCACATGTTGGTGCAGGTACTGTCCATTCTTGGATCTAGATTTGCGTTATAAGCAACATGCAAGAACTGATCTTTAGCATTATACTATAGAACTCAGTGGAATATTGTTTCAGCTGGGAACAATGACTGCAAGTTTAACTTAACTGCAAGGTTCACCAGTCGTGAAGGTGGTACCAAATAAATTGCAGACACGTGCATCAAAGTTCAATTCATATCGTAATCTACTGAGAGGAACAAGAAAGTTACTGTGACTAAATGTGGGTATTGACCTACTGAATGAGATATATTGAAGAACTGTTTTAATGCGGTGTTGAATTGCATATGCTGCATTCTTTTGTGTTTATAAGTGGGGTACTTGTAAAGGAAATAGGCAAGGATGACACTGTTCTTATTAGTTTTGATCATTTTGGCTCTGAGGAAGTTAGTCTGAAAAAGGGTTAATTGATTGCCATCTTGGTCATCCTAGACAAGGATGATATGAGTAGGTCAAGTGGAAAGCTTTCCCACAAGCAAACTGTCAACACATCTGCATTACACATTATACACGAAGATAAAGTGTTTGAGGGGAAGAGATAAGTTGGCAATGGAAGCTTTGTTAGTACTGTTTGTTGATCTGTTAAATTCTAGTGGGCCACACTCAGCAACACCAGTAACACAACATAGGGTACCAACAGATAACAACACTCTAGTGTACAAGAAGTGATACAGAATCTCTCAGCACCTACAACCTGTAATGGAGGAATTCATTAATCTACAGGTGACTGGTGGATCCTTGAATGAAATGAAGTAGTGTAGGTTGTTTTGCAGTTACTCATACCCAAGCACAAGAACATACATATCCTATACCAAACATAACAGAGACTTCAGACAACGTAGATCAGTGTAAATGCTTGTCCACGGTGGATTTAAAGAGTCGCCGTTACCAATTGGAAATTATTCCATAAGACTGGCCGAGAACCGCATTTGCTATTCCATAGAGCCACAGTCAATATTGATGAATGAAGTTTGGTCTTAAGAATGTGCCAACTTCCTTCCAGGTTTTGTTGGATATATTCTTAATCAGGATATAGAGGGCAAGGAACACCCGATGCCATGTGTGTCTACAATTCAGTAAATCGGATCATAATTATTCTGTCACAGAGAACGACATTTTGGCTGACATTAATGGTATTGTATATTTTATTTGTTATCTGTAAAGGAGGAAATTTAAGGTTTTAACAGACTATGCTACCTCAGAGTGATTACGAGGACTAAACAATTCTTTAGGTAAAATAACATATTGTGCTTTGAAACTGAGTTTATTTGATGACAAAGTGATACACTATCACAGCAAGAAACATAGCAATGCTGATGACTTGAGTAGGAAGACTGGATTCATGCTAGCACTTGGCAAAAGCCTTGCTGAGTGGCAAGACTTGCGGGCTGCTAACACTGACTGCCAAGTATCTAGAATACAGGTGTAGTTTACTATGCATGGGGACTGTTGTTTAGAATGAAGAAGTATGGACCATGTGTATTGGTAGCTGCAGGTTTGAAGGATGAAGTGTTTATTCAAGCACATGACCGCGTGTTAGCCAGTCATGGAGGATGAAGGACGACAACTCATTGCCGTGAAGCCAAGAAATTTTGCTGGAAGGTGAAGAGGCAGGATGTCAAGCAGTGTGTCAGGAATTGTATACTGTGCACACAATGTGCCAATTTTGGTCATCAAAGAGTAGCATTGCAGAGATTACAGGAAGCAACTAAACCATCTGTAATGATAGGGATGGATATTCTAGGGCCATAAAGCCGAACACTGACGGGTAACCGTTACGTGTGTTAAACTCGTAGACCATTTTTTACATTATGTTTCAATGGTTGCAGTCTTGAGTCAACAAGCAAGTACGATAGCACAGGCCTTGGTAAATGGCTGGCTACTAAGGTTTGGCATTCCTAACATGATAATTCCAGATCAGGGCATTAATTTTATGTCTGATCTGATCAAACCGTTGTTGTATTTACTACTAAGCAGCTCAGGACTAGCGCTTTCCACCCTCAGTCAAGTGGAAGAACTGAATGGTTGTCAAAATGTTAATTTATTATGTAAACAGCCATTATGATGATTGAGACGTTTACCTTCCTTATGTTGTGGCAGTGTATAATTCTAAGGCAGATAACAGTGTTGGACTCTCACCGCATAAGGTAATATGTGGTGGAGAGATGCCCTCATCATTTGGGGCAAATAAGTCCAAGCTCGTGAAGAATGGGGAGTCAGTGAAGAGGTTTGCAAAAATGTTATGGGATGTTTTGAGAAGGTAAAGAAGGCAAATGTGAAGGCACTTGAGTGGCAGGATCAAGTGGGGTGACATGTTGGTGAGTTATCTCAGTACAGAATTGCTCAGTGGATATTGCTGATGAATCTACGAGGGCAGTTCAATAAGTAATGCAACACATTTTTTTTCTCGGCCAATTTTGGTTGAAAAAACCGGAAATTTCTTGTGGAATATTTTCAAACATTCCCGCTTCGTCTCGTATAGTATCATTGACTTCCGACAGGTGGCAGCGCTGTACGGAGCTGTTAAAATGGCGTCGGTAACGGATGTGCGTTGCAAACAACAGGCAGTGATCGAGTTTCTTTTGGCGGAAAACCAGGACATCTCAGATATTCATAGGCGCTTGCAGAATGTCTACGGTGATCTGGCAGTGGACAAAAGCACGGTGAGTCGTTGGGCAAAGCGTGTGTCATCATCGCCGCAAGGTCAAGCAAGACTGTCTGATCTCCCGCGTGCGGGCCGGCCGTGCACAGCTGTGACTCCTGCAATGGCGGAGCGTGCGAACACACTCGTTCGAGATGATCGACGGATCACCATCAAACAACTCAGTGCTCAACTTGACATCTCTGTTGGTAGTGCTGTCACAATTGTTCACCAGTTGGGATATTGAAAGGTTTGTTCCCGCTGGGTCCCTCGTTGTCTAACTGAACACCATAAAGAGCAAAGGAGAACCATCTGTGCGGAATTGCTTGCTCGTCATGTGGCTGAGGGTGACAATTTCTTGTCAAAGATTGTTACAGGCGGTGAAACATGGGTTCATCACTTCGAACCTGAAACAAAACGGCAATCAATGGAGTGGCGCCACACCCACTCCCCTACCAAGAAAAAGTTTAAAGCCATACCCTCAGCCGGTAAAGTCATGGTTACAGTCTTCTGGGATGCTGAAGGGGTTATTCTGTTCGATGTCCTTCCCCATGGTCAAACGATCAACTCTGAAGTGTATTGTGCTACTCTTCAGAAATTGAAAAAACGACTTCAGCGTGTTCGTAGGCACAAAAATCTGAACGAACTTCTCCTTCTTCATGACAACGCAAGACCTCACACAAGTCTTCGCACCCGAGAGGAGCTCACAAAACTTCAGTGGACTGTTCTTCCTCATGCACCCTACAGCCCCGATCTCGCGCCGTCGGATTTCCATATGTTTGGCCCAATGAAGGACGCAATCCGTGGGAGGCACTATGCGGATGATGAAGAAGTTATTGATGCAGTACGACGTTGGCTCCGACATCGACCAGTGGAATGGTACCGTGCAGGCATACAGGCCCTCATTTCAAGGTGGCGTAAGGCCGTAGCATTGAATGGAGATTATGTTGAAAAATAGTGTTGTGTAGCTGAAAGATTGGGGAATAACCTGGTGTATTTCAATGCTGAATAAAACAACCCCTGTTTCAGAAAAAAATGTGTTGCATTACTTATTGACCTGCCCTCGTATATGCATCGAAGGGTAAGATGAGCATATTCCTAACTTGATACCAAGGATCGTGTCTGTTCGAAATGATATCACCTGTGAGTTTAAAGTTGCAATTACCACCAAAGACTTCCATTGTGCATATGTGGTTAAGTCATTTGATGGAGCTGCAAGTGCCGGAGTCATTACCAGCAAAGAGCATTAAATCTAAGAAAGATAGGAAGAAAGTAGAGATCGATCAGCAGGGTATACCCTGAATGCTTTACACATACCTCAATAAATAGCGGTGTAATGGGATTTATAAAGTACTTGTGTGAGGTAGTGTGCTGATGCATTGGAATTATGTTATATTTTGTTATTGGTGAGTATTGTAAAGAGTGCACAATGTATGGTGATGCGGCGCGTGTATAATAATAGATCACGTAAACACATTTTTTGAAAGGGTGGGGGGGAGGTGATGGTGCAGATTCCTTTCTCTTATGTGGCATTACCACCAAGAATGCTTAGAATGGATTTGAGAATTCTGATGATTCTACATCTGTTTGGTGGAGAAGTAGTGGATGCACTATGAAACAAGCAGCTCTAAGCAGAAGTACGAGGTGCATTCAAGTTCTAAGGCCTCCGATTTTTTTTCTCCGGACTAGAAAGAGATAGAAACATGCGCATTATTTTAAAATGAGGCCGCGTTCATTGTCAATACGTCCCAGAGATGGCAGCACTGCACGGCAGATGGAATTTTACCGCCAGCGGCGAGAATGAGAACTGTTTTAAATACTTAAAATGGCGACATTTTCCTTACTTCAACAGTGTGCAATCATTCGTTTTCTGAATTTACGTGGTGTGAAACCAATTGAAATTCATCAACAGTTGAAGGAGACATGTGGTGATGGAGTTATGGATGTGTCGAAAGTGCGTTCTTGGGTGCGACGCTTTAATGAAGGCAGAACATCGTGTGACAACAAACCGAAACAACCTCGGGCTCGCACAAGCCGGTCTGACGACATGATCGAGAAAGTGGAGAGAATTGTTTTGGGGGATCGCCAGATGACTGTTGAACAGATCCCCTCCAGAGTTGGCATTTCTGTGGGTTCTGTGCACACAATCCTGCATGAAGACTTGAAAATGCAAAAAGTGTCATCCAGGTGGGTGCCACGAATGCTGACGGACGACCACATGGCTGCCCGTGTGGCATGTTGCCAAGCAATGTTGACACGCAACGACAGCATGAATGGGACTTTCTTTTCGTCGGTTGTGACAATGGATGAGACGTGGATGCCATTTTTCAATCCAGAAACAAAGCGCCAGTCAGCTCAATGGAAGCACACAGATTCACCGCCACCAAAAAAATTTCGGGTAACCGCCAGTGCTGAAAAAATGATGGTGTCCATGTTCTGGGACAGCGAGGGCGTAATCCTTACCCATTGCGTTCCAAAGGGCACTACGGTAACAGGTGCATCCTACGGAAATGTTTTGAAGAACAAATTCCTTCCTGCACTGCAACAAAAACGTCCGGGAAGGGCTGCACGTGTGCTGTTTCACCAAGACAACGCACCCGCACATCGAGCTAACGTTACGCAACAGTTTCTTCGTGATAACAACTTTGAAGTGATTCCTCATGCTCCCTACTCACCTGACCTGGCTCCTAGTGACTTTTGGCTTTTTCCAACAATGAGACACTCTCCGTGGCTGCACATTCACCAGCCGTGCTGCTATTGCCTCAGCGATTTTCCAGTGGTCAAAACAGACTCCTAAAGAAGCCTTTGCCACTGCCATGGAATCATGGCGTCAGCGTTGTGAAAAATGTGTACGTCTGCAGGGCAATTACGTCGAGAAGTATCGCCAGTTTCATCGATTTTGGGTGAGTAGTTAATTAGAAAAAAAGTCGGAGGCCGTAGAATTTGAATGCACCTCGTATTATTTTTCAGACAAGCAGACGACTTGTTAACTAGTCATGGGTGAATGTTAAGTTTGACCTTTAACATATGAGAGGTAAGGAACTAGATATGGAAAGAGCAAGAAACGTGTGGGGTTGTCAGGAAGCAGAGAAAGGGGGACTGTCCATGGATATACAGGGGGAGTATCAGGGGTTAGAATTTTGCTAAAAACACTGTTCGGTACAGCAGATAACGATGACCTTCAGGAGTTGAACAGCACACAACTATAGTAGAAGGGAGGAGTGGATGCTAGTAGAGCAACTGTGGAATGGCATACTATACAGTTAGCAAATTTAGACAGGATGTGTTGAATAAAACCAGGTTAGTGTGAGAACTGACTGAAGAATTGATGCAATACATGAAGAATGCTTTGGGGGCAATTATGAGGACTTGGATAAAGTGCAGATGTGACTGAATTTACTGGACGGAAGAATGGCCAAAGCAAGGTACTGTGATCACTGGTGGGCAGCTTGAGTCGCACAATAGTGCAAGTGACAGTATTGCAAGAGGCAGTGCATCACACAGTGTATGGATAATTGAGTCCTATGTTGCTGCCACATATCAGTTCTTAGCTGGTCTACGGAAGGTACGGCAAAAATTGGCGACAGAGTTACAACACACAGTGGAACCAACGGAGCAGAGTTTATCACTGTTCTGTTCTACATCAACAGTTGAAATTAATACAGATGGAGTGAGATTTCATGTATTGGAGCTGTTCCCGGTGGCAGGTATGGATGCAAATTACCAGTGCTCCATGATTCATCCCTACACAGTGGAATGGAAAGATACAGGTAAATTTGTGTGGGTGAAAACACAGGAAGTTTTGCTACTTTCAGAATGGAAGGAAACTTGTGTACTGATGTCGGCAGAACTAATATACTTGTGCCAGAAGTAGAGCATTACAATCTGTCAAATTAAGTTGATTGAGTCTAGTCCATGGACATGTAAAGTGCAATTATTTTGGGGTAAGTCAGTAGGAGCCGAATGTCAGAGAGAATTGCTGACACCACACACTTATTTCCAGAAACTGGACATGCATTGTGTTTGTTCTGTATTTTCTCCAGAGGTTATGAACAAGGAAGGGAATGACGAGATTGGGGTTAGAGGATAGTGGAATACTGATCAACCATACAGTCTGTGACACAGCAGGTGCCATGTTTCGTCGCCCAGCTACTATCCCTGGAACGAATATCATAAAACTGACACAGCTGTTTTAGTGGCCAGAGAAGCTGCCATGTGTGTTTCCAACCTAGAACGTAACCTTTTTAAGTGATACCTTTAAACCAGACTTCCTTCACTCCTTAAATGAGCTTATGGCTTCACAAAATAGACAGATTACCACAGAACAGATGTTTCAGAGGAACCAGTAGCAAAATCCGGGGTGGCTTTTCTAAAGGAGGGTGGCATGTTGCACTACAAAGTAAAGCACTTGGTATGACTGGGAAAATTAAAATATCTCCCTCGGCTGTTGCAATGGACCACAGAAGCGGGTCAAGCCAACTGAGCAAGTTACGCAGTACTGCATGTTGATGCAGAGAGGACTGCTGTCCAGTCACCGAGGCAGTTATTTCACATTGTCGCCAGTCTGGGCTGCCAGAGGCACCAAAATACCAACACAGCAGAAAGATTTGACCACATTACAGATGCTCTGATTACCTCATGCCCAGGCTGTGGTTCTTTTATGATCTGGGTGGAAGGAACCAGTGCTCTAGCAAAACAAGCATGGGTAGGTCCTCTTATAAATGTTCCTAATTTTTCAGGTAGAGGTATCTATGTCTTCCAGCAACCAGCTATGATGAGGGACCTGTGACGGTCCACAGTCTATGCATCTATTGATCTAAAAGTTCAATGGTTCTACACATTTTCTCCTGTGGACTTTCTCACCTTACATTTCAAGGCAGTACTGTTAATGTGGACTTAGATGCTGATAGTCACATTGCCGTGTTAATGCAGAGTCCAATGCTGTGGATTTGGTGATCTGCAACTGTTGATTCCACTGATGGCCTCTGGTTCATGACGGGAGGTTGTGTGGCTCCTCATATGCTCCCAATTGTGTGGGTGAACTTTCTGCTGTTCATGTGGGCAGACTCTGCTGCTAGTGGATGCTTCTTTTGCACACAGACTTCATAGAGATCGTGCACTCTCTGGCCACCTACTTCGAGGCTGCCAGTTGCCACTGGGCACGGTGAGTGATGCAGTGTGCTGGGTCTGTGAGGTCAACAACCCCACAGTGTAATCAGTGCTGCACTGCTGCTTCCCTCTCTGCCACCTGCTTTCACCTACAAGCCACGTGCTGGACAGTGCCTACCTTAGCTGCTGTGTACTGCCAGTGCTGTGAGGGTGCTGGCTGCCTGGGACCATGTCATGACTACTGATGTCTGCTAAATAATAAATGTATAGTTTGTCTGTGCTGTTTCTCTGATGTCTCATTGGTCATCTAGTAGCCACCCGTTCACCACACCTCAGCTTACCTCACCCTGATATGGTGGTTCACAGACATCCTGACCTTGCCCTGCCATCACCACTTGCTCAACCTGTGCTTGAACAAATCATAAATAGTACATTAAATCCTGATCTTCCTTTCTCCCATTTGGTATGTCTGACTTGAAGTTTTGAAAATAATTAATACAAAAATGAAACACCTTCCATGGTCATCTTTCTTAAACATTCCTGAACTGCTGTCATCAGTCATGAAAACTAACACATCTCTAAAATGCCTTGTAGTATACAAGGGGCTATTCAAAGAATTTTAATAGTCACCTTGAAAAAATGAAGTTATACAATTAATGTTTTGCTTCTTTGCAACTACACATCTGCAGACCTGGTTAACATTGAAAACACCATGCCACAATAATGTAGCACACTGGTAGATGAACAAAACAAAATGGCACACCCCATGTATAAAGTATCGTGCAGTAATTTTAATAGACTCCGCAATGATCAGTGCTGAATTGGTGAAGTGTATGACAACATTGCACCATTATATGACACAGTGACTAGGTGGTGCTGGTGCTGTCATTCCCTTGTCATCAGTCAAGCCCTAATGAGAAAGAACAGAGTGACAGACCATTTCTCTGAGAAGAACGTGGAATTTAGAGAATTAGAGACCCTAGTGGTTGAAGACTGGCATATCACAATCAAGGCAATAGTGAAAAAAATGAACATCAGTTTTCAAAATCTTGCATGACATTTTGGACATGACGAAGGTTCTGTGCGAAGGTTCTGTTGCGTTCTACGACTGCTCACAGCCACTTAACAAGTATGCCGAACTGAGACAGCAGTGGGAGTGTTGTAGCCATGCCAGGGCAGTCCAGGTGACCACTTCAACGCTGTGGATAAATGCTGTTTGTACCACTATGACCATGAGAAGAGGCAAAGTGAGACTTTAAAATATAGGTATTCACCACTGCGGGAAAAAGGCAAAAACCCAACCATCATCAGACAAGGTTGTGCTGAGTGTTTTTTGGGACTGCTGTAGTGGCGTAATGACATATCATGCCCATAAGGGGGCAAGCTGTCACAGGCGCATTCTATCAAAATGATACAGTTACAGGAGGCTGTCATGAGGAAGTGTCACAGGAAACTGTCTAGGGGATGTTTTTGCTCAAGGACAGCTCCCTAGCTCATTTTGCACAACACACAGTCCCACATGCTGCTATTTTGGCCTATCAGATTATGCCTTACTCCCTGTACTCCCCTGATGTGGCATTTGGTGACATCATCTTTTTTCTTGGATGAAGAAGTCATCGCACCACAGACATTTTCAGCATGACGATGGGGTGATTTTCTAGGTCGGTACAGTGAAAATACAGACATAAAACTCAGGTCTGCCAAATCATTCGTTGTCACATTGGAGGGCGAAAATGCTGAGAACTAACATCATCACAAAATTTCATGGTACCAGCTTGACTTTCCTTCTGAGGTGATAAGTGAAATGTGACTACCAAACATATGTTATAGTTGATTATATACAATTGTGAATGGGATTTCTGTCAGTTAGTAGATACATGAACAAAAGGTAAAGGAGCTCCAAGGATGATACATAAACTTATTATTTTTTTAAATCAGGAGACTCCAAGTAACTTTGTTATTTTACTGACTCAGCCATAGTTTGTTTCATTCATTGCAATCCCTCCTTTCTTTATTCTCCTCTTTTAATTTTTTTCTTATGTTTCAGTCTTCATCCTACACTGTAAATCTCACTAGTAATGTCTCGAAGTTAAGATGTCGTAATGTCTCGTCTACAGTCGTAAATGTGAAATGAAGGAAACACAACCATTTACTTGCAGGAGATTGGTGTGTGGTGCATAGAAACATGTAACAGAAAACAGCTTTCAATCTCTTGCTCTTTTTTTTTAGAAGACACACACCCAAACATACATACTTATGGTAGCAGCGCATGTGAATGTGTGTACTCCTTCTAGAAAAAGAGAAAGAACTCGGAAGCTGTTGTTAACTGTTTCCTGTTACGTATTTCTGTGCACCACACACCAATCCTTGCCTTTCCCTTATTTTGTGTGTTTTTCCTCCAGGAATTTCCATTAGTGTTCTACAGATTTATGCGATTCTTGAACATGTCATGTTGATGTGGATTTTGTGCTGATGTGGCATTTATTGCACCAAATAATGTAGCTTTTCCACTTTTCAGAGAAAATTTACCAATATATTTGAGGAATATAATGTATTTTGTTCTTGAAAATACATTTGCATGTTTAGTCAGTCTATCTTCGACAACCCAGACTCTCTCTTTTCTAGTGGTTAATGTCTCCATCTGCTAGGGTGGATTCTCTACATTTAAAATATGTACCACTTCTGTCTTGCACAGACTTTACGTTTGAGTGATGCTACTGCTCCTACTTTTTTTTCCATGCATCACCAACATTGTAAGGGATATGTCTCATTTGAAAAAAGATTGGTGGGGAGGGGGGAATCTTGTATTTAGTTTACACTCGTACATCCATTTCTTTTGAAGCTTAAGATTCACCAATCCTGTTGCTATTTACAGCAACCAATAGTGAGCTTTAGGAAGAACTGTGTTCATAGTCTGTCCTGTTGTTACATTTCTTGTATAAATTTGGTCCTATTTATATGAAATGTACAGAAAATACCATGAAACACATCATTTCCATGTTAAAGACTTGTATATGATCTGTTTTGCTGAACATTTCTTTGTTAATGTGCATGCTTTGCTTAAAAAATATCATGATGAGAGTGTATAGTGATGCTGCACTTTCTCATTTTTTTGTGTCCTTCAGTATATTGCAGACTTATAGGAAATATCTTTCCTTTTATTTGTGAAATCATTCATTTTGTAAAAAAAAAAAAAAAGGAATTTAGGTTTTAAGAGCCTGGGAATTTGATCAGCATGTGAAAAAGATCAAATGACTACACTTTTCTTATTTTAATATTTAGTTGTAGTTTTATTTCACTTAAAACAATCTGAATACGCAAGTTTTAGGGCTGTGTTGAATGTTTCTCAGTGATACTGACAAATGAAAGATGGTGATCAGAAAATTATACTGTGTTATCCTTTGTTGGAAGCAGTCATTTAAGTAACACTTCATGTTATAGTGTTAAGTTTTTAAAACTTCATTGGAATTTTCTTTTTCTTTATTTCTTTTTGTTCCCCCCTCTAACAAAGGTAATGCAACCAGATTGATCCAGGAACTTGTCTTGTATATTTGTGAATTAATGGAGACTAGCTATCAACCCTCTGTCATTAATTTTTATTTACATATCTTTTTTTATTACCACATCCATCCTTGCACAGCAGCACTATTATTTAAGCCATAACATAATCATATACAGAATGCTTTTGAATTGCAAGTGAAGACACTATGAGGTGATTCCCTGTAGAAATTGGGATAGAAAACATGATAAGAAGTCTGCTGAACAGAAACTCATGAGGGTGGTAGCCACAAGAGGTGGCAACAAATAACTTAACTGGAATAAATAAATGGTTACTGAGTATTTGCAGCTAGCAAAATAACTGGCTATCAGTATCGGATGTTAATTCAATAACTCCCAATACTGTGCGTCATCTGTTTGCCAACACGTATATGTCATACTTCACTGCTTCCTCTTTGATCTCACTGTCAATATACACTGACTGTGTGATGTTCGTACTAGCATGGAACTAACTGGTGAGAACTGCTAATACTGCACACAATTTGTTGACTGATGAATGTACTACTAATTTGGTCTCTCTCTGGCTATGGATAAATCACAGTGACCTTACAATCGTCATTCTTCCATGGAAATAACTGATGGAATCACTGGTTATTTCCAAAGATAAAGAAATACTGGAGGTTATTGGTAACTGGAATACTGGATAAATGAAGTCCGTTCCTGTTTCATTTGTCAAAGACACTACAAGCATACTTTTCGTTAACTTTTGATACAGACAGTGTACCGAGACAAAGAAATCCAGGGCAAGCCAAATGTGGAAATACTTAACTACTTTACATAAGCAGTTCACGAAGCAAGATTTGTGTAGTAAGAAATAATGGTAAAAAATCGTGCAAGGAAAAAAAGCCACCTTACAAAATTTGCACATAAAAGTGAAACTGTCTTTCTGAAGGTGCTTAGATAACAACATTTCACATTAGGTCATGATCTCCAACTTACATGAACACTGAAAACCTCTCAAATATAATGAACTGAAAGGTTCTGGCAACCTAGTTAGCTCAAGATTGCCACACACGTGTATATGGTGGTCACAAACAGTCTGAAAAGGCTCTAATGGTGTTGCAAGGTAGGTTGCGCTGAGGAATAATCATTAAGAAAAAAACTGATACATTAAGCCTTTTCCATGTTAGTTAGCCAATCAGCGTGTTGCACATACCTATTCAAGCAGCCTGCCAGCTACAATTAGTGTCAGTTGTTCTTGTAGTGTAAGTGATAGCTCATGAGACTTCTCGGCCTTTGGCTTGGGTTTTATCCTTACTACCATACCTGTCCAATTTTTGTATCGCTCTCTTGTTCAGTTTTAGGAAACCAAATGAAGAACACGTTTGACAACACCAAGTCTGGTGGGCCATTTCAATTTGCACACCCGATTGGCCAACTTCAATGTTGATTAACTCGAAAATGGCACAGTGTTTCAAATTTTTTTCTTAACACTTATTTCTCAACATAATCTATCCTGCAAGGCCCGTACAAGGTTTTCAGACTGTTTCTGACCACTCTGTGTAGTCAGCTTA